>NC_046665.1:24365044-24398607 GCF_010883055.1 Belonocnema kinseyi | reverse complement strand
AAATGTAATCAAAACAAACGCCCGCTAAACTCATTACTCGCCACCCCGCGCGCTGGCATCGTTTCGTCTATCCCCTCCAATCGGCGGCTCACGGCGAATAGGCGTGCGGTCTTTTGTAGTACTTTACAATTTTAAAGTTACTATGTGACGTCAAAGATTAATATCATTCTCCGGGACAACTGAAGATGGCTCTGTTGGCGCACCAAATATGTGGCCTGAAAAATACATGGGAATCGGAGTACTGTGGATATTTGCACCTGAAAAGTGAAAACGGTGGAGTCATTTCGGTTTCGACAAGTTTTTATTAATTTGAGATTATAAAAATGTCAGCACGCTACGATCGGGCGATTACAGTTTTTTCTCCAGATGGCCATTTACTTCAAGTGGAATACGCACAAGAAGCTGTGAGGAAAGGATCTACAGCAGTAAGTAACCTTTTGCAGAACTTAACCTGAAAACATTAGATAAACTCTCATTTTCGGAAATACTGTATGTACTTTTGCTGTAATGTATTTTCAATCTAAACAGTTGTAAAATTCAGGGCTTTCTTGATTTTATGTACAAAATTCAAAGCAAGGAAATAAAATAACTATGAAAAGACTTTAAAATTAAAATGTTCGTTTTGGGCTTGTGGGACAGAAACAAGTTTGCTGCATCTCTATATGCAAAATCGTGATGTATTCATAATACATTGTTGTTGAATTTTTCTATGCAGGAGAAATTTCTAGAAGTTATTCACACACAGGTCGAAACGAAGTAACCTAAAATTTTCCTAAAATTGAGTTTTTTTAATTTGAAAATTCTCAAAAATTGAAATACATCTCGTCTTAAAAAGATTGGTTTGAAATCCTATCTTTTATGGTAGCAATACCTTAAAGTGGCATTTTCATATCAAAAATAAAGACTTTTGTGGCTACATTTTTCTAATGATATTAACGAAAGGCATATATTTCAATATCTTTATGTTTCAACGACAAAAAGTGTAAATTTTATCATTTGTCACTGCCTAAAATAGAAAAATAGTTGGTCACACTGTGACATCTTCTAATTGAAGATTGATTTTCTTGGGACTGAATAACTTTGACATCTCGGAGACGTATGAATATAAAAAAAAAATGAAAATTATCATTTTTGTCACGATTAAAGACTTTTCAAAACCCATGAAATTTCTACATGGATAAAACCAGAACCGGTGGTCAAAAATGGCTGGTTAACAAACTCTTCCTTTCTTTTGATGCCTTAAAAACGTTTGCCTGAGTAAACAATACTAATATCTTCACATTAGAGTGGGAATGTAAAAAACGACTTCCGCATTAATTA
Source organism: Belonocnema kinseyi (assembly GCF_010883055.1). Lineage (NCBI taxonomy): Eukaryota > Metazoa > Arthropoda > Insecta > Hymenoptera > Cynipidae > Belonocnema > Belonocnema kinseyi. The sequence continues at coordinate 24,397,287 of NC_046665.1, read as the reverse complement.
TTTTTACTAAAATGTAGGACAAACTTCATATCTAAGACGTCTCTACTTTTAATAATAATTCTACAACACTTTCAATTTTTGTCCAATTTAGAAATTTTATCAAGATTTGTAAATCTTGTTAAAATCTGCTAAAAATAATGCTTTAAGCTTGCGGATCTCTTAAACACAAAAATTGCATACTTTTGAAAATGATCTAACTTTTTGAATTTTGGTTTAATTAACAAATTTCATGAGAATAGTTTCATAATATATTTAATATCTAGTGGAAACTTGAATTGATATTTCTTAATCTATTAAAAAATGCTTTTTTTTAATTTTTAAAATGTTAAAAACCATATAACTTTTTAAATTTTCATCTAAAGTACAAATTTCATCACGATAATTTTCAATTCTTTTTTTCGTGTACCAGAAAATTTGAAAAAGTTTCTAATACTCATAAAACAATTTTGTTTCAAATTTTGAAAAAGCTCTATATTTTTGAATTTTGGTCTTATTGAAAAATGTAACTGAGATAGTTCCTAAATATATTTGATATCTAGTGAAAACTAACAGAAATGTCCTAATCTATCAGAAAAATGTTTGATTAGATGACAAAATAGGGGCGTCACCTGTCACCTCTGTTTTGACAGGAAAAAAAATTTTTTTGCCCTAAACTATTAGAACCTTTAATTGAACGATAAATGAATCGATTTGATGAGGCAAAAATGTAAAATTATTGTTACTTTTGTTACTATGATATCTCAAATATGGGTCTGTCACGATCTATCGTAATAATCTTATTTAACGAGAAGTTGGAAATGGGTAGTAATTTGGCCAACATTATTCTTTTTACTAGTCATAGGGGTGCCTTCCCGCCTCCGCGAAACGTTGGAAAAGGGTAGGGTTTTGGTGAGTTAAATATAATCATTCCGATATCGTGACATACCCATATTTAAGATTTCGTAGCAAGAATAATTTTAAACTTCTGTCTGGTCAAATCGCTTCATTTATCATTCAATTAAATATTCTAATAGTTTGTTGCAGAAAAATACTGTTTTTCAGAAAAATAACAGTGGACGCCCCTATTCTGCAATCGCACTAAATGTTTTTCTATTTTTTGAAAAGTATATCACTTCTAATTTTCATAAAAACTAAACATTTCATTTGGATAATTTGCAAGTCTTCTGTAAGAAACTTTGACAAAAAATTTCTAACATTAAAAAAATTTTATTTTGAAAATGCTCTGCATTTTTTATTTTTTGGTGGAAATATCTGGTTAACGAGTTTAGTCTTCATATTGGGACCCTTAAGGCTATGTGATACTTCGCCATCTGGTCAATCGGGTCCCCGGCCTCTTTTTTGAGGGATACTAACAAAAAAAACATTTACTGTGATAAATAAAAATTTTATGCATGTGCATTATTTTGAGGCTAGGGTCGTTTTTCAGCTCTTTCATGCCGATAATTTGGAAGTTATTTCTGAAAAAAAAACTTCAGTGCAATTGGAGAATAGGGGCCAACAATTATTTTTCAAAAGCCACCCCTAATACTGAAGAACTGCCCTTAACATAAATTATGCACAAATTGTAAATCTGGTCATACTATAATTAAGGGCTCTTTTAATGCCCCATTGACAATTTAATGCTCCACTATTTTTTTTTAACCGGGTCTTACGTTGCTTAACGTTAAGCTGGTGGAACCCCATGTGAAATAAACGTTGAATCGAGTTCTATGCTATCACATAATTAAAGGCTTATTTAATGCTCTCCAAAACCACCAAAAATTATTTTCCAAAAACCACCCCTAATACTGAAAAACCGCCTTTAATATAAATTCTGCACAAATTGTAAATCTGGTCATACTATAGTTAAGGGCTCATTTAATGCCCCATTTTCAAATTTAATGATCCACTATTTTTTTTAAACCGGGGGTTACGCTACCTTAATGTTAAGGTGACGGAACCTCATGTGAAATAAACGTTGAATCGAGTTCTATCGTATTACATAATTGAAGGTTCATTTAATGCTCTCCAAAACCACCAAAAGTTATTTTTCAAAAGCCACCACTAATACTGAAAAACCACCCTTAATATAAATTATACACAAATTGTAAATCTGACCATACCATAATTAAGAGCTTAATATAAATTATTCGCAAATTGTAAATCTGTCCATATCACATTTGAGGGCTCATTGAAGGTTAATTTTATGCCTTTTAAACAATTATAATCCTCTGTTAAAAAAAAGGGATTAGGTTGGCTGAACGCTAAGGTGATACTTGAAAATAAGGCAAGTATTGGCTCTTAACTTTTTTTAATACCGCATACTGTCTAAATTTCATTTATTGAGATCAATCATTTTCAGCGAAAATCCTTGCAGATTTTAATTATATCTATGTCTCTTACTGGTTCGAATTTAGAGATAAATTAAGGGCTCACTTATTATTAAAAACCAGATGTTACGCTGGCTTAACGGTAAGCTGACGTAACCCCCGGTTTGAAAAAAATTGAAGCATTAATTTTGGCTATGGGGCTCTAAATGAGCATTAAATGAGTCCTTAATTATAGTATGTTCAGATTTACAATTTGTGCATTTAATTTAGAGAGATTTAGAGAATCAATTTAGAGAGATTTAGAGAGATTTAAATGAACCTTTAATTATGTGATAGGATAGAACTCGATTCAACCTTTATGTCCCATGGGGTTCCGTCAGCTTAACGTTAAGCTAGCGTAACCTCTGTTTTTTTTTATAGTGGAGCATTATATATGGCAATTAGGCATTAAATGAGCCCTTCATTATAGTATGATCAGATTTATAATTTGTGCATAATTTATATTAAGGGCGGTTTTTCAGTATTAGGGGTGGCTTTTGGAAAATAATTTTTAGTGGTTTTAGAGAGTATTAAATGAGCTTTTAATTGTGTGATAGGACAGAACTGGGTTCAACGTTTATTTTCCATGGGGTTCCGTCAGCTTCACGTTAAGCTAGCGTAACCCCTGGTTTTTTTTTTAAACAGTGGGGCATTATATTTGGCAATGGGGCATTAAATAGGCATTAAATGAGCCCTTATTTTAGTATGATCAGATTTACAATTTGTGCATAATTTATATTAAGGGCGGTTTTTCAGTATTGGGGGTGGCTTTTGGAAAATAATTTTTACTGGTTTTAGAGAGCCTTAAATGAGCCTTTAATTATGTGATAGGACAGAACTCGATTCAACGTTTGTTACACATAGTGTTCCATCAGCTTAACGTTAAGCTAGCGCAACCCTCGGTTTTTTTTTTTTAAATAGTGGAGCATTATATTTGGCAATGGGGCATTAAATGAGCTCTTAATTATAGTATGATCAGATTTACAATGTGCGCATCATTTATATTAAGGGTGTTTCTTTAGTAGTAGGGGTGGCTTTTGGAAAATAATTTTGGTGGTTTCGGAGAGCATTAAATAAACCTTTAATTATGTGATAGCGTAGAACTTGATTCAACGTTTATTTCACATGGTGTTCCGTCAGCTTAACGTTAAGCTAGCGTAATCCCCCTTTTTTAAATAGTGGAGCATTAAATTTGGCAATGGGGCATTAAATGAGCCCTTAATTATGTGATGACAGAACTCGATTTAACATTTATTTCACATGGGGTTCCGCCAGCTTAACGTTAAGCTAGTGTAACCCCTGGTATTTTTTTAAATAGTGCAGCATTAAATTTGGCAATAATGCATTAAATTAGCATTAAATGAGCTTTTAATTATGAGATAGGTTTAAACTCGATTCGAAGATGTGGTTACGTCAGCTTAACATACCTTAACATTCAGGCTACCATACAGGCAGACACCGACAGAATTTTATTACATTGCACTCTCATGAATGATAATGTAAAAAGTAAGAATTAAACCTATATCGCCATTCGTCTGCTGTTATGATGGAACAGCTATTTAGGGTTGTCGTTAGTGATTTTTAACCTCTGTCGTCAAGTAATTATGAAATTAACAAAAATTCTAACTGAAAAGCTTAATCATCGGGAATCCATGTAGCATTTTGTCTTAACTTCTACAAGGATTTATTGACAATAAACTCATATCCAAGTCCATTGCAGCCAAATCTGATACCAACAAACCAAAGTTTCATAAAGGTATCAGTATGAAATGTTTCTAAACTTACGAATGCAAGTCTGCAAGAAGTACAGGCTTCATCATAGTCCTATTTACAAGAAAAAATAAAAACAAGTTGGCACTAGCCCTGACATTTTCGAATTCCTTTGCAGTTTAATGCATGTAAAGTATTAGTATTACAAAAACACTGCAATAATTATGGTTTAGGACAACTAAAGTGTTGTTTAGAAAAACTCCCGAAGAGTCACCTATAAGCACTGAGGATCTAAAATCGCAGCAGCAAGCTCTGCTCCTCCTGGTCTTGGATTTAAGATCTTCGACGGCCATTACGACGTAGAAGTAAGAGAATTTGTAACATTAGCAAGGGCAAAGAACAATACGACGCATTTAATTTGGGACTTAAACAGCGCATTATACAAATAGAGATACGTACAGTGTATCAAGCCACATCATCTATGAGAACACATTTTTGAACACTTGAAGAAGCAGTTAATGAGAAACTGAAAAAACTGGGGATTGACACTCAAAAAGATTTTGTAGTCAGTAAAATTAAATTCATTGCTCAGTTGGAAGCTCGATTAAATGCACTCGAGAAAGGACATCAAGAAATTATCACTAGTGTCAAAACTGTATAAACCTACTAGAAAGATTTAATGACGTCACATGCAAATGGGTGGTATAGGCGAGACGTGGCAGACATTTTTGTTGCAATGCTACCTTATGCCTGTGAAAATAATGGCTAAAAGTATTTACTTACCGCTATAGATGTTTCCTCCGGGTACACCTGGACGGTTTCTGTTAAAAACAAGAGTGGGAAATATATGATTTCAGGAATGCAAACTATACTTGTGCATGGTCATGTACCAAAAAACCTACACACTGATGAAGGCAAAGAATTTTTTAAATCTTATGCAAGGATACGACATTAATCTCTGTTCAAATCATTATTAATATGAAGGCGTCAATCTCCTGAAAGATTTAATCGCACGCTCAAGAATAAGATGTGGCCACAATTAAGCTTGAGAGGCAACTAAATTGATAGACATCTTACCTACTCTCATCTCCAAGCATGAATCTACCTAGTATGAAGAGGAGCTGATGCAACGCTTAAAAAAACTATGCATTATACCAGGGAGAAGTTAAAAGTTGGTGACAAAATTTGAATCAGCAAGCATAAGCTTTGTTTTTGAGAAAGAATACACTCGCAACTGGACAACAGAGATATTCACTGTTGATCGGGTTATGGTGACGAATCCAGTGATGTACTTGCTTAAAGACTATCAAGAACAACCCATTGATGGCGGATTTGCTGAACAAGAACTTTTAAAGTAAAAAATTGCAGACATATACCTTGTGGAAAAAGTAAGCAAACAACGTGGTCAGAAAATATTTGGAAAGTGTTTAGGGTTTGATAGTGCACACAACAGCTGGATATATAAATCAGATATGTAATCAACTTTGTGCAATGTTGAGTCGATTTGGAACCAAAGATGAATCAAGTTTAAACCGACAATAAAGCAATGTTGAGTTAATGTTGAAACAACGATACATCAACGATGAATCAATGTCAAATCAACGATGAATCAATGTTGAACCAACGATTAATCAATGTGAAACCAACGATGGAGGTTTCGATAAACAAAAAAGCAATTTATACACATATATTATCTTTTATTCAGTTGAATCGTGATAACTATATAGAAAATAATTACAATAAGAAATCCTCTAAAGCACTATTTACAATTAATCTTTCACAAGAAGAACAAAAAATTTCACGTCACTATCGCTAAGGGCATCATCTACGTCATCATCATTATCGACATCCATAATTTTGTAATGGCCCCATGCGAGAGTATCAATACTTACAAAAATAATAATCGCTTATCGTCATAAGGACTCAGTGTAATTTTTATTTGCCTAATGGTTTCAACGTTTTGAAGTCTGGATCTGATGGCATATTGGTTTCTAGATTGTATGGTCAAGTTTTGTAGGCATTCCATATAGCCATTTTCGGTAATTTATTTCTTGACGACGTCACTTTTCAACCCTTTTGCCTTTTTAACAAAGCCTTCGCCATTTGCGCAAATAACTAGATACAAATCTTTCTTTGTGGCTTGCGGCATTCCGAAAATATTATCTCGATGATAGTCTGACGTATGAAATTTGTAAATATCCTCCTTCATATCAGCACAAATTTCATCACATTTAACTTCGTATATCAAGCTTTCCTTATCGGTGTATGATAGTTTACAATTGTTACCATATTTTTCACACATGTAGCCGTAGTGGAAGTCATATTAATTTCCAAATATTGCGTGCTATTAAACTGCATATGCTTGTGTTACGTCCAGGACTGAGACTCCGATGCTGTTTTGAAGTCGAAAATCGAACGAACCTCACTTTCTATCTCCAAAGGTTAAAAAAAGAGGTCCGTAATATTTTCAACAAGCAAGCGCGAATAATATATAGCACTTCCGTGAGTTTCGAGCAATTTTTCCTTGAAATGTACGGGGGAATAGTAAATATTAACGAAAAAAAAAAGGTCGAACATTTAGAATTTACAAAATACAAATCCACAATTCAACAATATCTTTTTAATTAACATTTTTTGTTTGAAAATTCTACTGCTTGATAGAAAATTCGTATTTGGCAGAAAAATGCAAGAATATGTTCGAAAATTAAACTATTTGGTTAAAAAATCAACTTTTTGGATAGAAAGTTTGTCTTTTTGGGTATACTGTTAATCTTATTTGTTTGAAATTCATCAACTTTGTTAAGGAAAAAACAATTTTGTTAAAAATTCGTATTCTTTGTTTTAAATCAAACGATCGGAAATTCTCTTTTTTTTATTAATGTTTTAGGCTAAAAATGTTACTATTTCATATTTGGTAGAAAACTTTTTTTAGATTAAAATTTAAAATTTTTGTTAAAAATTCATGTATTTTGATGATAATGACTCCTTTTGGAATAAAATTACTCTTCGGAATTAAAAAATCATATTTGTGGTTGATAATTGTTGTTCCTTAATGTGTCGTGGTATGCATGTATGCAATCTATCGCGTGTGTATGTCTGCTAGTGACATCTCCACTGAACGTGGCGGTACTTGATACCTTCATTCTGCTGACGTTAGTCGTCTTAGGATCTGTGTGTCGGTCAGATTGATATTCCTTTGTGTATCCTTTTAACGTATCGCTGCCTTTTTGTATTAAATCTAAGTTTATCGTCTTTGCTTACTTTTATTTCGCAATTCCTAACTCTCTATCTCGATAATAATGAACCTATGTAGTTTAATGTAGAACTGCTGTCAAATGCACAAGAACACCTATATAAGAACAGTTTGGGGGGTTGCTTCGCAATAGTCTGGAGACTAAATCAGTCTCTGGAAACGTAAACAGTCTATTATAAATTAGTAGCGACCCATTGTTGGCACTGCCACACGGCTGTGAAACTGTGTGAGCAAGCAGTTCTTGGAAGGATTATATCAGTCTATCCTAGATAGTCGTTTTTCTGTAATTGATATTTCTGGTTGAAATTGTATATTGTATTTCGGTTGGACAGCTTATCTTTCTTAGTTGAAAATTAAAGCAAACTGTTGAAAATTCTTTAATTTTCTTGAAAATCGGTACTTGGATAGAAAATCAATCTTCTTCGTTGAAAGTTAATCGTTGTAGACAAAAAATGCAGTTATTTGGTTAAAAATGCAACTGGTTCGTTCCAAATTCAATTATTTATTTGCAAATTCAACTATTTTGCTGTACCTTTCTTCAATCAATTATTGAAAATTCAAGTTTTCGGGTTCAAACTACATCTGTATTCTTCACAATTCGCCTATCTAAATGAAATTTTTCGATCAGAAAAAAATTAAATAGAGAATTTAGGACATTTGAAACTTATTGTCGTAGTGTTGCGGAATTTTTCCTGAGAGAATTTCTACAAATTACTACTTGTGTGGTATAGCTAGCTTCGTAAAATAATAAGCTGGAAATTTCCTTCATAAAATTTTAATTAATATTGAATATATGAAAATATGCTTGGTTAAAGTTGCCCTACCCTTAAAGACTAATTTTTGGGCTTGCAATGATTCTTTCTCAAGTAAAATTTGGTAATGGCAAATATTTTTGTGATAGATTGAGAATTTTTAATTTACATTTTTTCGAATGACATTCCATTTGCGAAAATAGGAAACTTAGGCTCTTGTTTTTCATTTTCCAATTATGTTCAGTTTTATGATACAAGTGACCCCTGAATGTACAAATCATTTGAACCAGAATTTTACAAAACGTGTACATTTTTTGAACGTCAGAAAAGATTTTTTGGCAAATTTTTAGGAACTTTTAAATTTCGTACATTTCTTTGATGGCTAAAGAGAAAATTCAGAAATGAACCTGAGAATGTTTTCTTGAGTGGAGCCAGATGCGAATTATAGTTAGCCGTTAGTTTGCCCGTTATCGTAGATCGAACTGTTCATGGCTTGGAGAACGAAAATTTGTTCACAAACATTTCCTTACCTTGCTCGTCTTCCTTGCTCAGTTATGAATTCACACAATTGCTGTTCGAATATTTGAGAATAGCGCTCGCTAATAAGCCCCGCCACTTAGTCCCTGTTCGCCATTGAAATGCACTTGCTTTAGATAGTGAAGAATTTTTGACTAAACTCTTCACTTGCTTGTAGCCCGGAATCAGGACACATTTGTTCCAGGATAATAGATCTCTATAATCTTTTTAATTGATACTGTGAATATTGCCAGCTGCCAATTGAACGAATGAATTGGCCAAAAAAAAACTAATTTTTAACAAAGTTGTGAATTTTGCAACCAGAGAAATAATTCTTCAAGCACAAAAGAATGAATCTTTAACAATGTAGTACAATTTTCGACCAAATAGTTAAATTTTCAACCAGTAAAATACAACTCGTCCAACAACGACCAATTATGAAGAAAATAGTTGAATTAAAAAAAAAACAGATTCTTTTTAGCCAATGAGTTTCATTTTCAATGAAAAATATTACATTTCTACCAAAGAAGATAAATTTCCTACCTGAAAAACGAATTTTCAACAAAATAAATTACTTTTCAACCACATACATGAAGTTTGTACGAAGTAGTTCACCTTTTAACTATGCAGGGAAATTTTCGACTAAACAAATTCTGAAAGAGAAATATTGATACTTGAAATATTCCAACCAAAGAAAGGTTTTAACTTTTAATGAAAAACAGTCAACTTTATCCAAAAACTAAGGAGATGAATTTTGAACAGAAATAATAAATCTTCAATAAAAAAAATTAATCTTTAAAAGAGTAGTCTAATTTTTAAACAAAATATGAATTCTAAACAAGAATTATAATAGTTGACATATTTCAGTCGAAGAAAGTTTTTCATTTTCGATAAAAAATCGTAAACCTCATCCAAAAACTATTAATATTCAACAAAATAATTGAAGTTTTAACTTAGAAAACACTGTTAGTCGATATTTTTTTTTGCTCTTTTTTTGCTCTTCGATAATATATAATACGTTACCCAAAAACTACCCCTAATTCATACATACCCTCCCCTCGTAATCAAAAATGTTTAAAAAGTTGGAAAACCACCTTGAACATTGCAAACATTATTTACAATTCCAAATTAATTACATGACACTTGAAAATTCCCCCCTCTTCATAATTTTTCCGAAAAACTACCCATTCACGTGAACGTACACAGCGGAACATATATATGTATAAAAAATAATCAAAAATAATACAAATTAGAAAACACGGTTAGTTGATATTTTTTGCTCTTTTTTTTCTCTCAGATGTAATGTAATACGTTCCCCAAAAACTACCCCTAAGTCATACATACTCACCCCTCGTGATCAAAAACGTTTTAAAAGTTGAAATCCCACCTTGAACAATGTAAAAATTATTAAGGACTCAAAATTAATAACATGAAACTTGCAAATTTCCTCTCGTAAGTTCCACGAAACTACCCTTCCATGTGAATCTATGCAGCGGAACATATATATTTATGGAAAAAGCATAAAAAATAATACAACTTAGAAAACACTTTTAGTCGATATTTTTTCTCTCTATTTTTGATCTTCGATAATATATAATACGTTACCCAATAACTACCCCTAATTCATACATACCCTCCCCTCGTAATCAAAAACCTTCAAAAAGTTGGAAAACCACCTTGAACAATGCAAAAATTATTTACATTTCCAAATTAATCACATGGCACTTGAAAATTTCCCCCTTTATATAATTGTCCTGAAAAGCTACCCTCTGGCGTGAAGGTATGCAGCGTTACATATATGTATAGAAAAAGGATAAAAATATTAGAACTTAGAAAACACTTTTAGTCGATATTTTTTTGCTCTTTTTTTGCTCTTCGATAATATATAATACATTACCCAAAAACTACCCCTAAGTCATAAATACCCTCCCTCGTAATCAAAAACGTTCAAAAAGTTGGGAAACCACCTTGAACAATGCAAAAATTATTTACAATTCGAAATTAATTACATAACACTTGAAAATTTCTCTCTCATTATAATTTCAGCCGAAACTACCCTTCCACGTGAATCTATGCAGCGGAACATATATATTTATGGAAAAAGCATAAAAATAATACAACTTAGAAAACACTGTTAGTCGATATTTTTTTGCTCTTTTTTTGCTCTCCAATAATATATAATACGTTACCCAAAAACTACCCCTAAGTCATAAATACCCTCCCCTCGTCATTAAAAACGTTTTAAAACTTGGAAAACCACCTTGAACAGTGCAAGAATGATTTAGAACTCCAAATTGATTTCATGGCACTTCAAAATTTCCCCCTCTTTATAATTTTATTGAAAAACTACCCTTCCACGTGAACGTATGCAGCGCAAGATGTTTCGTTGCATACGTTCACGTGGAAGGGTAGGTTTGGGAATATTATAATGAGAGGGAAATTCTCAAGTTTCATGTAACTAATTTGTAGTTCTAAATCATTTTTACATTTTTCAGGGTTGTTTTTCAACTTTTAAAACGTTTTTGATGACGCGGAGAGGGTATGTATGACTTAGGGGTCGTTTTTCGGAAACGTATTATATATTATCAAAGATCAAAATTTTAGGAAATATTGAAGAAAATATATTGAATTATCGAAGTATCGTGTATTTGTGTGTGTTCCTTATTCTTTGCAAAGGTTTCAGAATTATATTTGCACTTCTCTTCTAATGAACCGTCGGAATATGAAGAAAAAATGCGTTGTTTTCGACGTGATTAATAAAGAGAAATTAGTTTGATCAGCTTTAATTCATATAAGAAATGTTAAAATATGAAGTATGAACTATGAACTTAACACATATTTACATTTATATACTATTTTCTAATTACAATGATTCTTTTTATTATATCATAATCAGTAATGACTATCAATCTGCGATAAACTGACGGACACTCCTCAAAGTACAATCCTTGCACTTTAAACTGGAAAATTACCTCAAAGAAACGAATATTTGGTTTTACATTTAAGGTCAAAAGGGATTTCATATATGGTCTCAAAAAGTGGTTTAAAATAAAAATTCAAAACAAAATAAGCAAGGGGAAGTTGCCTTTGTTTTAACACATCTTTTTCTCTGAGTCATCAAAGAATATCTTTATGAATGATATGCATTTTACTTGTTTAACAAAGTTCGTGTGACCCATATAAACTGCAAATAACGTTCAAAAATAGATGTAGAGCGATACAAAACAAATATTTAAAAATGGGGGAAAAATGATTCTTTTTACAATTTATTTGAATCTGATTTCAGCCTTTAAAAATAATCTAGCAATGTATAGTGCGGTAAATTAATATGGTGCGTCCGGAAATCTTTTATATACAAAAACATTTTTTCATGTGAATAAATATCAACTGACAGGGTCGGCATGAAAATTTTTTGACTTCGGTAAACTTTTTTTATTTTAATAATTTATAATTCTCTTAATTAACGATAACAAAATTTCGTTTAATATAAGTTAGGCAGGCTTTTTCAAGCTCTTTCAATTGATGATAAGAGTTTTGTGAAAAGATGAATATTTGACCTCGAAAAAACAAATTTTGTATACTAAAATTTTGATCGGGGATTTCAGGTCATTTTCATTGGATGCAATCATTTTCTTTAGGTATAAATATTTGGCTTTCAAAAATGAGGGTCAAAATTGCATTTAATTTTGTTGTTGAAGATGGACCCTGTTTTGAAATTTTTTATACTAAAAAGAAAGATTTGGTTTGTTTCTTGAAATATCATGAGGTTAAAAAGTAATATTAAATTTTTTATCCTCGAAAATAAGATTTACCTGCTCCTGTACACCAAACAGCACATTCTCATGCGAGCCAAAGTTGTAAACTCTAAATAATCATTTTTAAGAATCAAAATTTTTATCTCAAATTCATTCATTCTCCAAATGTTTACCCCCTGCTACTCGTTGAATAATGATTAAAATTACAAAATGAATTCCCAATAATCTACTATCCAATAACAGAACGCTTTGCCCTTGTTTGACTTAAATCGGACAAATGTAATGTTTTGAGTGGGTGCGCTTGAAACATAATGGCCCATATATACAAAATTGTTTTCATATCATTTACCAATTTTTCATTTTCAATTTTTGTTTTGGAAAAGGTGCATGACAAGAAATTTTCTGCACTGTTTCATTCATAATTTTAGAAAGAAGTCGATGTCCCGGAAATTAGATCCGTAAAACTTATTTTTGCGAAAAAATGAACATTCTGCTAATTTGTGCTAGACTTTTGCTGATTTGTGTTGTAAACGGTTTGTTTTTGGAAAATCAAAAATTACGGGCACAATTTTTGAAAAGCGCTTTTTTTTTTTTGCTAGATACGCAACTTACTAGAGAAAAACAAGGGTTGTGCGAGCCACAAAAAAACGTAAGATCAACAACTCTCATATTGAAAATTAAAATGTAAAACTCAAAAAACCTAAAAGATAAGAAAATATTCAGTTTTAGAAAAACTAAAACATGTGCTGAGTTGTGCTCGACTAATGCAGTCTTTATTCCCTGTAACAAAATTACGTGAGATCAACAGTTCTTATTTTGAAAATGTAAAACTGAAGAAAATGCAAAGCCAGAAAATAATCAAATTTCGAAAAACGAAAACTTGTGCTGAATAATGACTTTATGTATCCAGCACAATTTTTTTTTCAAATTTGTATTTTTTGAGTTATACATTTTGAGTTTTAACATGAAAACTGTTGATCATTAGTAATTTTGTTAAAGGTAATAAAGACTGCATTTGCCGTGTACAACTCAGCACAAGTTTTAGTTTTTGGAAATTTTCAAAAACAATAAAATTTTTGGTTCTTTTTTTTAACGGTTGTTTGAATCAGAAAATACGATTATTTTGTATAAATTTTGGGAAGAAATAATATTTTTAATAATTTACATTTGTTTAAACATTTGAAAATTGTTTAAAAAGTTGTGGGAAATATTCAAGTTGTCCATTAGTAATTATTTATATGAAAAAGATGACGGAAATTGCTAAAATGTAACAATAATACGTAAAAATGTAGTTTTTTTGTCATATTCGATGAAATCGATGAAACCCTGGAACATGAGTTCAATTTTTGCAAAATTCAAAATTTCCCTATGTTAATTAAATAGGATTTTGTAGTGCCCGGCTTTAATATGAAAACTGTTGATCATAAGTAATTTTATTAGAGGGAATAAATACTGCATTTGTCGTGCCCAACTCAGCAGAAGCTTCAGTTTTTGGAGATTTTCAAAAATAATAAAGTTTCTGGTTTTTTTGGTTTTTTTTACGGTTAGGTTTTTAAATTTTTTTTTGTAAAAAATTGTGTATACTTCGAGTCGTCAGCACAACCTTTCTTTTTGCTCTAGTAAGAAGTTGCGGTTCTAGCAAAAAAAACAACGGTTTGCAAAAATTATGTCCGTAATTTTTGATATTTCAAAAAATCTTTTACGACAAAAATGAGGACAACTCTAGCACAACTTTAATTTATTTAAAAAAATAAATTTACGGATCTAACTTCCGGGACATACGAAGTCGTCTACAATTTTTAAACTTGACGAAATTGTGGAAAATGACTAGGACTGAAAGAGTTGAACTATTCGACAATGACCTATAATCTGCAAATCACTTGATTATTATAAAAAAATTATTTCTGGGATGAAACAATAAGAAGGTATTGATATTTTCTACGAAATGTCCTGAACTTACCTAATAGTTGTAATTTACCGATAGTAAATTGAACCGCCGCATCGTATAAGGGGGTATAAAATTATTTTTGAGCTTTTTGTTGGCCCCTTACCCATTTTTTTTGAAAAATTAAAATTTTAAGTTTTGAAACCTATATTCTTATAGGAAATTCAATTGCGCATCTTTTTTTCCTCTTGTAAAAAGTTGTCACTTTTGTATTTTCCAAAATAAATGCAAAAAGCATGGTTTTTGACAAACGACGATCTTCAGTGTTTTTTTTTCAATTTAACTCGTTCTAAATCCGAGAGTTTTCAATATTTTGACTTCATACTTGAAAGAATAATTTATTAGACTATTATGAAGCTGTTAGTGATATCAAAATTAATATTTATTTGTATAAAAAAAGTTAATAATTTTTTTCTAATAGTTTCATAAATATCGTTTGAATTTTTTCAATCGCAAACTCTATCGACGTACTTTGAAGCTAGAACAAACTTCCAGCGGATGAGATGTTCATAAGGGTTTAAATAAGTTTTTTTATAAAATTTCACGTCAATTGGATCAGCTGCTTAAAAACTACAATGTTTTAATGGTTTTGCTCGACACGCCGCGCGGACAAAAATGTAGGACTCAGTGGCGTTTCTGAGAAAGGCGAGCCGCAGTAACTCTTTACTGAAGGTCTGCACACAAAAACTTATATTTTTCATCATAAGTTATAAGTTTATTTTATTGTAACAAAATATTGCGTCGAAGAATAGAATGAGTCACATAAGAGTAAGAATAGTCACATAGCAGGAAGAATTAACTTTTTCACTTAATTTTAATCTTCATCAGAAGATGCGTCGTCGGATGAATACTGAATAATAACTTGGCTAGCTTTCTTCGCAACATTTTTTTTAACATTAATTTTTGCGAAATACTCATTGTAGAATATCTTTCCTTCCTGGCTGAGGTAAGACATTAAGCTTTTAATGTCTTTCATCTTTGCGGAAGTAATGCCAACTTGTGGGGGAGGTAGGCTTTGCAAATCTCCAAGTTTAAGCTTCGGATGAACGTGATAAGTGGAAGGATTTTCGGCTAAATAATTCTTAAAAGCATCTATTTTTCCGATTGGGTAATAATGAATAACGCGCGCTTCACTAATTTTCAAACCCTTGGGTTTTTGCAGGTCACCCTTAAATGATAAGTCGAAATCTCGGAGAAGGTCTTCTGTCGATTGAATTACAGTAAACGTTGGATCGCGGGCATTCCTAATGAGATCGATATATATCTGCGCAGTTTCTATTCGCTCCATTTTTTTCTTTTTCTGTGCATAAGTTCCAAAATTTCTATCACATTGACAGTAGGAATGTCCGCGAACCGGAAATACGTGCCAAATTTCTACATTAAGTTCAATCGATAGTATTGTTAAAAAGGTAAGCACAGTGTAGTTTCTATTTTGTCCTGAAGCCGCGTCTGAAAAAAGGATTACTTTTGAATAAAATAATGGATCAAATTCTCATTGTGTGGAATGATGAAGAAAACTACAAACTGTGTTTGCACCCTTTTTAGCAATTCCTTCGAGATAGGGATACATGTAACTTTTGTCGCTGTTATGAATGTGAACATTAAAATAGTTCAAGGAAGTAGATTCTCTTTTGTAATGTGATTTGCGTTGTAGTAAACTCTCACAATGTATTTTAATTAAATCCTTAATATCATTTGTTAGTTTCACAATTTTACTATCATGTTTTCCTCTGTTATCACCTAAATCCAGTTTTAGTAAAATTTTTCTTTGTATAGTATCTAATCTTTTATATCCTACACGAATCACGTTACTCAGAAACAGAAAGTCCCATATTATTAGCCGAAGTTTTATAGTATTTTTTACGCTAAACGGATCTCGTCATTTCATTAAGGTACTTAGAAAAATATTTTGTTTGTGGTAGTCGCTAAGCCCCCAAAAATCAGAAAAAATTTGTCTTGTTCTTTGATCCCTATTTTTTCGTGGCATTTTCCGGTTTTGCAACAGGACTGGACATGAATAAAAGACTTTGGCTCTACTTGTTTTCCAGTTCTTGATTCATACTCTTCACCCTAAAAGTAATTGATGGAAAAACATGTATGACTAATATTTACCCCGGAAAAAATATTTCTTTTTAAATTTTTTATGTTACAGAAAAATAAGAAAATCTCCCTTGCTCTGAATCAGTGAGAAGATCGTCACCAAATCAAATCATTAAAGATCTCCAGTAAAAAATCTTGCTAATTTGATTTAGTGACCATCATTTCACTGATTCAGATTAAAATAGATTTTTTTACATTTTTGGAAAACTGACTTTTAATTTGTCGAAGTTTCGTATAAATTTTTAAATACCTTATTCTTTCTAATTTTTCGAATATTTTCTTTCCATCCTTCCTCGTTTCTTGTTCTTTTTCGACCTCGAGGTTTTGACAAAACTGGTGCCATTTTTTTGAATAAAATGTATTAATCAGATATTAACAATACCAAAATTTCACATTTGAGAAACGATTCTCTTATTTTTAAGGCGTTACACTTTCCTTGTGCAAAACTATTATAAGGTATATTCTTCAAACACTCTTCTAATGCACATATTTTTTCTTAGAAATTCTACGTTTGCGAAATTTCCGCGAAATCATTGAACATTGTAAGTAAAGAAGAAGGAAAAGAAAGAGGAAAAGAAAGTAATATGTTTTTACTGAAAGAGATATCATAATATCTCTTTTTTATATGAGTTAATGTATGTATACATACAAATTCTTATTAGTTTTACCATATAATACATTTTTGTAAAAACTTTCTGCAAAATATAAGTTTTTGTGTTCAGACCTTCAGGAAAGAGTTACTGCGGCTCGCCTTTTTCAGAAACGCCGCTGATTTCTACATTTTTCTCCGCGCGGCGTGTCGAGCAAAACCATTAAAACATCGTAGTTTTTCAGCAGCTGATCCAATTGACGTAAAATTTGATTAAAAAAACTTATTTGGACCCTTATGAACATTTCATCCGCTGGAAGTTTGTTCTAGCTTAAAATTGCGTCGATAGACTTTGCGATTGAAAATATTCAAACGATATTTATGAAACTATTAAGAAAAAAATTATTAACTTTTTTTGTATACAAATAAATATTCAGTTTGATATCACTAACAGTTTCATAATAGTCTAATAAATTATTGTTTCAAGTTTAAAGTCAAAATATCGAAAACTCTCGGATTTAGAATGAGTTAAATTGAAAAAAAACACTGAAAATCGTCGTTTCTCAAAAACCATGCTTTTTGCATTTATTTTGGAAACTACAAAACTGACAACTTTTAACAAGAGGAAAAAAAGATGCGCAATTGAATTTCCTATAAGGATATAGGTTTCGAAACTTAAAATTTTAATTTTTCAAAAAAATGGGTCAGGGGCCAACAAAAAGCTTAAAAATAATTTTATACTTCCTTATACGATGCGGCGGTTCAATTGCGATGTAGGAAAGTCAATAATTCCAAGTTCATTGGCAGCAGATTTTTACGCTTATTATTCGAAATGTTGCCCGATTCAGAGAATATTCTTTCACTGTATATGCTGCTTGATGGAGCCGAAAGGTCAATATACGCTAATTGATGTAGGTTTGGAAATATTCCACTCATTTTCTCCCACCAAATTTGATGGAGATGATTTTTTCGGGATCAATGATTGTTTCATATAGAGTTCAATTTCTGCTGCAATATTTTTTTCTGTAGCTAATCCTTTTGATTGCGACTTCGAAGGAATTTCTTGAAAACTGTCGTATAAGTTCTTAGAATCTGCTTCCTTTGACATTGGGGCTGTTGCGTTATCATCATCTTCATCGCTACTTGTCTCCGTTAATGAAATTTGTATGCACTCCTCAATGTTTTGAAAGCAGTTTTTTGAAAAAAAAACAGTTTTAAAACGTGGATCTAAGAACGTGGCCATTACAAAATTCATGTTACTTTCCAGGTCTTAGAATCGCGTTTCCAAATGAACCTTCAAGGTTCTTTTAAAAGGGACCAAAGTTGGGCTTACTTCCTGTTTAGACAAACATAGCTTTAAAGTATTTATTGTTGGAATAACTTCGGGTATGCATGAATTATTCTGACTAAAAGATTTTGTTACTTCTTTAAATGGTGGAAGAAGATTCGTTAGCTTTTCTAAAAGTTTTTATTCTGCACATGTCAAAGTTTTGGAATCATTATCTTCAGCAGCAGCGAATAAATCAACGCAATTTTCCAACTCCAAAAAACGTTGCATTAAATAAAACGTGGAATTCCATCTGGTGGAAACATTTGCTTCAATTTCTTAACGACTAAATTTAAATCTTCTTGAATTTGAACTAATTTTGCATTCGCTGGTGAAGATTTATGAAAATACTTAGAAATATTTTTACACTTGCTGAATAATCTTCGGATATCCTTGTTCAAGTTGAATGCAGACTTAATAACCAACTGAAGAGTATGTATCACGCATGCTTCACTGGCAATATCGCACAATCTGCACCCTTCAGACATATTTCCAGCATTATCACGCAGCAACAAATGTACACGAATTTTTTTAATTCCTCAATATAATAATATTTCTGTCAATTTATCAGATATTGCAACACCCGTATGACTTCCACGAAGTACTTGTATATTTAGTGCAGCACTCTGTCTTTGAGAATTCTTGGCTAGCCAATGTGTAGTTAAACTGATAAAACTGAAGTTCGTTTCTGTGCAGCTCCACAAGTCTGACGTTAATGATATCCACTTTACATTAGACAAAATAATTTTTACTTTTTCTGTAACTCTATTATATATGTCTGGTAGAATCTTCTTTGTCAAATATTTCCGAGATGGTATTTTATATGTAGGTGAAGTTTTACCCATCAATCTTAGAAATCTTCTTTTTTCAACAACTGAGAGAGGCTCATTATCTAATGCTATCATTTCTCCAATAGCGGAATGAAGTCTTACGGCCTGTGGATGATTTATATCTCAAGAAGGTTGTGAAGAAAAAGCAGGAGTAGTCTGTAATTCTTGGGATTCATGCAACCAATCAAGGAGTCGACTGAATACAAACTTTGTAGGGCAGTTTGCTTTTTCATAACAATTCCGAGATACGATAAACTCTGTGCTCAATAAACTACACTTTATTCTTAAACAGTCTTCGTGCCGTTCAATACACGGAAATAAACTCCACGTATCATTCATTTTTTCAGCTATTTTGTGAAAGATATAAATATTACAAATACTTCACTGTATCACTCATTTAGTGTACGCATTATGCACTACAGAGATGTTTCTTATTTAAGCTTCTGCGCTAGACTTATCGTAAGTTCTTGCGGAAGGTGCAGAAATGCAAGTACTCAGGTAGTCAGGTACAAGAGAAGTCACTGTAATATTAAGTCAGTGACAATAAAATAGATTATCCTAAAAGTTTCGAAACATTTGAAATTTCGCGACATGCTGTTAGGTCGTAAATCGTAGATTTGTACAACCTCAAGAAATATAACCCACAGCAATCAGCACATCTGTCAATTGAAGATCTTTTTTCGTAAGGCTCTAGAAATGAACTGTGGGTAGTTCTTTTTCAGATGCATATCTCGAAAGAGATATGATACTCATAGAATCTTAATTTATTATCATAACCTTCAGAGCTAAAGGAGATATTATATTGGCCAATTTCATTTTATATCATCCTAGACTTGAAGAAAAGCCTAGTTCATAGTTTCAAACTGATTTGATACTTGGACGTATCATTGTTCAATGTGCATTTAAAGTTGAGGAAATTATATTACTATAACTATTACACAGTATGATTATAACACTTTTCGATTACGTAAAAATTCGAAGAACGACGACACTTTTAGAAAATCCAAAATTTTGAAATTTAAAATTTTTAAGAGTTTTATGAATTTTGATCAGAGTTCTGGACTTCCTAATGAATTCTCTAAAAAATAGAGTCACAGCACTTTTCAATCAAGTCAAAATTCGAAAAACTACGGCACTTTTAAGAAAATCCCAAATTTTGAAATTTAAAAATTTCGAGAGTTATATTTTGAAAGTTTTAAGATTTCTGATTAGAGTTCTGGTCTTCCTAATGCCAGCTCTACAAAAAAGAGTCACGGCACTTTTCGATCAAGTCTAAATTCGAAGAACTACGGCACTTAAGAAAACCGCAAGTTTTGAAATTTAAATGAGAGTTCTAAGAGTTCTGATCGGAGTTCTGGACTTCTGAATTACGGCTCTACAAATAAAAGTCAAAACAATTTCCGATCAAGTCGACGTTCGGAGAACTACGTCACTTTTAGAAAATCCAAAATTAAAAAATTTATTAAAATTTTGAAAGTTTTAAGAGTTCTGATTAGACTTCTGGGCTTCCTAATGCCAGCTCTACAAAAAAGAGTCGCAATACTTTTCGACCAAGTGAAAATTCGAAGAATTGCGCCACTTTTAAGAAAACCCAACATTTTGAAATTAAAATTTTCTAATAGTTCTGAGATTACCTAATTCTTACTTTGGAAATAATATCTCCATGAACTCTACAAATACAAAACCGATCCAAGACTTAAAGCAATATTTATGAAGAATAACATTTTTCTCTGTTTAAAAAGGGCATCTCACTTTCGTAACTTATGTCCTTTTAGTGACGCTGCTTTAATTATGTTTGTAAATCTACTAAAGTGTACGCGGAGATTAGCAAAGGATAGGTTTGAGTTGAATCTGGTACCAATGAGTTAATTATACCTGGGAAGTAGGAACTTAGGCATTTTGAATCCACAGCTTACAGATCGATTATATACTCTACATGTACAGATTAAGATTGCATACTTTAAAGTGCAGGACTGCAACGCCTCCCCCCGCATTCATCTGTTACATAAAATTTTACTACAGGCCAAGTATATTGACCATTAACAAATGCTTTTTCTATTTCGTTACCTGAAGCATTTCTTGAGCCTGTGTTTCCCTCGGGATTGTCAGTTACATCTTTCAGTTGGATATTGCAGGATCTATTTTCACGCTATCGATGCGGCAGCGAAAAATTCAAAGATCACGCTGATCTTTCTTTTATTTTTTTTTAAAGCGAAATTATAACAATGAGCCAAAAAAGAAGTATATTGTGGCGCTTATTTCAAGAAAGTGACGACGAAACAAAACCCTTGTGCACAGTATGTGGGAAGAAAGTCTCGCGAGGTGGTAAGAGGAAAAATGCATTAAAAAGCCCCTTATGGGCGCATTTGACTTCATACCATAAACAATATTGCGACGAAAACAACATTGATCTTACGAATTTTCAAAAGAGTAAGCGCAATGTGAAAATGTGGAGTGACAGTGATGTTCGGGCTGGGAAATTAAACGGTTTTGTTGCTCAAATGATTGTGCTGGCAATAAAAAGTAGCCTGGAAATTTTTATTGTGCAAAATTATGAAGTAAAAATAAAAACACTCTCAAACTTGGAGTGGAAACTTGCTGAAGAGTTTGCAAAGCCATTACAGCCATTTGAGGAGGCTTTATAAAAGTTGTATTCAAATGAATCCGTTTTGTCGGAAGTTATTCCAACTTGAAGAGCAATCAATCATTGTGTGGAGAATAAACTCTGCAGTATTCTTGGAAATTCAATGAAAACGGAATTACAATCGGAAATTAATGTAAAACCTGATGACCTGGAAGAAAACGTATCTTTTGCGTTGGCAACCATTTTGGATCCAAGGTTTAAAACAGTTTTCTTTGGTTAAGAATCCCGAGAAACAATACTTATCTTATTACACGATTTCGTACACATATGGTGTGAAAAAAAATGGAAACAACGGTGATCTTGTTGCCGAAGAAGAAAAGGAGAACGAAGAACCTGCTCACGAACGTCAAAATTCTTCGTTGGAAAGCTGTAATGCGGAAATCATGGCAGCAACTGGACAAAACGAACACATGAAAAAAGACGGAAGTAAAGAAGAAATTAATTTATATTTATTGGAGAATCTTTTGGACCGGACTGAAAATCCCATGGAATTGTAGAATAGGAAAAGAGCCATTTTTCCACGGTTGAGCACCTTGGCTCAACGATACTTGCCTGCTCGGCCCTGACATTAAAAAAAAGATGAAATTGTTTCCAAGGATAGAAGTTTTGAAGAACTGCAACAAATGGTATTTCTGAAATACAATTTAAAAAGAATAAACTTCGAATATTAACAGGAACAAAGTTTAATCACTTTTTTTCGAATATAAGTAACGCACGCATGTTTTTTCATTTAAAAATAAAAGTTATGCAAAACTACGTTTATTTTAACTTTTAACCTTGTTTTCCTAAAACAGAATAGGGCCGCTGCGCGGGGCACATTCTCATTTAATTCGTAAATTTAAAGTACATTTTTTTTAAATCTAATAAATTATATAACTGAAATCGACAACTGTTATTTAAGCTTATAATTCAGTTTGTATTTAACTGAAAAATATCAGAAAAATAATTTGTAATTCTTATAAAAATCTATTAAAAATAACGCATTAAACTTACGGAACTCTTAAGAACAAAAATTGCATATATTTGAAAATGATCGAACTTTTTGAATTTGGTATAATTAAAAAATTTCATGAAAAAAGTTTCGAAATATATTTCATATCTAGTCGAAATTTAGATTAATGTTACTTAATGCTAATATTACTTTGACGAGAATCGGTAAGATCTTACAAACAAATTTCTTTCAAATTTTGGAAAAGCTCTTAACTTTTTAATTTTAGATTGATTCGAAAAATTTCACTCACA
Organism: Belonocnema kinseyi; assembly: GCF_010883055.1. Classification (NCBI taxonomy): domain Eukaryota; kingdom Metazoa; phylum Arthropoda; class Insecta; order Hymenoptera; family Cynipidae; genus Belonocnema; species Belonocnema kinseyi. Next base: position 24,374,276 of record NC_046665.1, on the reverse strand, counting down.
TTATTTTTAATATATTTTTCATGTAGTGAAAACTTTTAACAACATTTTATAATCTATCAGTAAAATATTTTTTTCTATTTTTTGAATATTTTCAAAATTGTAAGAAGTATACAACTTTTCTAATTGTTATCGAAGTTGAAAAATTCACCTCTCAAAAACCAAGTATTTCATTTTTTTTAAATAGAAAGTTTACGTAGACAATGTGTTTAAAATTTTTTTCGTAAATTTAGTTTTTCTTTCAAAACTGCATAAAAAAGGCAATTTAAAACAGATTTTTAAGTTCAATGGCTAAATGTATTTATTTCAGAAAATAGTTTTGTGGGAAAATATTTACCATACAAGTGTGCCGAATACTAATAAAGGTGGGTAATATTCAAAGTTTATTTATAGACCAAATTTCATCAACAAAATAAAAATGACATAGAAATGCTTTTTGTGAAGCCTTTGCTTTGATTCTATATAAAAAAGCCATTTTTCATCAAATTGATAATAAGATATTTGCGAACAATTAAAACCTAGAATTTTCCGACGTCCGATAATTTTTAATTTTTAATTTAGCAATTGTCTTTGGAATATATTGTGATGCAAATTCATACATTCAGTCTTGTAAAAATAAAGGCTTTTCTGTGCATTTAAATTTATGAGGTACAGCAAATTTGTACGATTACCTCCATTTTCGTGGTTTTCATGATTTATTTAGAAAAAATGCTTTTACATAAAAAAATCCGAATACAAATAGCGTATTTCACAAAATAAAGCTTTTTCGCAGCAACCTTTCTTATAAAAATCATTATTTGAAGTAAAAATCGACCAAAGATTTCCCAAATTCCTCAAAGTTTCCATTTCCGGCGAAAGAAAATCAGTATTTTTTTAATTTGAATGTTAGCACGTGCCAGCGGGAACTTCAAAATCCCATTTAATTGACATGGGTAAATTTCCGAAAAATTGAATTCATGTTGCAGGGTTTCATCGAAACGTGCCAAACTTTGTAGGGGTTGAAGGAGAGTGTCTACATAATAACTTTCATTTCCAGCCCATTACCACCCCCCACAGCGCCTCAAATATGGCCTAAAAATGAAAAAACTACATTTTTACGTGTTATTGTTAATTTTCAAAATTTCAAACAATTGAGCCAGAGATGTCCACTTTTTTTTAATTGGTATCCTACGCTACTTTTTGTTCAATAATTACATAATTTTGATACATTTCTTCTGTTGTTTAACAAATTTGTATTTTTTTTTACAATTTTTATTTGCTTAAGCAGTTGTTTTCCGATAACTAGACAAATGGAATAAAATAGAACACATACAATTACTTTTCTGACTGTATAGTGCATAAAAAGAATACATGTAACATTTTTAAGTTTTTTAAACAAATATAATTTGTTTGAACAATTATTTACACATAAAATAATTAAAATAGTATTTTTTGAAATAAACATAATATTGAATGATTTCGAGGAGTATTCAAGTCTGTTAGAAACGTCATGTCATGATTTTAACAATTGTTATTGGTTCAGGTAGTTTTCCTTTTTTTAAAGAATTAAGAAAATGTTTAGTTATGGAAAAAAAATGCTTGAGAAAATAAATAATGTTTATACAAATAGAAATTTATTAAATATTATAAGAAATGTATCAAAATCTGCAATTATTCAACAAAACCTAGCATATGATACTAATTTTAAAAGAAAGTTGACATCTCTGGCTCAGTTTTTAGAAATTTTGAAAATACACAATAAATAATTGTGTAAATAATTACATAACGTTTCTAGGAAAATTTACTAATCCAAACAATGACAAATAATTATATTTCAAACAGAAAATACGATTATTTTTCATATAGTTTGGGAATAAATAATATTTATCGTAAGCAATCCCCTTCAATCCCTACAAATTTTGGCACATTTCGATGAAACCCTGGAACATGAGTTCAATTTTTGGAAAATTCAAAATTTGCCCATGTTAATTAAATGGGATTTTGTAGTGCCTGGCGGCACGTGTTAATGTTTGAATTAAAAAAATGTCGGATCTCCCTTCTCCGCGAATGGAAATTGAGGGGGGGGGGGGTGTTCGGCCCTGTATCTCGAAAAGCATTTTAATCTTTATTCTTATAAGAATGATTTCACTTTGAAAATAAAATAAATTTAATTGTCTTTTGTACAGCTGTTTCATTTTTATATTTGTTTGCAATATGTCAATTTTACGAAAACCTAGAAACAATGTGCTGTTCCATGATATTTTTGAATATCGATAACAGCTAATGGCTGATTTAGTCAATATGAATTGATTTTTAATATTTATTAAATAGTATTGTATAAATGTATGTTTTTATTAGGAACGAATAAAATACATGAGTTATTTAAATTATTACGATATTTATAATTTTATATTTAATCATTTGTATTGTATCTACTCTTCGTTCGAATTTACGATATTCTTCGGAAAATAAATCTTTTCTATACTTTATATTTCCGTTTCACTTTCATAGCTCTTTCACAGATTTACTGTAAAATAATATATATTCCATTTAGTTATTACTCATAATGGAATCCCTAAAACGAACATTCGTAGTAATTATACAATTTTAAATTATGAATATTTAACATTTTTCAATCTATTCTCTTGTACTAAAGCTATATATTCAAAAGAGCTATCATGAACTTCAAGTTTCCGGGAGATTAGTTGTAGTTCTACTTTCCTAATAGTTGTAAGGTTGTAACTGATTACAAACTTTAGACGGCCTATTTTACGATATTTGCTTATCTTCCTTTAATTTTGATTATATAGGAGGTACAATATTTTCTGATAAATACATTGACAGCCGATTCAGAATTCAGGTGCTTATATCAGGATAAGGAAAAAAAAATGTAGACAAAGAAAGGTTGAGAGTTATGATACAAAAAAAGGGTTCAGGTAGTATTTGTCGGATTTTCAGGCAGCAGTAAAAATCCGGGCAGAATTACTGCCGCCAGATTAATCCGGCCACCGGAATAGTCGGGTGCCAAAGTGGCAGTACCATGTTCGGTAAGTGGGTATGACAGTAGGCCGAACCTTGCACGGTAGCCGGATTCCCGAGAGTCCCAGCTCTAGCTCCAACCCTTAACGTCAAAAATCAATACCCCTCTACCACGCAGATACGGCTTTGTCAAAAAATAATCTTTTTGAGAATTTTACAACATGAATGGAGTCTATGATTTTTCGGCTGCTCGAAAATATCCACTACTATTTTTGGGCTTCAATCCTGACTGTAAAAAATTAACCCCTCTGTAACACGACGACATGAATTTTTCAAAAAATAACTTTTTTAATTTTACAGCTTCAATAGAGTCTCTTGATTTTTGGGCTCCTCGAAAATACCCGCTATGATTTTTGGGCTCGAACCCTTAATGTCATTAATCAACCCCTCTCTACCACGCACATATAACTTTGTCAAAAAATAACTTTTTTTAGAATTTTACAATGTCAATAGAGTCTGATTTTTGGGCTCCTCGAAAATACCCGCTACGGTTTTTAGGCTCCTACCATTAACGTCAATCATCAACGCCTCTCTACCACGTAGATACCACTTTGTAAAAAAATAACTTTTTTTAGAATTTTACAATGTCAAGAGAGTCTCCGATTTTCCGGCTCCTCGAAAATACCCGCTATGATTTTTGAGCTCCAACCCTTAACATCAATAATCAACGCCGTCGATGATATCTTCAAATAACCTAAATTGCAATATAAAAATTTATAATGATCTCTTTGGATAGGATTTCAAATGCTCTAATATGCACTATTTTCAAAATTGACAAAAAACCATAATCAACCCCCCAATTAACACTTGCTACCGATCCACTACTCGTTGGTATATCCAAATAACTTAAATTGCATTATAAAAATTTATAATTATCTCTTTACATAGGATTTCAAATGCGCTCATATTTGCCACTTTCGAAATTGACAAAAAACCATAATCACCCCCCTCACTACCACTTGTTACGATCAAATATCCGATGATATCTCTAAATTATTGAAATTGCAGTATAAAAATGTATAATGATTGTTTTTGGTCAATTTCGAAAGTGGCGCATTTGAAATCCTAGACGAAGAGATCATTATAAATTTGTTTGCAATTTAGGTTATTTTGAGATATCATCGGATAGTGGATCGTAACAAGTGGTAATGAGGGGTTTGATTATGGTTTTTTGTAAATTTCGAAAGTTGCGCATATTAGAGCATTTGAAATCCTACCCAAGGAGAAAATTATAAATTTTTATATTGCAATTTGGGTTATTTGGAGATATTAGCGGATAGTAAATCGTAGCAAGTGGTAATGATGGGGTTGATTATGGTTCTCTGCTAATTTTGTAAGTGGCGCGTATGAACGCATTTTAAAGCCTACCCAAAAAGCCATATATGAATATTTATTTTGCAATATAAGTTATTTGGAGATATCATCGGATAGTGAATCGTAACAAGTGATAATGAGGGGGTTGATCATGGTTCTCTGCTAATTTTGTAAGTGGCAAGTGCTAATTGGGGAGTTGGTTATGGTTTTTGGTCAATTTCAAAAATGGCACAAATGAGCGCAGTTGAAATCCTATCCGAAGAGATCATTATAAATTTTTATATTGCAATTCAAATGATTTGGAGATAACATCGAATAGTGGATCGTAACAAGTGTTAATAAGGGGGTTGATTGTGGTTTTTTCAATTTCAAAAATGGCGCATATTAGAGCATTTGAAATCCTGTCCGAAGAGGTTATTATAAATTTATATACTGCAATTTAAGTTATTTGGAGATATCATCGAATAGTGGATCGTAACAAGTGATAATTAGGGGGTTGATTATGGTTCTCTGCTAATTTTGTAAATGGCGGCTATGAGCGAATTTGAAATCCCATCCGAAGAGATTAGTATAAATTTGTATATTGTAATTTAGGTTATTTAAAGATATCATCGGGTAGTGGATCGGTAGCAAATGTTAATTGGGGAGCTGATTATGGTTTTTTGTTAATTTTGAAATTGGCGCATATGAGCGTATTTGAAACCCCATAGGAAACTCCTTTTATCAATGCGGATTGCAAACTTCTTATTCTGTTGGTCATTACTTTCTAAAATTTTATTACCTTCATATCTTCGGCAATTTTTGAAATTAAATAAAAATGTATGGCGTAAATGAGCGCATTTTAACACGAATGAATCCATGTCAATTATGATATCTTTGTTATTTAGCTGGCGCAGAAATTTTTAAATAGTGGCGCATTTGAGCGCATATGAAGTTATAAAAGAGAGGTATGATGAATTTGAAAAAATTTAATTTGTTTTAAAAAATGACGCTAGCTCCCCCCCCCCCCCTATTTTGATCGCTGATACCTCGGTTATAAATATGGCGCAAAATTTTTTCTTAATGGCGTACATGAGCGCATTTGAACCCCCATAGAAAATTTTTTAGTGGTGGCGCATTTGAGAGCATTTGAAGATCTTCAAGATCATGTGATTTAAATTTTGATTTTTCAAATGGGGAGGGGGGTAGTGTGACGCTGCCACCCTCCCGCGTAACACCTGATATAACTCCTATAGTTTCGTGGCGCAAAATTTTTTATCGGTGGCGCATTTGGGGCGCAATTCAGTGGGCTACAGAAAACCCAAAAAATTAAGAGTGGGGGGGGGGGGTTTAACTGACCTTAGATACAAGTATGTCAAAAAAAAAAACGTTTTTGAGAATTTTACAGTGTCAATAGTCTCTGATTTTTGGGCTCCTCGAAAATACCCGCTACTATTTTTGGTCTCCAGCCCTTAACGTCAAAAATCAACCCCTCTCTACTACGTATATACGACTTTGTCCAAAAACAATTTTTTTTTTAATTGTACAATGTCATTAGAGTCTCTTGACTTTTGGGCTCCTCTTTTTATCGAAAAAAGTCATAGGAATAAATTGTTCGAATTGCCGAGTAGTATGAAAATCCGTACATAGATTTTTGAAATCTGAAAAAAATGGTAAACAATTTTTTAAATATGCTCACTTTTTGAATTTTCATTCAAAATATCTGGTTTACTAACTTGTTTATTTTTTTTAGGCCTTAAAAAAATGTGCTAAAGCAGAATCAATTATAAAATTCTAAAAAAGTTATTTTTAGACCAAGTCGTATGTACGTGGTAGAGAGGGGTTGATTATTGAAGTTAAGGAGTGGAGCCCAAAACTCGTAGCGGATATTTTAGAGGAGCCCAAAAATCAGAGACTCAGTTGACATTGTAAAATTCTAAAAGAAGTTCTTTTTGACAAAGTTGTATCTACGTGGTAGAGAGGGTGAATGTGTAATTTTCCATTGGGAATTGAAAACATGGCTCGAACTAGCAAGACTTTTTTGTATACTCTATTTTCATTAACGTGCATTAATATAAGAATTCAAAAACCGAAGTAAATTGTTTATTAATTTTTTACTTTTATCTTTGTCATATCTATTTATGTTACACTTTTTTTCAAGTACTTACATTCACGAGAACAATCCATGTTGTTTCACTGGAAGTGATCACTCCATTAAAAAACAATGCATTCCACGTGTGTACACAATGAAGGAAGATACAGACTTAGACGAGCACGTTCCCTTAGATATCGTTCCCGAACGATGCTAGGGGTACCACTGCACTGATTTGAATCTTTGAATGTACCTCAAAAAAAATTTTTCTAACGCACGCACGAAATGTTCGATTTTTGACGCATGTATTGCATGCGGGAAGTGACCAATTCCGAAACCGTGGTAAAAAGCAGTTATAAAAAGACTTTTCTAGCTGCTGCGCTTGCGCTCTTTGAGTAAGAGTACTTTTTCTTGCGGTTGCGCTTGCGCATTTCAAGTCAGAATTACTTTCCAGGACTGTCGGAATCGTAACCTCTCTTCATTATGATTTGCCGCCTGAGAGACTGATTGTGAGTAGTGAATAGTTATTGGACGTACTTGCAGTGATAACTTACCATAAATGACTGAAAAATTAACATAAATTATCGATAAATTGCCGAAAATTTGGGAAACTTTTAGATATCTGAAATTATCGGTAATTTGCCAATTTTTCATAAATTTCTGAAAATTTTGGAAATTTAGCGAATTTTTCATAAATTTTAGGACATTTTTTTAATTTAGCAAATTATCCATAAAGTTTCAGAAATTTTTGAAATTTTTGAAGTTCTTCCAAAAAGCTTCGTATATACTAAATTCATATACATTGTCGGTAATTTACCAATTTACCAAAAATTTCTGGAATGTTTAAGTAATTTTTGTAATTTTACCATAAATTTTCAAAAAGTTTGTTTTTAATATTTCTCAAAGCGAAAATTTCCCGTATTTGTTACAAAAAATATCTTGTGCTACAGGAACTAAAAGTAGGCAGTTGAAACTCTTGTGGAAACTCTTGTGAAGTTTACAGTACTTGCCATCGGCTCATCTTCGGGTCGTTTCCGGCTCATCTTCGGCTCATTTACAGCTCTCCTCCAACTCACTTACAAACCCCCTTCAACTCGTCTCTGGCTTGTACAGCTAACTTCACACTCGCGTGGAAACTGCCTACTTACCGCACTTGTAGGACAATATACTATTTTTGCATTATGGCCAGCTTTTTAGAATTTCAGACCACTGTGCGATAGTGAGAACGACACTATAACCTTTTCACCCCCACTGCTCATCCCTACATTTAATGATTTCATCAAATCTAACAATTAGTTGTAATTTTAATTTTAAGTCATAATCAAATGCATTCGATACTTACGGTGGAAGATTTGATATTTGTTGTGTCTTTCAACGTTTCCTTCGCTCTATTCATTTGAATAATTTTAATAATATCGATTCAAATTGTCACTTCAAACTGTCAGGATGTGAAAGTTTACATTTGAATATAGTAAATAGTCGAAGGAGTGGGGTCGTCCCCTCATGTTTTCTCACTATTGAGGGCGGGCCTGCGCTAAATGTTCGCAGTACCGTGACTCCAGTGTATATCTAAAAAATTCTTATCACAGTGTAAGAACTTAAAGTTGATACAAAAAAGTTGAAAAATTGCATAATTCTTTGTACACAGCTCATGAAAATATATAGAAAAAAATGTTCTATCACAGTGAAAGAATTTAAACTTATAACAAAAAATTTGAAAAAATTGCAATATTATTTGTGCTAAAAAGATTAGTTTCATAAATATATGAAACATATCTTGGTACGCTTGTAAGCTGTTGCGATACTGTGGAAAATATGTTTAAAATTAGCCTATAGGAGCATTACAAAACGTTGATCATTTTAGATATTGCCTAAATTTTTGCAATTTTTTTAATATTTTCATTATATTATTTTGGTACGGGAAGAAAACCGTAACTTAACGAAATAAAAATCTCCTTTTGTGTAATTGTATTCGAGTAACGTTCAAGAAATTTTCGATAAACGAAAGATTGCTTTTTTAGCACTTCAGGTCGCGGCTATTACATTATTTCTTTCTTTACGGAATTGATTTTTGCGTATGATTCAGATTGTAAGCCTAATAAAGTATCTATAAATATCTAGATTTTCGGATGCGAGGAATAAAAACACGTGAAACAAGACAAAGCTTAAAAAATCGGGCCCCCTAAATCTTCTGGAAACCGAATGCTTAATTTAAAAAAATACAAATTGGTCCAGACTTGCCTTCTACAAGTTAAGTTATATAGAACCTCGTTTTTTCATTTAATCCCGGTATGCAGCGCACAAGAAAAAATGTTCAAAATAGTATTCCGTCTTATATTTCGAGCCAATTGTAGATTTTTTTTTCAACAACAGCCAAACTAGTTCTTAAGAGATCTATGATAGCCGATTTTCAAAAAGAGTTGATCAATTTTTGTATTCAAGTTTAACCTTTGCAAAAATAATTTTTTTAATTTTCCGATGCAATCAACATATACACTGAAAATTTGTTTATAGAAGTAACTTTTGTAATGAAATGACAATATACTCACATTATGCAATATACAAACTTCTAACAAAAATTATCTCAAACTTCAAAACATTGCTTAAACTCTATATTAATTTATATTGTTTCTTTACCATAGAAGAATAAGAAATATACTTTTATTTATTTTTAGAATTGGTTAAAAATAAGTTAATGAGAAAAAATGTTTTCTTATGAATTCAAAAGACCCATATACCAGGTGTATACATATGAAACCGGTATTGCCATTTAGCGGCCAGTAGGCACACTTGTAGGCACTGTCGGAACTTACCATTTGTGCTAATTGGCGT
>NC_046665.1:24337089-24364944 GCF_010883055.1 Belonocnema kinseyi | reverse complement strand
GGCGCATACTTTGAATAAAATATTTGTTATCATTCTCTTGAAATAAATGTGTTTTTTTCTTGAAAAAATACCGGTTTCATATGTATACACCTGGTATTTTATTCCGTAAAATATGTCAAAATAATATTTAGTTACGACATATACTATTTTTTTCCATACTATTATTAAAGTTAGTATTTTAAACATGCTGGAACAATTACAAGTAGATTAAACAAAATAGGAGACTTTGATTTTCGAGAATATACCTATTTTCCACTTAGTTAAATAAAAAATAATAAAAACTTCTTTTTAAAAATTCGGCTGCCATGAAGTTATTTCATATTTAACACAGAACCAATCTAAGAAGAACATTCAAATCGGTTTAAGAAATGTAAACCCTATATTAATTTATTTATAAATATCCGATTTGACCACTGCGCCACTGGGTGAGAAGCAAGCGAAAAACTTGCAGAATATTTTTTAAGAAATTCAAAAATTAGCACTGTTAAAATTTTGTATGTTTCTTCAATCCACAAAATTATATAGTATACAGTTTTCCGCCCATATATATGAAGTGTCAAAAAATGGTCTCTTCAAAATACATATCATTCGACACTGAATTTCATGGAACGTATAGATTCATAAAGTCTCAGAAAAATATTTTTGGGGCCTGTTACGAAAATCTTAAAAATCAGCTGTATCTGGATAGTCTGAAAGATCTAAAATATAAAATTCTATCCAAGAACCTAGAGCTTAATGGAAGGAATGTGTACTGAAAATTTTTACTCAATATCTTCTGTTACCTTCAGTAAATTTCCCGAAATTTCCAGAAAAGTTTTCTACTTCTTTTAACCGTCATGTATACCTACAATTCTTTTAATTTTTATAAATTCTAAAGAAAATGGTTATTTTGTATGAAAAGGTATAATAATGAGAGAATGCGTTTTATTCTGGTCATACGGTTCAATATAAATAAAAGTGGATTCAGATGTCAATGAATCTTTATTCGTCAATTTTAATTAATATAACCAACGTACGTTTCAACCTAGTTGCAGCTCTTCTTCAAGGTAATACATAACCTAATTTAAACATTTTTAACAATATGTAATGCATTGGAAAGAATTAACAAATATAATTAAAAAGATTTTTGTGTTATGTATGAATTTACCTGTCAATTTTGATATAAATATCCAAAACCAAGACATTTCAATTATGCTTTAGTCATTTATAACGGAGCATAATTTTGGAGTGATCCAATTCAGTTAATTGTTGAAGTTTAAAATTTATTTGTATCCATATTTTGGAGTGTCTTTTTTTATATATAAGAAAACACACATAAAAAATTTTTAAATTTGAAGCCTCAAAATTAAAATAGGCTCCAAATTATGTTATATTCACTACATTTTAAAAACAAATTTTACGACAACAGATACTTTTTGTTTGGAAGGACAAACATGGACTAACGAATACATTAGAAATAAAGTCAATTTTACATGAGTAATCAAGAAAGGCCGATATTAAAATGGAGAAAATAATGAAAAGTGCGCCAAAGTAAATTGAAATTAAAAAATTTTAAGACAATAAAATAAATGAATAATTTAAATTAATTTTTTTTAATTTTAAGAATAATTTATATATAAATCATTTTTTATAAAATAGTCTGATAAATTTTATTTACATTTAATGTTTCAGTTTTCAAATTGATAGAATTTTTAATAAATTTATTTATAAAAATAGACTCTAATATTTTTCTTTGTTGGTTATTGTTTTCACGAGCTAAAATTTTTATGTTATTAATTTCAAAATCAAAATAGTGATCAGTATTTTGATTGCCTAATTCACAATCCCGTTTGTGTTCATAAATACGAGTTTTTAATCTCATACCCGTCTCACCAGTATAAATCTTATTGCAACATTTACAATTTATCATATAAACTAAACCAGATAAGTTTTCTTTGTCTTTATTTTTATACAAAGAAAACTTATTTAGTGTGTGGTTGTTTGTAAAATACACATTAATGTTATATTTTTTCAAACCACTTCTGAGCCGCTCAGAAAGACCTTCAATATAAGGAAATGAAACCTTAAGATAATATTTATTGTAAGTTTCAAACCATTTTTTATTTTTAGATGAATTATTATAAATTTCATGGATTCTTTCTTTAATGATTTTGTTTACTAATTAGAGTGGGCAATTATTTTGTAAAAGAGTAATTTTTAGTTGATCTAATTTTTCTTTGCGGAATTTAATATTACTTAATTTAACACATCTATCAATAAGACCTTCAATTAGACCAGCTTTCTGAGAAAATAAATAATGAGAATTATAATTCAAATAACGTCCTGACCAATACGCTTTTTTAGACCAATTTGTTATTAAATTTCCTTCTGAAGTATTAATAATTAATAAATCTAGATAAGAAATAAAGTAATTCTCCTCTTCTTCAATCGTGAACTTAATTGAATTTTCCATATTGTTGAAAGTCTTAAAGAATTCATCTATTTTTTCAGTAGGAACAATTGCTAGGATATCGTCTACGTATCTTTTTTAAAGAATAGGAGTAAAAGTCAAACTATCAAGAGCCCTTCTCTCTAAATCCTCCATTACTAAATTTGATACAATTGGGGATAATGGGGAGCCCATAGGACAACCTGAAACTTGTTTAAAAAATTTATTATAAAAAGAAAAAACTGTATTATTTCATACTGTCCTAGTCGCAATAATAAATTCATTTTTGGAGATTTTTCTTAAATTATGGTGTAAATTTAATTTTTCTTCTGTACAATCCAATGCAAGGTTATTAACGAACATTGATGCATTGATACCACAGAATGTGAATCCGGAACTTTAACATTTTTCAGCTTTTCTTTTAATTCCTAACTATTCTTTACAAAAGCTTGAGTTTGGCCAGAAATTGGTTTTAAGCAATTTGCAATGTATTTTGATAAATTATAAGTTGGTTATTAATTATTCATTATCAATTATTAATTTTAAGTGGGTAGGAGATTAAAAACTCGTATTTATTAACACAAACGGGATTGTAAATTAGGCAATCAAAATACTGGTTTGTCACAACAAGCATGGCAATTCAATCACTATTTTGTTTTTGAGATTAATAATATAAAAATTTTAGCTCGTGAAAACAATAACCAACAAAGAAAAATATTAGAGTCTATTTTCATAAATAAATTTATTAAAAATTCAATCAATTTGAAAACTGAAACATTAAATGTAAATAAAATTTATCAGACTATTTTATGAAAAATGATTTATATATAAATTATTCTTAAAATTAAAAAAAAATTAATTTAAATTATTCATTTATTTTATTGTTTTAAAATTTTTTTATTTCAATTTTGTTTGGCGTACTTTTAATTATTTTCTCCATTTTAAAATTGGCCTTTCTTGATTACTCATGTAAAATTGACTTTATTTCTAATGTATTCGTTAGTCCATGTTTGTGCTTCCAAACAAAAAGTATCTGTTGTCGTAAAATTTGTTTTTAAAATGTAATAAATAATTTGTTAATTCTTTCCTATGCATTACATAGTGTTAAAAATGCTTAAATTAGGTGATGTATTACCTTGAAGAAGACCTGCAACTGGGTTGAAATGTACGTTGGTTATATTAATTAAAATTGACGAATAAAGATTCATTGATATCTGAATCCACTTTTATTTATATTGGACCGTATGAACAGAATAAAACGCATTATTTCATTAATGTTAATAACGGTCGAAGAAATTTCACAGTGTGGATAAACTCCAACCACTGAATTCTTAATAAAAAAGGTATTATAATCAATAATAAGGTATAATAACTCAATATGAATTAAGAAAAAAATTCTTCTTTACAGTAGTTTAAAATTGATAACTTAACTTCAATTGAAATGGTTACTAAAATGGGATTTCTGTTCGCTATAAATAAATATACATTTAGTTATCTATTCGCCAAATATATTGAATAAATAATTGTAAGAAAGACGTAAAGGCCTCAAACCCTCTGAACGATACAAAACATGTACCCCAAATATCAGGAAAAACTATGTATTTATACTGATACATGTTTGTATTGTTTAAATTAAAGCTAAATTTCTATTTCAGGTTGTACACTATTTAGTAGTTATCTCAAGTTCAAAAATTATTTTAAAACTTACGGAAAATATTTCCGTAGTTAATTGTAACTAACTTTAGAAGACTGCGCTAGGCGAACTTTCGAATAAATATTTCAGTTTAAAACTACATACGGCGCTACGATAGTTTTTCAATACAGACGAACCTTTTATAGTTTTTTGATGTGTTTTCCACCGCAGTGAATACACTTTTCCATACGTCGAAACCAGTCATCGAACCAACCCTGCCACTTTTCTTCTGGAAGATCTGCACACGCTTGTTTCCACGCCGTCAAAAGGTCAGTTTCGTTAGTAAAACAACGCCCTTTTAATTGTTTTTTTACTTCTGGAAACAAACCAAAGTCACAGGGAGCAAAATCTGGACTGTAAGGATGGTGATATACAATAGTCCAGATTTGACCAAAAAAGCTACTGTAACCTTCGCTCTGCTAGTCGGTGCATTGTCGTGGTGTAATAACCAGGTGTTGAGTCGAGATTTCGGCCTGATGTTTTTGAGTTGGTTTATGACTTGGGGTAAACATACCTGAGTGTGCCAGGAAGAGGTCACTGTACGCTGGTTTTCCAGTACGACCCTATCCACAATGCCGCGTTTCCCAATGAATACTGCAATCATTCTTTTGTTTACAGAACGATACTTCCGCACCTCCACTGGAGCATCCTCATCCTCAAAAAGCCAGATCTGGTTTTGTGTTTTTGTTCGAACGTCGTAATAATACAGCCAGGTTTCGTTGCCTGTTTTTTGCCTGCATTTTTTGGCACCACTTTACTCTCGCTGCCATTTGCTCTATCTATCGGTACGTGATTCTTCTGTTATCATTCAGTAGATTATTCACAGACGCAATATTTTCCGATCTCACCACTTCCGGCGGTCGACCTGAGCGCGTGTCGTTCGCGAGTCCGAAATTTCCCCTTTCGAACTGTTTGTACCATCAGAAAATTATTGTGCGATGCGGACAATCCTTACTCAATACCGGAGACTTTTGCTCAACACTTTGGTCTACACTTAAACAGCGAGAAAAGTTGTATCGAATTATCGCACGATATTCTTCCTTTGTCGACGACGCCATTTCTCAATCGCTCCGGGCTGCGTGCTTAGACTGTACTGAGACCTGAGTCAACAGGTTTCCTCTTCCTACCTAATTTTTGACGCTCTTTTTAATGATGCAAGGATCATCTCTCTTCTTCCAATAGGTTTCGCATATTGTAAAACTTTCATAGCGCCCTACGTATTTAGTTATTTAGAGATTTAAATATGTTTTTGCTTTCTGTTCAGGTAAAAGTTGCGAAATTTTTATGTACGGCTTATTCTATTCGTTGATGAACTCTCTAAAAATGTTTTTGGTATGTTTATACTTACGAAAATGTATTTAAGAAAAATATTGTTGGTAAAATTAATGATTGTGTAATTCCTGAATAAAATATAAGCTAAAACGTACCACAGAAATTCGTAGATAATCCTCCAAAGTTTATTTTTTAACTTGAAATAACTTCTGTACACACTTCTTCATTCCGTCAAGTTGGAAGTCTGAAAAATTGAAAAATTCTGGTCCTACTGGCGTTTGGCACCAAACAATAGATTATGATAAAACTATGCCTTCAAAATGAAATTATTATCAACCAGATGGCAAAGTTATTTTGTTTTTTTATCGTAATCTTTTTATTTTCAATATCACTCCTAAATGAAGGACTTCAGTACAGAACAAGATAAGCGTCAAAAGCGGAATTTTCAGGAGAAAGAAATAACATTCTGTAAAATAGAAATCACCATTTGAAGATAAAACAAAACTTTGGTCCCGAGATTAACTGTTTTTAAATTAAAACAAGAAAATGTATGATTAGAAAAAAATTCTAGTTTCGAGAAACAGAATATAGAAGTTTACAATTTCAAAGTGTCAGCAACCTAAAAATGAAAAGGCTCAGTTGCGAAAAACTATAAGAAGTGCAATTTTCAGTATAAATAAAAAATAAAAACTTGCTTCTGAAATATTGAGTTGCTTACTTGAGAGAAGATGATTCTGATTAGATAAATTTGACCCATTCCGACTCAATCATTCAAGAATTTGGAGGTGCAAATTCTGTGGGGTTTGAAAATCGTCTTTGGACTAAAACTATAATCAATTTTGTAATTTAAAAAAAAAATAAAAACTTGCTCCGGAGATGTATGAGAGCCGAATAGCAATAAAAAAAGTGTCCATGCAAAAAAATTAATCCGTTCCGGGAACATAAAGATTTCGTGTCGCGGTGTCGTACTGTAAAAGACTTTTTTTGGAACTCGATTGATACAAGAGATTTTTTTTTGAGAAAAGAAACGTTTTATTATTGTATTGTTTCAAAAAAAATGTAGGAAGACAAATATGGTCAGAAAAAGGTCTTAAAAAAAAGGTAAGCGGCTAGAGAATTAAAGATGAAGATGGGATAGAAGTGCAAACAACTATTTGGTTTCGAATCACCAATAGTCTTATTTTACTATGTTAAAAACGAGATTTCGAACACGGAGAATATTTGTCTGTTAAATTTTACAACTAGATAATAATAATTTATACCTGACAGTTAGGTAAAATGATTCGAGCTATTAATTACAATTGCAATCAAAGAAAACAAAGTTTACCGCTCTATATGTGAATTCTACATCCCAGTCATGTGACTGGTTTCGAACCACCTACTCCTATGTTTAACGTGTTCGATCGCTAACGATTAGACCTCACGGCTAATTTAACACTTAGAATATCGAGAAAAAAATCTCGGCTTAAAATTTAAAGTACGAGTACGTCAGGGCTGTCCAAAAAATATCTGGTCCCCGTTCATCGAAATTTCTTATTTTAACAGTTTATTAATAAACGGGCTTATAGATTTAGAGGAAGTAAATAAAAACATTGAGTAATCTTTGTATTAAAAATTGTATAACCCTAAAACTCTGAATTATTTAATTTCCGATATTTTAAATTTGTGAAAATTTGAACATTAAAAACTTACAAATTAAATTGACATAAAATTTATTAAATTTAATTAGGTTAGAATTTAATGAATAATATCAAACATGTTAAATTAATCCATATATTTAAATAGTTTTTGAACTACTACAATATTAACCGAAACTTAAAAATGTTAAACTTTCTACGGGGGACTTGGCTTTAAACTTCAGCCCTGACAATGTTGACGTCCTTAGCCATTCTCTTTTTACCATACTGTTGTGTAATTCCTCTCATAATAAAAGTAAAAATCTCTAAAAAATTCTGTAATCTATACTTTCTTTTAAGTGAATCGTTAATATCACACGAAAATAAACTTTATATCATTCATTTAACAAAAATTTACATTACTTCGCGTTATTTTATGATATACTGGTATGAAAATAATACAATCCTTATATGAATTATTTAATATCAGAATTGTCACTTTTGGACTTGAGATTTTACAAAACTCTTGTAATGTTTATAGTTCTGTTTTGTATTAAATCCTAAAATAATTGTAAACTTGATCTAAATGTAGCAATGTCCTCCATTTGCCGAACTAATTGGGTAAATTTTAATTAACAAGTATTCTCCGTGAACAATTCCTTTTAACAAAATATGTATTAGATTGTTTGAGAATTTTATATGCTAAAAGCCCAGTATCGGACAAATGTTGGTTATCTAGTTCTGAACTGCAACCATTGAAAGGTAAATAATGTTTCAAAATTTATATTCATATAAATCAAACTGTTGACAATTTAACAATTTTAAATATAAACAGTTTCAACATGAAAGCTCTACAAATGATGTATAGTATGCGTCAAAATAAAATAACAAAAAAATTTCAGCTTTACAATTTGAAGGGCCTAAAATTAAAAACATAATAGTGTCGAAAATAGAACAATTGTACAATTCTGCAATTGTTTCATTTTAAATATAAAGGCCTAATAGTTGTAATTTTTCCAAATAAAAACTTTCCTTATTATATCATATCAACTTCAAGTGCCGAAAATTGAAAGAGAATTCATATTTAATATATATATAAATGTCATATGTTACGTCCCGAGCAAAAGGCGTGGGTAGTTTATTAATGGGATAGGTAAGTGAGGTTAAAGGGCTCATTAAGTCAGGGTGGTAAAGCCTGACTATTATTTAATGAGGGATCGTTGTCACTTGTCAATCCTACGGGAATGGTGTGTTATGTAAAACTAAAAAATATGACAATGTTTATAAGATACAGGTATGTTTATTAGAATATAAGATTATAAAATTAGGTTACAGTGAAGTAATTATAAACACTTACGCTACCTTTCAGTCTTGCAAGGGCACGAGAAGATTTGTAGTATCGATGATATCCCCGAAGAATTGTAGAATATCAACGGAATTCCACCGGGTGTTTTTAGTTGATATACACGAAATATTCCGAAATCAACGTATACGACGACCGAAAGCTGAAGGGACTTAGTTTCTTCTTAACACACCGTATTGTTTCACGATGGGGGTCATATAGGAAGAAGCCTCTTGTAAAGTCACGTACAAGTCCAGAAAAATTGACGAGGCTCATACTGATAAAGTCTCGTATCTATTTTGCTCTCGTTGACTATATTTCCAACATAGTTTATCATTTAAATTTTATTGCCCCTCTTTCAGCTATATTGGTTTTCTTATTATTCGTTGTGTAATTTCGCTACTCTTCTCTTACTTTTTTTTAGACAATATCTTAACTCTAATTTCTATAGGCCGATATATCAATTACTTATTTTAACTATATAGTTATATTACTACTTTGCAGTTTTAATTTTTATCATTTTGTAGTCCTAGATGGTATACAATTTGATTATCCTTCATGATGTAGGTGCAATATAAAACATTTTTAATAGGATAACTGACTTATTTCTAAATTACCGATGCTTTGAATTAGTCGGTATACTTATGGTACTGCACGGGTAATTAGCTCGCGCTTAGGGGCCATCCATATACCACGTGGACACTTTAGGGGGGGGGGGGGGTATGGAAAAATTCCACGCTTGTCCACGAGGGGGGCCGGGGGGTCGAGCTAGAATCCACGTGACACACATTCCCCTAAATCTGTGGAAAATATACTGAAATGAGACAAGGTAAACTCTAGGTATACTCCAAATTTTATATTGTGTTCACGCACAATATAATTTTTATTTTTATTTTCATTTTTTTCACGAATTTTTTTTTGAAATTCAAATCATGTTTAAGCTCACGTTTCTAAGCTAATTCGAATTTTTCAGCCAATTCATCGCTGCTTTTGGACTTCTTATAGTCCGGGAGCTCGCGGCAATTCTATGGACGTCATTTTAGTACTCACTAAAATTTCAGATTCTTTTGTTTTCATAGTCCAGAGTTCGAAATTCGTTGACTGACTAACAGCTGTTGGTGTATTTTGCAACAATTTATCGTTAAACTCGTCAAAAATTCGAGTGAAAAAACGTCATTTTAGTACTCTTGAAACCCACGGGGAATAATTGTTTGGATGCTAAAACTAACAATAAGTTTGACTGGCAGCTTCTGAGTGGTGCCAAAGTTAACTGGCAGACTGACAAACATGTCAAAAATTCGAGTGAAAAAAATGTCATTTATTACTCTTCAAACCCACGGGGAATGATTGCTTGGATGCTAAAAACTAACAATAATTTTGTCTGGCAACTAAAATTTTCATCTGTAGAATACTTCTATAAAACTAATATGTATATAAAAATAGAAACTACGAAAATCTGACTTTTTACGTAAATTCACAGCTCGCAACATGTGTTTCAAAAGTACTAAAATCACGTTTCTTGACTTGAATTTTTGGCATGTTTGACAGCCAGCCAGTCAACTTTGGCACCACTCAGGAGCTGCCAGTCAAACTTCTTGGTAGTTGTTTGCACCAAAAAAATCATCCCTATTGGGTTTCAAGAGTACTAAAATCACGTTTTTTCACTCGAATTTTTGACACATTTCACAGTCTGCTAGTTAACTTTGGAACCACTCAGGTGCTGCCAGTCAAACTTCTTGTTAGTTGTTTGCACCTAAACAATCATCTCCGATAGGCTTCAAGAGTACTAAAATTAAGTTTTCTCACTCGAATTTTTGGCATGTTTGACAGTCTGTCAGTCAACTTTGGCACCACTCGGGAGCTGTTTTCAGCATCCAAACAATCATTCCCCGTGGGTTTGAAGAGTACTGAAATGATGTTTTTTCACTCAAATTTCCCACCAGTTTAACGACAAATTGTTGCAAAATGCGCCAACAGCTGTTAGCCAGTCAACGAGATTCGAACTGATGACATATGAAAACAAAAGAATCTGAAATTTTAGTGAGTACTCAAATGACGTCCATGGAATAGTCGCGAGCTCCCGGAATTTTCGAAGACTAATAATATCCATATTTTCATAAAATACGTCCACGTGGACAAAGTATGGGCACGGTGATCAAAATTCGATTTAAATGAAAAGTTCGAACACTCCACATTTTTCTGCAATTTGTGTTCATCTGGTACCTATAGAGTGCAAAAATATGAAAATTAAAAAATTCGCTGGCCACCTTTAGAATAATCGACAAAAGAAGGCGTTACAATAGAAGTAGGGGAACGCAATGTGGGACTACTATACACAAGCTGCTGAATCTTTTTACCATGAACGACTTTTTCGACATGTGAGGGCTCATTATATAGCTGCGCATTTAGTTTATTCGTTATAAAATTATTATACATGTATAATACATATTTTCTAATACGACAATGTCATTTTTCTACAACTACATTGTACTTGATACCTAGCTATTGCCAAATTATTAAATACATATTAGAAAAAGAAGGTGTAATATCTTTTATCTTATTTTTCAATTTTAATATAAGAACATTCGTGAATGCTTACATTAATAACTTTAATTTTTTACCTGATCTTACAATCTATTTACATTAAATTGCTTTAATTAAAATAATGTTATGTGCACGGTTTGCGATGTATGTACCCAATAGTTCGCATGTGAGATGGCGCTGTTGTCAAGGTTTAGGAGACACTGTAGGCGTTTAGATTGATCAAAATCTATTAATTACAAAAATGTTTTATTCGCTAATAGTATTTGGCTAGTAGTAATGTATTATTTCGCGGCGTCTTTTTACGCTCGTTTATTTAGAGGGTTTGTTTTGAGTTATGTAGCATTGAAAACAGCATTGATTAAAATGATATATTTTAGGTTGGCGTTCGTGGAACAGATGTAGTGGTTCTTGGCGTCGAGAAGAAATCTGTAGCCAAGCTGCAAGAGGAACGCACTGTCAGAAAAATATGCCTTTTGGATGATCACGTTGTTATGGCATTTGCAGGTACGATAAAATAAAGCATACATTATTATCGAATTCTTTCCTTTAGTTTTGATTCAAATGTTATAAACCTAACGAGTATTATTTTTTTCTAGTAAATGAACATAAAACATTTTATGGTGTGGGGTCAAGCCGCACATTACTATAGCATATTTTTATGCTTTTCTCAATTTTAACATATTTGTAAAATCTAGTTTTTAGCATCGACCGAAAGGGATGGCAGTTATCATTCCCAAACGTTGTTTTTCTATCAAGCACGTTTCACCCTGTGACTTGTACGTCTCGAGAGACAAGACAATAGGCTGAGTGAAAACGAAGCGGAGGCGAGAAAGATACCGACGCCATGCATAGGACCCATGCCGTCAATCCTCTTTTCTCAATGCTGTTCCTTTCTCACTCCCTCTCAATGCAATGCCTCTCAAACTTAGTGATCGTTCTCCGTGCAGTGACTCCCAACTCTGAGTGATTTTTGTTCTGTTTAGTGTGCATAATGTAGTTCTTCTGGTACTTCTTAGTTTTTCTTGGACTCAGCATTCTCGCGATCATAAATACCACCGGGACAGAAACTGTTTCTATTCCAACACCACCAACGTCTACGAACGCTTCGGGCAGCAAACTAAATAATCTCGCATATCATGTTGCAGCGCGAATCCCATCTTTCTGACCCACAGACCCAGGAATGTGGTTCGCGCAAGTAGAAACTTATTTTGTTCTATCAAACGTACAAAATAATACGACAACATTTAAGTATATCGCGGGAAACTTAAACGCTAAATATGCCGCGGAAGTACGCGATATTTTGACTCTTTCTGAGGGAGACTCCGGTAGGGCATACGCGAATTTGAAAGCTTAGCTTATCGACAGCGCAACTCATCCTGGCAACTCAGGACCAGGCAAATTTCGAAAACTTTCGCAACTCGTGGACGTGATCGCCACGACGCTAGCTTCTAAGAATCACATAGCGGAAACTTCGGCACAGTCGATGCAAACGGTCCAAATGTCCAAACGGTGCAAATGTAGACATCGGTGCCTTTGTCGAGCAGGTTTCCCTAGTGACTACTAGTCTTGCAAATATGACGGCAGCAATTGAGGAGGAGGAGGAGATAACTTCCGGTTCATTTAATCGCATTCGTTCTCAATGTCGCGGATGGTACAACCAAAGAAACGGAATCCGGATTTTCTCAGCCAAAAAGGATGGAATTTGTTGGTATCACGTGCATTTCGGGGATAACGAAAAAGGATGCAACAAACCGTTCACTTACGTGCAGGGAAACGGCCAGGTCCGGCGCTGAATGAGGCCAGCGACCCTTGCCCGAAGTTTTTCCGCCTTTTCGTGACAGATACGGTGATAAAAACGTAATTTTTGGTCGACACAGGAGGCATTTGTGTTATTCCGTGCACTTTTCTTCGCAGACGAAGATTAACGTCATCCTACACTCTATTTGCGGCCAACGACGAATGGTGTTTCATCATCACAGACTTTAGAAAACCCATCATTGGAGTGTATTTCCTGCATCATTACTGACTCCTGGTGGAATTAAAAACCAGAGACTCGTCGATGGTCTCACTACTAACTCTGTGACCAGCCAAGCTGCACTCTATATGGATTCCTGGTTGGAAATTCGTTCCGTGCGAAAAGGATCTGCAACGTGGCACGAACTCCTAGAGCAATACCTGGAAATAACCCGTCCAGTTGGTGATGTCAATATGTTGAAACATTCAACGAAGCACTACATTCACATTATACCTGGATCACCGGTTACAGAGAAACCACGACGCCTTACCCCAGATGGTTTCAAGCAAGCGAGGAAGGAATTTCTGGATATGCTGCAACTGCGTCTGACAAGAATTTCAATGAGTAGCGCTGGGCGTCACCTTTTCACATGATACTGAAGAAAGGTGGTCAATGGAGACCCTGTCGACTCTGTAACGTAGTTCAAATTTTCCAGCGATTCATGGGCGAGGTACTGAGATAATTAGATTTTTTGTATGTCCACATTAACGACATCCTCATCGCATCATCTTCAGAGGAGGAATATCAGGAACATCTTCAAGTCTTTGACCGTTATAAAAGCAACGGAATTCCCATCCACCTAGCAAAATCTGTCTGGGGAGCATCTTCCGTGAAGTTTCTTGGGCAGGAAGTGACACCACTGGGTATCAGGACACTTCCAAAGGAAGTTGAAGCAATTCTCGATTAACCTTTACCTAAAACAGCGAAGTATCTTCGACGTTTTCTGGAAACGATCAACTATCATCGTCTCGCAACTCCATAGTCAGCTAAACATCAAGCTCTACTTAAAGATCTTATTCAGGGTAACATAAAAGGAAAATCTCCAGTTCCATGGACTTCAGAGGCCTGGCTCTGCAGGAACAAGTCGACAACGAATGGCCACCTCTTGCTTTTTCACGAAGAAGCTCACCAGCACTATGCAGAAGTATGGAGCTTACGACCGAGAATTGCTGGACATTCACATGGCTGTGACACTTTTTCGAGGCATGGTTGAAAGTAAAGATTTCATCATCTTCACTAACCACAATCCATTAAGCTTCGCCTTCCAATAAAAAGCTGACAAATTCTATCCTTACCAGTTCTGACATCTCAACTTCATAGGATAATTTACCCCCGAATATCTCAGGAATTAAAAATGTCGTGGCCGATGCTCTTTCAAGGATCGAAGCAATTTCGAATAATACTGTCTTCTCAGCCCTCGCTATCTCGCAGGAAATATACCAGGAACTTTAGGACTATCTTCTGCCTGGGACATCTCTTCAGTTAAAAAGTATCTCTTACAGATACAGGTACAAGCCTATACTGTGACGTGTCTACCTCCACAGCTTGACTGTTCGTCACGGAAGGTTTCCGAAGAACAGTCTTCAACTCCCTGTACCAACTAGCACATCCAAGAATTGAAGCAAGGACTAAACTGATAATGGATCGGTACGTGTGGCCATAGATCAAGGCCACCTGCTGCAAATGGGCACGAGTCACAACAGATGGACAAGTGGAGCGTTTCCATCGGCAGTTCAAAGCGGCTATAAAATGTCATCCCAAGGAGAGATGAACCTAAACGCTTCCCATCGTTCTACTCGGCATCAAAACAGCATGCTGCGACGATCTCAAGTCAACTGCAACGGAACTCGTGTTTGGCCAATCCTTACGTTTGTCCGGCGAATTTTTGGCCCCTTGTTCATGAATGGACGATAAAGTTACGACGCAATTTGTAGAGGACATGAAGAGGCATTTCCATAACCTCAAATTAGTGCCTGGTTCTCGTCACGGAAAAAATATGCCTTTGTCTTCCAGGATCTGAAAATTTGCGGCCACGTTTTCGTTCGCCACGAGGGAATAA
The DNA here is from genome assembly GCF_010883055.1 of Belonocnema kinseyi. Classification (NCBI taxonomy): domain Eukaryota; kingdom Metazoa; phylum Arthropoda; class Insecta; order Hymenoptera; family Cynipidae; genus Belonocnema; species Belonocnema kinseyi. Next base: position 24,350,195 of record NC_046665.1, on the reverse strand, counting down.
AAAAAGCTCTGCAGATGCCTTATAGACCGTAAGCGCACAACGTAAATGGCATCGTGATACGGATAAGGCCAATTTTAACCTGAGGGGTTTGTCTTATAGTGAAAAACGTAAAAATGGGGTTGCGTTGAGCAGTGGCGACCTGTCAAAGGTGACCATTTTGACAGTTAACGAACGTGACTCGGATAAGGTTTAAAGTTGTTGTAGATCTTGGGGATGATATTAGAAATAGCATCTGCGCATTGCCAGGGACTTAACTTGATGCAAAAGTATTGCCAGGCAGCTTCAAAGTAGCCGGAAATTCAAGTGAAATGTCTTGATATTGATTTTACTGGAAAAAGTTTCAAACAAAAGTTAACTTACTCCCAGATATGCATACTTTTATTATTATATCATTTTTTGACAAAACTGATACATTTAGAGAAAGCATCGATTAAAGAAATACCATAACCATAAAAAGCCGTTTTTAAATACAGCAAGTCATTATTTCGAAGATTTTCAAAAGAGAAAAGATACACCTTTACAGATATAATCCAACATTAATAAGAAAGATTTTTTCCCAATGTTAATATTGACCAAGTCATGCACATTTTCCCTTCTCTTTTCCATTGTTTCTGTCACCTGTTCTATCTTCAGCAATTCAAAAAAACATTGTGATCATAATTATGACATAAGTAGTGTAAGTCTTGTACAAAAAAATGACGTCAGCCACTTTGAGGTAAAACAATAACATATTTTGCTATTAATAATAATAAACAATGACATTCTCAGCTTCTAATTATCGTGAAGGTTGTAACTAAGCTGAATATCATTCTAAAAAACTAAATAACAAAATCACTTTACTTTAAAAAATCCATTATTTATTGTTTATATTTTGTCGTTGAAATATATTGGATCTTGATTATCGTGACGAAAGTCAGTTTCCCGGACCCAGCCTAGAGTCGTAGACGGTTACACTGCTTGTACCAGAAATTTCTACTACAAAACTTCTTTTTGCTGTGTTCGGTTTGCATTGTTATGACGTTGCCAAGTACTCCGCCACCACTTTAGACTTGAGTCAAACGTTGCAGTTTTAATAATATTTACTTCAAACATTTTTTTAAACTTAAAATTTGCTGTGTGATGTAACTAACAATTCATGATAATATTTATGATAACTTATTACAATTTCTGCAATGTAAAATTTTTTTAGACACTTGATTGACTTGCAGTGCCATGGTCGAACTTCTTTGAAGCAATGTGAAGTTGTTACCATTTCATGGAAATGATTTCTCGTTGATTTCCAAATTATTAATTTTACACTGTCGTTTAAAATAATTGAAATCGTGATACTTAGTTTAAAGATCCTAATTTAAGAATTCTTCAATTTTTAAAAGAAATTTGTAATTGCTTAATTTTTAACATTTTAAGTTTGAATTTGTTAATTTTAGAAGTGTTTAGAATAATTTAAATGGTTCACAATATTTCCCGCAGTACTAAAAATTCTGCAATTTTAAACGATGAAAATAATTTTTTTTTGTTGACAGAAATCACATTTGTTAGTAAAAAAATCCTATCCAATTAGCCTAACAGAAATCAATTGAGAGTTGAAAAACTTAAAAAATTTTAATTTCAAACATTGCATTGGATAATTTCAAGAATGGAAAAGTTCTAAAAGAAGTATTGAAATTTTATCAATTTAAAATAAAAAATGGTGTTATTTAAAGTAAAAATAGAAGAAAATGAAACTATCTGATATTGACACACCGGTTATTGAATAATTTCTTCAATTTTAAATTCTTACAATTTTATATTTCTTAATTTTCACGTTGAGCGGTAAAATGTGCAAATCGTTCAACCAATCAGAATAATGGCCTGTAGTTGCTCCACTGACTGATGAAACATCTAGCAGACAGCTGACGAAAATTCCAATTACGATTTCTAAGAGATATATTTCATTGCTTAAAATTCGCACATTCGCGCTATTACACTACAAATTCTGGTTTTAGTGAAACTTTAGGAATTTTTAACACATTTAGGCCCTTCTGTATACTTTTAAAATAGGTTTTTAATAATAAGCACAACAATAGGCTATGTTTATTGTTTACACTTCCAATCGCTAGCGGCCATATTGATTCCACCATCAACTAGACAACCGCACTACAAAAGCCATACAAATTTAAAGGGCCGAACACCGGGGGTATAACAGTACAGGAAAATACATTGCCAGTATAGGGATGACGTATTTTGGAGACGTTTTTAAAATACAAGAAGTAAAATGGTGAAATATTGTTTCGTACTAGGGTGTAATAAACACAGTGTTGTGCGAGGTTGTCTTTACCACAACCGTAGCGGAAGAATTATTTGTGATTTATATTTATTACAATCGTTTATAATATGTTTGTATCATATCGACTCTCCACATTAAAAATCGTATTATTTAATTTAAGATTCATAATTGTATTTAAAAATTCATTTCCTTGGTCAAAATACAAGTGTTTTATTTGAAAATTCTTTTTTTTTTTGTGGAAATTTAATATCTAACTGTACATATAACTTTTTCATTTTGGGTTCAAAGTGTATCTCTTTTTGATTAAACATTCGTGTATTTTGTTGAAAAATTGGTCTTTTTTGCTAGAAAATTAATCTTCTTGGCCAGGGAAAATGAAAAATTTGTTAGCATCAGGTAGAGATTTCCTAAATCATTCACCACTAAACCAGCTTCATAAAACTTATAATGGTTTATTTACACGCCTGTCGTATGTAGACGGAAAATGTATCTTGCTCTCACTCTACCATGTGATGATGCCATGTATTTATCTCACTCTAGATTTTCCACCCAACGGAAAAACAGAAAAAAATCTAGAGTGCGATAAATGTGTGTCATCGACACATGGTAGACTGAGAGCAAGATACATTTTCCGTTTGCATTTGACAGGCGTGTAAATACACCTTAAGCTTCCAACATACATACGGATCAAAGTTCCGAATTTTTCAAATTTTTGGATATATCGGGCCTTGACATCTTCCGACAATTTTCCCAAATATTCACACTGCATTTCGAAAAAACAATTTTTAAAAACTACAGCAATACATGTAAACTATAGGGGCATCGGGAGACTGTTATTCCTATGATGACTGCTCGGAACGCGTGACGTCACAAGTGAGACTGTATTGCTTCCGGTAATGCGTCTAGCCTGTCAGATTTTCCCGCAAAAATTCAAAAAGTATACTTTTTAAGCAATGAAAAAATTCAAACTTATTTGAAAAAACTTTACTATCTTTATGATATTATTTTTTTATTGTTTTTTTAATTTAACAGTGAAAGTAAAATATTCGAAAATATGCAAGAACCCCATTATTATCAGCCTATTAAGTCCCAAAACGAAGAAATTTCTTTCCTACGTTTGAGCTTGATTAATTTTATCAAAAAGGCAAAGAATTTATGGTAAAATACTCTTTTCTACTATTTTCGGGTATGCTCTAAACGATGCAATGGTTTAAAAAACGGAAAATATTGATTTTAATTAATAATCGACAAATTAAAAAAAAAATTTTGTTTCCATTTTTTTTTTCAATCGATTTTTTAAAAGAAAATGGCAGCCAAAAAATGGAAACTAAAAATTTTAAATTTAGTTTTATTGATATTTTTGGTGATTTTTTCGCTAAAATCATATAAATATTTAATTATTTCAATAAAAAGGTGTTTGAATGGTTTAGCTTCAAACAAAATAAAAATATTTAGTGTTAAATAGGTAAAATCATGATATTAAGGTTATAAAAAATCATTTTATTGCTATTTTACGTCATTTTCACACCAGAATCTTATCAATTTCATCTGTTAGCCATTGTTCTTATTGAAAAACAACGTTGCCCGACACTTACCACATGGAGGTTTATGATTAAAGCATCTTTTCTTTTTTTCTTTTTTGTTGTTTTTTTTTTACGTTTATTTTCTTATTGAATACTGTAATCTCATTTTACAGTTTACATTTGTCGGTGATCAGTTTTTTACATACAAGTCTTACCATTATATTTGTTGCATGTTTCACAGAAGATATATGTTCTAATTGGACAGAAAGAACAGCTTTTCATTTTTTCATTTCTCATCGCCTCATGGTGTTTTTTTTTAGATGACTTTTTGACATAATTCGAAATCACTGTTGCATTTGTAATGTCAGATTGAATTGGCCTGATAAAAACAATCCATGTCCATTTCTTTGATCGTATACATGACATAGCGTAATTGCAGCGCGCATTATGTACGACAACCCCACCCATAAACTTATTATAAAATTGAAAAGCACTCGGAAAATTTACATTTATTTTTTTTTCTTTACTTCTTCTTTTAGCCATAAACAAGGGTGACACTCCAGCAGCAGTAGAAACCATTGATAACTCTTTGGAATTAACTAGAGTAATATAATTTATCCCTCTTTTTTTCGTGTTTTACAGCGTACTTACTTCTAGGGGATTTCTTTGGGATAACATTTTTTTCCTTTACTATATTTTATCTGATAGTAACAGTACAACACAACCCTCATTTCTTTAAATGTAAAACAAGATCGAAGCTTGTAAAAAGATTGGATTGTCCATGTAAAGGTGATAAAAAGGTATTTTTCTAACACCAATAGTAGAAAAGAAATTATGCAGTAAACTGAGTACTACGCGAGATCCCAATGAGAATTTGGATATTTTTTTTCCTCCCACATCCGAATTTTTCCCACAGTACAAGTCAAAATCTAGCAAATATCCGGCAGGAGTACAGAGTCTCCAAAATTTGATACAAAATCTAATGGGGTTTCCCTTTATAAATTGTTTCAAGTTAGTTCTTCCAAAAAATTTGGCCCTCATCTCATCTACTGAGATTGTCGCTTGAAAATACCCGAACTGCTGTATGTTCCTTCGAACTAAATTGGTAAGTTTTCGTACACGCCAAGCTCTGTCATTGACATTCTCATCTTCTGGCTTGGAATATTTGAGTTCGGATTTTATTTTTCGAAATTTATTTCGAGAGATATCCTTTTGATTGGTTGAAAGGATAAGTAAGGGTCCATCGACCAATAATATTTATATGCCTTTGTAGAATTGAACGCAGACGCAATGATTATTCCTATAAAAACACGATATTCATCTTACAAATTACAATATAAAAATCATTAGTTGAAAATTTCAAGGATTTTACCACTCAGATTTTGAGCATCAGATTACAAAGCATTGCTAAAGATTCTAGAAGGTTTCAATATATTTTCAAGATTTTAATATATTTAAAAGGATTTTTGAACGTTTTACAAAGATTTATGAACGTTTCACAAAGATTTTATGGATTTGAACGATTTAAAAGAGGCGTGTACATTAGGGTGGTCCAAAATCATACTTGTTGAATTTTTGTTTATTAGATGGCATGCCCCCCCCCCCCCCCCCCCCCCCCCCGCTTTCGGAACAATGGGATTCAGGTTTCTGGATTTAAACTTAGCTTGCGGATGATATTGAGAATTTGTTAAGGTATCTCTAGTCAATCATTTCCATTAAATTGCTTAAAATTTTGATGCCCCCACCCCCCTTTCGGAGCCTCAAAAATGCCCCCAAAAACTGAAATAGACATTTTTGCAAAAATTTACACATAAATGCTCTGTTTTTCCCTTTTTTGTCATAAATTATTTTTTTTCTATCACTCATTGAAAGGTAGATTTTTTATCTCTGATTGGACAATTGGACATTTTTAGGAATCATGATATCTTTGTTTCAAGCATTTAGTATTTGATTTAAGAATTAATTATTATTTAATTGTAACTTTTTCTTAAAAATAGGTATAAAACGCTAGTGTAAAAAATAGTTAGCTTTTATGATTATTATTAAATATCTGCATCATTTAGATACTAGTACCTTATCTTGTAATAAATTCTTATTTGTTTGAATAAATTTTGTTCGTTTACACAATTTTTTTCGGAAATAAATTTTGGAAACTTCTGGTTTTTTTTTGCAATTAATGTGGTAATTTTTCATCGTTGAGAGCAATATTTTCTTTTAATTTCCAGTGACGTTCAAAAAATACAAAGATTTCTAATTCATTTGAGAATACTAACAGCTAATCTGCGGGATCAACATAAACAAAAAAACTTTGAGATTTCAGAGGACAAACGAGTGTGTCTACGAGGGCGATTTAAAGGAAATAATTATAAAATTAATTTCAGAACGACAAAATTGAATGCAATTTTTATAGAATGAAGTCTTACTAAAAAAATAAACTTTTCATGACCAATGTAAAACATTTTACGAACAAATATTATTACTTTAAAACATTTGCTTGACGTTTAAATATTTAACAATAAGCGATATACTTAATTGAATTGAGACAAAAAAATGTACTCTTTACAATGACAAATTACCACAATAATTGTAGAAAAACAGAAATTTCAAACATTTATTTTCGAAAAAAATTGTTTAAAGAAACAAAATTTATTTCAACAAATAAGAATTTATTACAAAATAAGTTACTAGTATCTAAATGACGTAGATATTTAATAATAAGCAGCAATTCTAACTAGATTTTTTTTTAACTAGAGTTTTATACATCTTTTTAAGAAAAAGTTACAATTAAATAATAATAAATTGTTTAAACGAATACTGAAAAATAAATTGTTTAAATAATTGTTAATTAGTTGAAAAATACTTCAAACCATTCCACTTGACAAACAAAAATAATTTATGGCAAAAAAGGGAAAAGCAGAGCATTTATGTGTCAATTTTGGGGAAAAATGTCAATTTCATTTTTTTGGGTCATTTTTGGGGCTCCACAAGTGGGGTGGGGGCATCAAAATTTAAAGTCTTTTAATGGAAATGATTGACCACCCTAGTGTACATCACTAGTTTAAAAATATATCACAACAATCTTACAAGGCTTTTAAATATTTCATAAGATTTAAATGATTTCAAACATTTTAAAAAGGTTACAGTACATCAGATTTCAAAGGTTGTAAAACATTTGGAAGATTTGAAAATATTTCACTAAGATTTCAAAGAATTCGATGATTTCAGCGAATCAAAAATTCACAAATATTTCAAAAGATTCCATAAAAATTTCCCAAGATTTCGAAGATTTCATAAAGATTGCAAGGATTTCGAAGATTTAAAAATGGCGTTTACACCAGATTTAAGAATTTTCAGAAGGATTTCGAACATTTCCAAAAATTGTAAAGCTTTCAAAAGCTTTCAAATATTTCATAAATATTTCAAAGACGTTAAACTATGAAATCAGGTTTTAACAAATTGGAGTAGATTTTAAACGTTTCAATGATTTTAAACTAACACAAAAGATTTCACAAACAAATTTTAAACTAAGTATTCACAAATACGTCATAAAAATTTTATAAAGATTTCAGGTATTTTAAAGATTTTTCGGATTTCAAATATTTTACCAAAATTAAGAATGATTCCAAAAGAATTCGCAGAAATCTTAAGATTTCACCAAGATTTTAAGTACTTCAAAAGATTTCAACGAATTCACAAAGGTTTCAAAGATTTCATAAAGATTTCAAGGATTTCAAAGATGACTTGTGTTAGCAAAATAATGAGGAATTATTTTATTTATAGCTCTTTTTTCTTGTAAATGATTGGCCTTGTAATTGTATAATAATATACTTCTTTTATAGAAAATTGTTATTAAGTTCAGGGCACATACAATTTTTGACCCAGCACTGTTACTTGTATTACCAAGCCAAATGTAAGGCGGGAACGAGTTGATTTAAAAAAAAAATGAAAAGCCTATAAATATTTTTGAACTTAATTCAATCCCAGTTTTGACCTTATTAAAACAGAATATTTTCCGGTTTTTACTTTTAATGTTGAATTTTTCTAAGTCGAGTTATTCAGCACCATTACGTTTCTCACAATTCTAAAAATTTTCACGTGCGATGCGTGTGTTATATGTACATGTTTGCGTACTATGTATAGAAGTAAAGGTACATTGTTATGTGTCCAAATACTAATTATTATAATGAAAATGTGCGTATTTTTATGTGCTATAATTGTGCAGTGTGAGTTGGTAGAGTTTCAAAATGGGTTACGAACTTGTCGTTTTCGTATTTTCGATAGTCACATTTTTTTCGAATGATCATAATTCTTAGTATAGGCTTTAGCAAATTTCAGAATCCTCTCTTCTAAAATGTGAAAAAATTATTCCAATCTTTCTAATGTTTTACATTAGGGTTCTGCTTAAATTTAATACAGTGAATTTTCAATATCACATTTTGTTTTATAAGTTTTTTAGAACTTATATTTATTTTCCACAGTAAATTTTCCATAAACTATTAATAAATACCATACTACTTTTTAATATACATACCCAATTTCCCTAAATCGTAAAAGATTATAAACTGTAATATCAGTTTTAACGTATTTTGTAACTAAATTTCTATGGGTGTAGAACAGACTGGTTTTCATTATATTTTTTAAAAGCTTGAGAATAAGTTTTATCTGGAGCGATTTCTTCTGAAAACTCTGATTCAGAGTCGTCAGTGTCATCATCGCCAGAATTATTAGGGTCAGGTAAAAATAAAGTTTCTTCACCTTCATCACATGAACATAACTGTTCGCAATCTGATTCTGAATCAGATATTAATCTGCTGCGTTTTAATGCGTCAAGGTAAAAAGACTAAACGTCCGAGAACGAAATCATTCCAGTATATCCTCCGAAAGAAGATTCCACGAATGCTGCTCAACGAAGGGGAAATGGCCGCGCTGCGCTCTGATTGGCTTATTTCTCACGTGATACTGCGAGGTGGTTGATGCAAAGCGGACATAAATGAGAGTTATGCAGAGATATAAACGCGGGAGGATATAAGTGAGAGAGGATATAACCGCGGTTCCACTGTACTTCAATTATTATACTTCAACTTCAGTGCTACACAACAGAGTCATGTAAAATTGTATATCAGTAAACATTAACTTTGAATTTTATGAAAATAATATCAGTGAATCATTCAGTCGTTGAAAAAAATGATATTTCACTCACTGCATTGGATTTTGGTCTGAAAATGACATAAAATAGCAATTAAATAATTTTTATAATCTTATTATCATGATTTTACCTATTTAACACGAAATATTTTTATTTTGTTTAAAAATAGTATGATTAATATGATTTGAGTAAAAAAATCACCAAAAATATCGATAAAACGAAAATTTAAATGTTTGGTTTTCGTTTTTGGCCGCCATTTTGCTTTAAAAAATCGTAGATAAAAAAACCCAACGGATTTAAAAAGTTCAGACATTTTGTGCACTTTTGTGCATATTTGCGACTAATAATCACTTGATTTGAACAATTTCATGTAAAAAAATATAGAATTTTTTAGTTGTCTTATTTGGACATGCGTACCCAACTAAACGCCGTCACTGAGTTATATGTTTGTGGCGCTGCTTAAGACAAAAAAACTTTTTTCAATTAAAGTGAAACTTTACAGAAAACTGTTTTGAATTTGCGATTGTAAATATTGGAACCTCTTTCGCATACTTATCCATAAGAACATTATTAATAATTTTTCATAACAAAACAGATCAATTCAAGCTGCTCTACTAGTTAAAGTAGGGGTCTCCACAGTCCATAGGTGCAGCGTAACCCAAGATCGCTCGACCTTTCTCAAGATCTACTAATTTTTTTCGAAGGGAAAATGAGAGAAAATTGATGACCCTTTGAAAAAAAATAATAATCTTCAGTTATGTAGTTTTTATTAAAACGTAAAATTCACTGAAATTTAGCATAATTAAGTGGATAATAAATTGACGGTATGAAACCGTTTAAAGGGTGCAACAGCAAAATGAATCAACCCTTATATAATCGAAAATAAGGACATTAAGTAGAACATTCTAAATAATTTAAATAAATATGTACGTATAAGTGGAATAAGGTGTTCGTTCTGAATCTGTTGGAAGAAGGCATTGTTTCGGAATTTTTTCAAAGAAGGTGTTGATAATTGTTCTAAAAAGGCGTTCGTTCGGCGAAGTATTTTGTTCCTGAAATTTTGGCGTGATGACACTGATACAAGGGATCTAGTGCACTAGTTGCATAATTAAATAAAAATAAGGTAATACAACAGTACTTTTTACAATTCTTAGGAAATGAATGTTTAGGAATTAATTATGGTATGTCATTCTTACGCCCCCTACACTGTTTCACCTGGATAAACTATTCTGCACACTTCCCTGTAATATGCGCTCGCATTGTTTTTTTGTTTCTATTTTGAAACATGTTTGTAAGCAAAGTATTTTGAGAATTCTTTGAGATCTTGAAAGCAACTTATGTTGTAGCCATTAGAGATCTAGCCAAGATGTCGTAGTAAGTCGATAATTTTCTTAGAGACAAATTCTTACATTTAAAAGAATAAAAAATGTTACTTTTCATTAATTCGATTCACTTGTAAAATGTATTATATTTTACTGTAAAATATTATATTTTTTACTCAGAATAAACTATAAATTAGTAACTTTGTCAATTACCGCTAACCCGAGTACTCGGGAGAGTACTCGAGGACAAGAGTATTACTCGGGTACCCGGGTAATAACCTAAATATCGGTTAGTCGGGTAATAACAGGGTACGCAGATCAGTTTTGTATATCAGGAATATAGTGAAACAAAAGGGAACATTATCACAAATGTTGATCCCCTTATTAATACTTTCGTACAATAGTTCAACGTCACCAATGCGCCATCTCTTATTTCACAAGCACAATTTAGGGTCCGAAGCCAGGGTGGCCACATGTCAGGGAGTCAGGGAAATGTCAGGAAAAACAGTTTGCCAGGTAAATAAAGTAGGTGCCAGGGAAAAAAGAAATTGATGTTTTAATATTTTTTTGGAAGCATTTCCCAATATCAATATAAATATTTTTTCAATATACATTCTTTAAAAATAGAATTCAATTCTTAGTTTTTTTTATTTATAATTATTTATTTATTAATAGTTTGGATACATGTCCTTTGCTTAAAGAATCCATATATTTTCAATATAGAGACTTGTGAATAGAACTGTGTCGGGTCGTGTTGCATATAATTTATTTTTCTGTTAGATGAATTTTCGGATATATTGATACTGAGTTTGTGGAGTATGTGCTTTGAGTCTCTGTCAAATAATTTGGATAATTAAGGACGGACACGGACCTTATTCTTGAGTGGGATTGATGAAACTGTGGTTGTTGGGTTTCTATCCTCAAAATGTTATAACGTGGAGAATGTTATAATGTGTTACCGATTGGGTGCTGTATGGTCGTCTAGTAGTGAAGTTTCTAGCAATACAGGGTTTAAAATTGTACTATAGACCGGAACGGAATTGTGAAGTACATTGATAAAGAGGGATTGAAGTTTATTCGGTGAATCGATGGTTTAGTGATACACGTGTGTTGTGGTTTGGAATCCTGGCACATAACAGATCTGTGTGTGTAGTTTTTCTTAGATCAGGGATTAGCAAACCAGGGGTTGAGATATGTCGTTATAAACAATTCAGCGAAGAGTCCAACATTATTCAACCGTTAGATATATTACACAGGCCTACAAAAAAAGTGTGTTGTGCGAGAGATCGGAGTATGGTACCTGTACGTATTTTGGGGGGCTGAACACGAATCTGTCATCAGTTTTTCCTCAGCACGTTAAGATTTCCTCCTAGATACGGAAAATTCCCTAGTAAATCAACTTTTATAGGTATAAATTACCCTTGGTAATAAAATCATCTGGAAACAGATCAGGAACGATATTTTTATGTATTTTGGGGCGCCGAATATGAACCTGAGACTAGTTTCTCTCCAGCACATCGGGGTTTTCCCCTAGGTGCGGAAAATTCCCTATAAAATCAGCTTTGTTGGGTAGGAAATAACCCTTATTATTGAAATAGTCTGAAAAAAGATCAGGCATGCTGTTTTATGTATTTTAGTGCGAGAATACGAATATGAGACTAGTTTCTCGCCATCACGTAGGGGTTTTACCCTAGACGCGGAAAATTCTTTAGAAAATCAGCTTTTTCGTGTATGAAGTTGCCCTTGTTTTTGAAATCGTCTGTAAACAGGTCAGAGTATAACATCTTTATGTGTTTTGGTTATCTTAATACGAATATGACGTTTTTGTTGTCGATCGCCACACTGAAAGCACATTTGACCTGAGTTTTTCGACATTAACTAGGTTTCAATGCTAGAATTATAATTTTATTTTATTGTTTTTCTGGTATTACGCACACGTTTATCACTGTAAGATCTATGGAGTAGTTTTCTTCTCTTTGTTTCTTTTCTCTTACAATCTCTTTTTAACGTCCAGCAGAAGTCTGTCATTATATGCTCATGCCATCGTCTTTGTTGCCAAAGCTCTCCTGTCTTGATATCCTGATGGAATCGCTCTCCCTGCTCCTCACTGACCTTTTCAACATCATTCATTACATCCATAAATTTGTCATCCTTCTTTATAATGCGAATTTGTGGACCATCAAAAATACCTTCTTTCAGTTTATTGTCAGAAATAGCCGGAAATGTATGACCTAAATAAGCAAAGCATTACCCGTCTTCACCTAGTGCTTTACAAAATTGTTTTATCAATCCAAGCTTTATATGAAGGGGTGACAGAAGGATTTTTGTAGGATCGACAAGTGTTTCGTTTATCACATTGTGTGAGCATGGAATCAACTCCGATGTTGGTGTCCAATCAATCGGCTTATAATGATTTTTCCTATATCTGCTATCCTATAGACATAAATAGCACGGGAATTCAGTACAGCCCGATTGTTGCCCCAGAATCATAGATAGAATCTTGAGATCCCCACAAATCTGCCAGCTATGCTCTTCATGCTTAATTTTCTTCAAAACTACTTCAATATTAACATATTCTTCTTTCAATACTGTTCAGCGCGCTACTGATATTGGTGCATATTTGTTCGTATTATGGAGCAACACTGCCTTCACACTATGTTTTGATGAATCTATAAACAGTAGGATGGCCCAAAAAATCACATTTGAGAAATTTTAACGGGCTTGTTGGCCAAATCGTTCTCGCAGGCAAATGTATGCCTATTTTTTTATTTTCAAAACAAAATATTTTTAGAACTCGCTCTGAGGCTTCAAAGTTTCCTGATTTGAAGTAAAGAAATCCTTACACCAGC
>NC_046665.1:24330360-24336989 GCF_010883055.1 Belonocnema kinseyi | reverse complement strand
TTCCTGTCCAAAATCAAAGAAATAAAAATTGGAAAGATTTTACATGTTAAACTCCATAAGATATAAAAATGGCCAGAGCGAGTTCTAAAAATATTTTTTTTTTTGAAAATAAAAAAATAGGCATACATTTATTTGGCTACTAGAACGATTTGGCCAACAAGCCCGTTAAAATTTCTCAAATGTGATTTTTTGGGCCACCCTAATAAACAGCCTTCATTCTTCAGCTCAGTACGAATTTGTCTTTAGTTTATTTATCAAGCCTTGTGCATCGATACAATAAACTATATCTGCATCCCGCGAGAAATACTTTCTGAATTCCGTATCTCTATCTCGGTAAAACTAGACTTTCGTTTTACTAGATAGCAAGTTTTTCTTTTTCAACCTTGAGGCTAGTAGCTCGGCTCTATCTTTCTATAACACCCCAAGTGCGAAGTCACATACGGCCCAACATTGGCCCATTGTCGGCAAAAATATTGCCGAAGCTCGGCTACCATTATCGCGCCAATGACGGAATGATAACTATGGCTTGCACTTGGCAGCCAAGATTTGACTGCCATTATCGGCACAACACTGGGTACTAGTATTGGACCAAACCTGGCTGCCATCGTCGCGCCATTGCCGGATTGATAAGTATGGCCTTGACTTGGCAGCCAGGGCTTGGCTGCCATTGTCGGCCCAACACTGGCTACGGTCTAAGGATATGACAAAAAAGATATTTAAAAAATAAATATTGATTGCGAGTATTTTGAATATAAATATTAATGGTCCTGTTTAGATTGAATACATATATTACATTTTGAACACTCCTAAACCGACATTTTGAACACTCCTAAATCGGCAAGTTGAAACTCTGTGAAAAAGTCATCCCCATAAGCTGCAGTTCAGAAAAGTTAAAGAACCAAATTTTAAGCTCTCTTTTTCTAATTATTTGTTATTATGCGACGAAATGTTAACAGGAATATCAATACAATAATTTTTAAATAAATAATTTAAATCGATTACAATTTTTCTTCGCGTAATATTTCATTTTTTTCCGTTGTAGCTTGCTTTACAACTTTTTGCAATGAAAGCAAATGTAATTTTTCATAAACATTACAAATTTTTAATTTCAGAACTTAACAAATTTCATCGTGAACTGTGACAATTTTTCAATAAATTTTTTTTATCTTTCGTGTAAGATTTATTTATTAGGTGCTAAAACTGAGACTTGGCGAAACAAAGTGCCGATTCGGGGCCAAGCATCGGTGTAGAATCGGCAAATATAAATAGCCAATATAGGCTGCCAGCATTGGCTCAACATTGGGCCGATTTAAGTAAAACATGGTTTGCCGTGGTAAAAGTGACACTTGGCCCAGTAATGTGCCGTCACTGGGCCAGACTTTGGCTGATCCTCGTGAAACATGGTTCCCCGTACTAAAAGTGAGACTTGGCGCAATAAATTGCCGATATTGGGCTAAGCATCGACGGAGGATCAGCAAATATAAAAAGACAAAATAGTCTGCCAGTACTGGCTCAAAATTGTGCCGATTTAAATAAAACATGGTTTACCATGGTAAAAGTGACACTTGGCCCAGTAATGTGCCGTACCTGGGCCAGGCTTTGGCTGATCCTCGTGAAACATAGTTCCCTGTACTAAAAGTGATACTTGGCGCAATAAAGTGCCGATACTGGGCCAAGCATCGGTGGAGGATCAGCAAATATAAATAGCCAATATACGCCGCCAGCACTGGCTCAGTACTGGGCCGATTAAAATGCCGATATTGGCCCAATAACTTTAGCCGACCTTTGGCTGCCAAAATTGGACCAACACTGGGCCTGTGTTCAGCTCCGGCAATTCGCACTTGGGCCCTTCATCACTAATTAAATCATTAAGTTCTTGTTGTAAGAAGGTTTCTGGGACAGAATGCTTAGATGGAGTGTAATCCTCATCATCTACAGAAGTTGTTACATCATCCGATTCGTAACATCTCTCGTACTCTTGATCTGAATAGTCTCCACTTTCCTCTTCACTGATCAGGCTAATCCTGATAAGATTTGGAACATATCCTTAAAGTTAAAAAATGAAACTATTATTACTGGAATCATGACATATGAGGGCTCTAAATTGTGCGAAGAGGGCGTGATTGTTGAGGCATTTGTAGAATACTTTAAGAGCGTATATGTGGAAGATGAAGATATGATAGATGAGAGATGGTGTGATGACTTAGCAGGTAAGGATATTTTTTGGAAAAATATACAAATTCTTCATATGCAAGTAGAAAATGTACTATAAAGATTGCCAAATAAACATACAGCTGGTATTGATTGGATACCTAGCTTTATTGTTCAGGACTGCTATCCAGTGTTAGTTGCACCACTCACAATTATTTACAAAATTGCTCTCAAGAGTGGAATTTATCCATCACAATAATAAGAAACCAAAGTGTACCCACATTTTAAAGTTAGTGATAGATCTGACCGAAAAAGAATTGTCCTATTCCATTTGTAAACAACTTTTTTTAATATTCGAGATGTGTAAAGCTGATGTCTATTTTGATTTCTCAAAGGATTTTGATAGAGTGAATCACACGCTATTATTAATAAAATTACGTGACCTTAATTGGCCGTCCAATTTCGTTATACTAATTAAGAATTTTCTGAGAAATGGCAATCCCTATGTTCAATTCGCAGTTCACTCTTCTGAAATTTATCAGCCTAAATCGTGAGTTCCGCAAGCCTCAAATTTAGGTCCTATTTTTTATATTGTCTATAGTAACGATATAATTGACAAGATCTCATAAAAAATGATATTATATATGGACGATACAAAGATACTTAAGAGAATAAAACAAATAGGTGATTGTGTGCAGCTACAGAATTATCAGGAACATTTATATGAATAGTGTATGAAGAATAAGCTGACGCTTAATCTAGAAAAAAGTTGACTGGTTATATATTATAGAACTGTGAATGCAATCATTTTTAATTACCAAATCAATGACGTCCAATTAAGTAGAGTAGAATCCAAGTGCAATTTAGGAATAAATTTTAACTCACAATTAAGATTTAAGGATCATATTGTAATAATGAGTAGACAAGCTAGCAAAATGCTTAGATATTTGTTCAGGACGTGCAAGAGCTTTAAGAAAAGGGAAACGTTAATATGTGTGTCACATGCTGAGATACTTGCAAAGATACAAAGGAGATTTTGAAGTTATTTGGGGTTTAAGGAGGAGAGTATTTATCTTGAAAGGGGTAGCTCATACTTAGCACTGTATGCACGTTTTAATATAATGTCTTTAGAAGACAGAAGATAAATTCACTACCTAAAAATGCCATTCAAAATATTAAAAGGTAAAATCAACTGGTCATTTCTACTCAATAGACTGTAATTCTTACAATTCTCCAGCACAAGATATGTGTAGGTTGATGAATGCTCTGTGCAAGACTCACTGAATTATTTTATTTGTTTAACTCTACAATGAGTAATTTCAACGCAATTACAATAAAATTTATACTAAGTGTATACTAAGTGTATAAACTGCTGGGATAGTAATAAATATGAATATGAACATACTGCCATGAACAGCGCACTGTTCTGGCTTGTTTCACTATTTTCCTTGGTACAATATTGAAAGCTTATTCGCTTTTTAATACTTTCTTGTCACGGAAGTTGATCTAAATGTCAGGGAAATTGGAAGATTCAATATTGTGGCCACCCTGAAAGAGGCGATTTTAAACACAAAGTAAGTTGCTTCTCAACCTATTAGAAAATTTTACAAATACAAAGCTACACATACCTGATTAAATTAATAAAAATACCCAAATTTATTTCTATTTATATGCAGATCAAGAAGTCACTTGTAATTTCTTATATTATATTATTATTATTATCTATTCCTGTTTTGAATCAAATGTGTATTCGGAGTGAAAAATTGGCGAATTTAAATAATTTTTTTGTAAAACTTTCATTTTTTTATTTTAACGCGAGCATAATAAAATATGTTACACAAAAGTTATATAACTTAGCCAATTTTTCACTCCAAATACAGATTTGATTGAAAAATAACATAGGCCCTAATTATCTAAAAAAGTTGTCTTTTTAGTATATATGCGTGAAATGAGGCAATTCATTTTTAACGTTGGGTCCTGGTTTCAACGCCCTTAAAAAATTTCACATTTTTGGCATTAGTGAATGAACGTAACGCAGGTGCTTATTTAAAGACGACGTCGAATGATTCTGTGAAATATATTTGTAAATATTGTCTATTGTGCAAAACCCGACTTGGTTTTTTATAAGCCGGGCGTTCTGAAATTTCCGTGATTTCTTTTGATCCTTAAATGAGGTTTAAGAAATTACCGTGCGTGAATTTGTTGTTTTATTTTCTTTTTTAATTTTAAGTTGTTTTCTATTATTTACAGGCATTACTCGTTTCTCCATGTTTTTCCATGATCTTGAGTACCCGGATCTCTGAGTATCTGAATAAATATACAACTACTCGCTATGAAGTATTGGCCCTACAAATTACATTAACTCCTACAAAAAAAATTGACCTACAAAATTAATCCAGATTCATATTATTTTGTAATTAAATTTATCGTAAATTTGAATCGCTATTCATTATTCGATTCAATTAAATCGGAAAAATTGAATCTGACATAATTTCTTCGGTTCACTGAAAATTTCTTTTTCTCAGTACTCGCCATATTGCATGGCAGACTAGAATTAATTCATAATCTAGTAATAATTTTAAAATAAATGTAAAAAGTTCTTTTTTATTATCTTAGCTTTATATAATTATGCAAATACAGTATCCTCACACTTATCGGACAGTCACCCAGCCCCACAAGCTGGAATGTATTTCACCGGGATAAACTTTTGGGAAGATACTTCAAATCCCTGTCGTAAAGGCGCTATTTTCGCCACACAAATACTAACTTTGTGTTACCGATCTCCCCAGATAGGCTGCACACAACCTGATTATTATTGAAAACTGTCACAAATGTGATAAACCACTAAAAATAACTAATAAATATATTTGTTTGTTTTGTGGGGAGCAGGAAGTGCATTTTTTTAAACATACAATATGAAATCTCTTAAACATATATTTTAATTTAAAAAAATCTTATATCAAAATTGAGAACAAATTATCGAAAATAGTACTGACGTTACCGTAATCCCACATCTCTCAAAAATTTTTCAAAAGGCTGACGATTTTTTCAGTAAATTTATTAATGTTATTTTTTTACGATCAGCAAAAGAACATTATCTTATAAATTTTATAATATCCATAAAATTTCGTTAAAATATAGTATTTAATTTTTAGAGAACTAATATTGTTAATTGTATAAAATGCACATCCTTATTTGTTATTTCCACACCTTCAATAAATATATTTATTTAATATTTTTATTGACACTTGTGTTCATAATCGTGATTAAATTTATTATGAAGAGTTGCGGTAACGTCAGTGCTATTAGAAAAGTATATATTTCTCAATTTTTTCAGAATATTTAGTGAAATTAACGTTCAGTTTTCACAAAATTGATGTTGCGTGTTTTAAAAAAATGCGCATACTGATCTCCACACCAATGAAAATAGATTTAATAATTATTTTTAGTGATTTAAAACTATATGGAAATTTTGTGTGCGTGTGTGTGTTGCGAATGTAGCGCCTCAGCGACAGGGCTTAAAACTATCTACCCAAAACTTTGTCACGGTAAAATACACTTCAACTTGGGGGCCTTGCTACCACCTAACGCGACTTCGCCTACTTGCTTTGATTCCATTACCGATACATGCTTGCGCAAGAATTAAACAAAATGCTCGCGTGAGAATATAATTATTAAAAAAATGTTGACATACAATGTAAACAACTGACTAAGTCAGTTTGAATTTGTAAATGGCTAGCAATTCTAGACTGAAGAAGAAAAATTTTCTTTAAAGCTGTAATCGATATTGCAATAAAAGTCGAAACTCATATTAGTAACATTTTTAGGTAAGGTTAAGAGTGCAGAAATACAGAAAGAAAGACACCGATAAAATATTTAAACAATACTTTCGGATCATAAAAATATGCAGTTGGGCCTATATATGGTAGACCCATCTCAGATGAGATATAACAACAAATTTCAATGATTTCATTGAGACTTCGAATTCTATAACCCCGCCACAAATTTTCCTGGGCCCTTTAGGCCGCTCGAGTTAGCCTCTGATAGCTTGAAAATCAGTTTTTGAAAATTAAACATTTAACCTATCACTTTGTTGGAAATTTCATGGCCCATATATTTTCTTTCGGCAAAAAAGTTGTACCTTTACTGTTTACCGTTTCCGTTTATCGAAGGAATTTGGAGTAAGTCCAAACTTCCATCGAAAGAAATGTTTATTAGGATAGAATACAATTTTTTGAAAAGTGTTACCTTAATTGAATTATTCGTTAACAAAATAAGATCATTCAAATAGCATTGACCGAGCACGAGAGAGGTGATAACTTCGGAGCCTTGGCCTGCTGGACCACAGCCGTCGCGTCACAACGTTGGGCCCCTGGGCTGGCATCATTTTAGTCTATTTATTTATTTGTTTAGACTATTAAATAAAAATTTTAATAAGAAACTCCAAGTCTTTTTTTATTAATGTGAAATAATTAAGT
>NC_046665.1:24315082-24330260 GCF_010883055.1 Belonocnema kinseyi | reverse complement strand
TTCCTCTATAATCGAACCGAAGGGCCTATGACAAAGCCACCGAACACTGCCTCGGGTGGCGGATAGAGGGTCCCTGTACCAAGGGTTTCTGCTGAATATGGTTACAAAAATAAATAGGCAGTCGCGGACAATTGTCCAGGGGTCCCGAAGGAATGAACACCGAAACGGAGGTGTGAAAACCGTGCCGAAAGCTGAATGGCACCTAGGTGAGGTGTCTAGAACGGTGACTCTGGGATACCGGGCGACCTTTCAGGGTACGTAGCCTTATCCTTGCATGCGGGGCTCTACAAGGATGGACGAACCCCTTTCCCTAGCTTCTCATGGGAACAACAATGACAACACCAAACATAGTTGTAGTAAGTGCGGTTCAAAACAACAGAACGCGCAGGGCTCCCGACAATGGGTTGACCAATAATGCCGACCAATCTACAGCTGGGGGAGCCAATGAAAATGGATTCAATGCGACGGATCGGCGGGATCTCGCGACCTTTGGGTGGACGGAGCAACTGAATCACAACTTTCTAGAGTACTACGATGCGAGTGTGGCCCCTGAACGGGGTTACATGGCACGGCTGCATGCTCTGTGGTGCGAGAAACACCCGGAGCTATCGCACTTTTCGCAGCAACGTCTGCGAAACCATGTTGAACTACTCCGAAAAAGGGGCTATGTAAGCGGAACGTCTACTCTACCACAGCTAGAACAAGCCGGCAACAGAGAAAGAGAGGCGACACTAAGACCAACCGCGGGCAGGCATACAATAGAGGAAAAGCGATGCTTTACGACCCGAAGAAATATCAACACCAAGGTTTCTCTCAAGCCTAAAGATCTAGTTGAAATGGGCGACGAGCTTCGTGGACATTTTTCCGGAGAATCTGACCTCTGGGCTATCAATTATTGTGTGTATAATGCAGCGAGAGCTTTGGCCGATGCGAATCGTAAAACAAAACCAACGGTTGATCATAAGACCAAAAGACGAATGCATCAACTTGCTATAAAGATAGGCTGGGCAAGACAGTACGCGTCCCGCATTCAGTGTGTGATTAACTACATCGCATCTGGCAGGAATTTTACCGCCAAGGTTCGAAAGTTCGCGCGCGAACTTCGGACCCGTTATCACACACTTAACAATTCAAAGCTGCTGACCATCAGGCAGGATATTGTTGAGAGAATACGTATACTATCTGACGCTAAGAGAAGTCTAGAGCGGACGGAGAGGTGGGTCACAGAAAATCAACAGTTTCTCTCTGACCCATCTCGACTCTTCCAAGACCCTCCGGTTACTGTCGAACACCCACCCAAACCAGAGGAGGTCGAAGTATTTTGGAGAGAAGTCTACGAAGTGCAGCATAGACTGGATGAAGACTCAGAAAATATAAATAGCTTCAAGGAGTTATGTGTTGCCCTTATAACGCCTGATAGAGAATGCCCACCCATCACTACCCATCACTACATATTTGAAGTCGGAAGAGCTGATTCTGGAGTGGTTGGTGGAAGAGCGCACAATACTCCTGCCGAAAATAGGCAACTTAGCTGACCCGAAGAATTACAGGCCAATAACTTGTCTGAACACACTTTATAAGATATTCACAGCTGTCCTAAATGATCGGATTGTTCGGGCAATTGAACCTGTGTGGCAAGAAATGTATGAACAACGAGGCTCAAAGAAAGGCGTAGCCGGATGTCGGGAGAACCTGCTCATCGAGAACATAGGTCACCAGCGTGACCTATCGATGGCCTGGATTGATTATCGGAAAGCTTTTGATTCGACCTCCAATAGACTTATCATTTGTCTTTTGGAAATCTTAAAGGTTCATCCGCAAATAGTTAGGTGCATAGAGAGATTGATGCTGCTTTCGAAAACCAGATTTACTATCTCATCTGGAAAAAATCGTGTGACGACTAACAAGGTCACCTTTCAGAGAGGTGTCTTTCAGAGCGACACCATGAGGCCACTCCTCTTTTGCCTAACATTATTGCCACTATCTCTAGCACTTCGCCATTCCGACGGGTACTTGTGCGGCAAACCTGCAGATCGAAAGTACAAGGTCACTCATGTATTTTACATGGACGATCTTAAGATCTATGCTAAAAACAAAGAGCAACTACATCTAGCTCTAGGGATTGTCGAACGATATACTAAGGAAAGTGGAATGGAATTTGGGTTAGAAAAATGCGCCAAGGTTTATTTGAAGCGAAGAAAACTTAATGGCATCCCTGAAGATCCTGAGCTCGTTGATAGAAGCGCTATACGACACCTTTGCGCTGGAGAGACTTATACATACCTGGGCGTGCGACAGAGCCGCATACATGATGTGACATCTATAAAGGATACTCTCCGAAGCAGATACAAACGTCTCATCCGACAGATTTGGTCTTGCGAACTGTCGACGAGGAACAAAGTATCTGCAACGAACATGCTTGCCGTCCCGGTAGTACTCTATTCATTTGGAGTAGTTCCATGGACGAAGAACGAGTTGAGATCCCTTGATATCGGGACAAGAAAGGTTATGCACATGAACAAAAGCATGCATCTTAAGTCTTACGTTCCGCGATTGTACATCTCACGCCGTCAAGGTGGTCGCAGAATATTGAGTCTTGAATGTCTTCACAACAAGATTATTCTGGGTACGGCACATAGAGTTGCAAATAGAAGAGACCCTCTTCTTAAAATGGTCAGGAATCACGAAGAACTGGGCAAAGGAGCGTTTCTGTACAAAGCAGCGGAGGAGGCTGCTGAAACACTCGGACTTGACTTTAGTATTAGGGGTGAGCAAAATGCATCAAATCTTATCTATCTCGAGTACTAACTCCTAAAAGCCCGGATTAAGAAAGCACAAGAGAAAAACTTTCGTGAACAGCTCCTCGATAAGGGGATGCACGGTATCTTCCACAGAAATGTGAAGGATCAGTCAATGTCTTGTGAGCTAACGTTTGCTTTCCTTAAATCGCCCAGATTGAAGTCTGGTACGGAGGGTTTCATTTTTACATGCCAAGACGGTGTCATTTCCACCTTAACATACCGTCGCCACATTTTGAGCCAAGACATTCCTGATGATAGCTTGCAGGGCGTGCCATGAACACCCCGAGCATTTAGCTCACATACTATCTAGTTGTCCAACTCACGCGGGAACGACCTGCATTCAAAGGCACAATCCGGCATTAGGCGTACTTTATTACCATCTCTGTCACTCTTACGGCATTAACCTTAATATCGCTCCTCTAAATGCTCGTAGGGAAATCGAATCAATTGTAGAGAATGGGAAGTGCCGCATATACTGGAACTTTATATTCTCGACAATTGTTTCTGTTGCTCACTCGAGGCTTGACATGGTTCTTCTTGACTTCGAGAAGAGAATCATGTTCGTTATCGAATTTTCGGCACCAGTTAACAAAAACATCATAGCCAAGGAGAATGAAAAGAAAGAGAGGTATCGAGATCTTATAAGGGAGTTGCAACGATTGTACTCGAAATATTCTGTTAAACTAATCGTCCTTATCATCGGCGCTCTTGTAGGTGCCAAGCGTTCACTTGCTAATGGCCTAAAAAGCATTCCTGCGTGTCAACAATATGCTACAACACTTGCGGGAAAAATGCAGAAGGCGGTAGTCCTTGGGTGGCTCCGTGTTCTTAGGTTGCACGAGGTTTTCGCTGGATCATCGTATTGATTCCGTTACAGATTGTAACCACCTATCTCACGGTCGTAAAACGTGGTTGTGGCTGAAATTTTACCGCGATTTCGCTGGGAGCAGGTGCAATTTTCCAGATTAGCACCCAATCCCGGCGAAATCCTGGGGTTGTTCTTATGACAAATTTTTAATTATATATAAAACGCGAAGTTTGCTAGTAAGGAAATCTGAAATAAGATATTCTCCGCGTCTTAAAATGCACAAGGAAAAGTACCAAAGGATATTATTAATTTTTTCAGTGCTTTTTTATTCATGATAATTAGAAATAAAATTAAAATCTTCAGGAAATATTACAGAAAAAGATTGTCTATAAACCGCAGGCAGAAATCATTTTGAGTTCATCACTATCGAGCGCCTACTCATATCATAGATACGGTATTCACAATTAAAAACCAGACTTTAAAACTATGTACGTCACTTTTCGGCTCATTGGAGGCAAGAAATGATAATTGAATACAGATAGATGAAAAAGTTAAACAAATCCTATCAAGTTTATAGTTTTTTTTGTTCACAATTGAACTATTTGGCTACAAATTAATCTATTGCGTTAAAAAGTCATTTGTTCGTTAACAATTAATTTTTTTAATTAAAAATTTCATTAATTCAGCTGATAATTATTTTTTCTCCAAAAATTTTATATTTCTTAAATTGTAACACAATTCCAGTCAATTGAAAACTTTACATTTTTCCTATTAAGTGCTGCAATAATTGCATTTGCTGCAAGTCATTACTTTTTTACTTAGTGAGGGCAGCCAAACAATTTCTTTCAAGAACTACAAAATACAAACGGTGCAATTAGCAATGGTGTAATGTACAACATATTTTTAATTATTACTTTCAAGACAATACTTATAAATATTTCCAAACATTTCCAAAATTGTCCAAAAATATTGTAATAAGTTTGAAGGATTTTTTTTACTCGACAGGATTTTCGTCATTTGAAAAGATATTCCGACCCTCTACAAACACTACGGAAATAATATTACATTTCGAACAACAGAAAACAAGTCGTACGTTTTTCAATATTTTAAAATCAAATTTTACAGCTTCTTGAGGATTTTTAAGCCGTTTTCAATAAAAATAATTACACTTCTGCTTTTAAAAAGAGTTCGGTTAAAACATAATTGTTTCCCTTCATTTATCATGTTTTATAGCTTACAATTGGTTAAATTGATATAAGTAGCACATTTCTTTATTCATTGCTTGCTTTGTCCATTTACAGTATTAAAAGCGATAACGTGAGTTTATATTGAAAGGACTGCATCTGAATCTTTGAACTGTACCATTTCGTGAAAGTTAAAAATGGATAATACAGTGGAACTCAATTTAATTGAAAAAGTCAAATTGACAGATTTTACTACATTCTATTTTCTAAATGTACATTATTGAGCATTTGAATGGAAACTGGTCCCACTTACGAAACCTTTTAAAATTCACTTATAAAACTTGTAAGTCTGAACTTACCATTATTTTATTACAATATGAAAGCAGTCAAAGTTGCATTGTTCACAGTGTAAATTCGACTGCTGTAACTTGTTGACCGTTCGCGAATGCGAACAACCATCATATATCCGGAAATGTTCTGATTTTTTATTAAAGTGGCCACCCTACTATGGGCTAGAAAATTATAGGCATCTGCCTTTGAAGCTTAACAACTCAGTCAAAAAAATGCTAGTGCATCGAAAAAACAGTCATTGGAAAGCTGAAAGTGTTCTACGTTAATGAGCTTGAAGACGTTTATGTAAAAAAAATTTTGTGCTTAGCAGACTGAAAAATGTAAAAAAAAAGTTAGGATTTTCGGGTGCATTCAAGAACAATCAAGTTTAGAGCATTATCAATCACCCGGAAGGATGTGTTCGTCTTATTTTTTTGTGAAAATCGCGATATTTTTAGACATTTTTTTGTTGGAAAACAAGTGACAGAAAGCCGGGGTGGGGGGCCTTTTTTTGTTTTACTGCCGACCGCTGGTGCCATTCTTCGGCCCCTGGTTCTGAATGCTTGGATGGCACCTGGCCACTAACTAAGTTACCCTAAAAGTTAAAAAAAATGTAACTTTTTAGTAACTTAGTTACTTGTAATAAATTACTACTCAACACTGGTGCTGATGTTTTGTTGTAGTTATGTGCACATCGAAAATAGAAGGCGCAAAATATTGATAAAAATAATGTCAAAGGAGGGTTTCGTAAAAACCAAAAGAGAAAATCTATCGAAAATAGATATATTTATGGTATGTATAAAGAATTCATTGAGAAAGTTTTTAAATGTAGTCATGTTTACTGAACGATTCATAAATATGTACGATTTTAAAATGTTTTAATAATTGCACTTACTGTTTTCCTTAAACATACTACTAACTCTTAAACCAAATATAACAACAGGATCACTTTTTTTGTCAAATAATCCTTAATAAATGAAGCTATCAAAACAATCAGAATTTACTGCAGACCGTGGCCTAACCACTTTACCATGAGTTTCACATCGTCACATTGATAGATAATTGTGAGAACCTCTGAGTCACGTGACACTCACGTGACATCAATTTGAATAAGTGTTTTACCGCTTTCAATTTTTAATAATTTTTTTCTGTTGAACGACACAACAAAAAATTAAAACACACCTTCCATTTAGATTAAAATTATATATTAAAAAATTACTTTATCTAAAATCGCGAAACAACTCTATTGGATTTTTGATTGCACAAAACATAATCCAAAATCAAAAATGCCATTTTTTCGTTCAAACTATGCAAAATACAAAAAAAAATAGAAGACACAAATTGTGCACCAAAACAATATCTAACTATTCGTTATTATTAACAATTTAATACGGAGCGTATTTTTTATTTTAATCGTAAAAAACAACATTGACAATAAAAAAACAAATTTTGGAAAAACGATGCAAGGTACGAGAACAGATAAATGAACAAGAATTGTGCATTGAAAAAATATCTGCAAATTTGTAATAAACTTTCGTTATCAAATTACATTCAATAAAAAAATACTCATAGAAAAAGGACACAAGCTACAATATCACTTTAACAAATAAAATTTTTCATCTAAATTATATCTACGAATTTTTTTAGAACCGCTCTAATTATGATGCGCATTTTTATTTTAAATCTTCAAAAATAACATTGAAAATAAACCAATTAAATTGATCGATAAATGTTATGATCGATATTAATTGATCGATAAATTGAATCGACCTAAGTTGCAGTAAAATGTATAATAACAAAATTATGTTTTCATTCTTATCACAAACGGTATTAGATTTTTGTAACATTTTACCACACCGTTTTTTGTGAAATGTCCACGTTTTGAGACATTCTGTCTTGTCTCTAAATTTTTAGTCTCTTAGAACGAGAACTTTCGAAAGAATTGAGTGATTGGGTGGACCTTTGATGTATTCTCTAACTGCCCTAAACCAAAGGTTCATTTCTTAAGCCAGCTATTTTTTGCAAATTAATGAAGTTAGAGAATTTTTAAAATTTTCAAGATTATTTTTTTCAAGATTTGACATTTCTGTGTACGGATACTCGTAATCCCCAAAACGGCGAAAAATTTATGCCCACAACTTTTTTCGATAAAAATCAAAGTACCAAAATTATATCATTTACAAAATTAAAAAAAAAACGAAAATGAACATTTCAAGCCAGGCAACGCGTTGATTTTTAAACACCTTCAAGATTGACATAACAAATTTTGGAATTAGTTTGAAAATTCAAATTTTGATCGCACAAAAAAATAATGAAAAATAAAAAATTCCATCTTGCGGTCCAACTGTACCAGGTACGAAAAAAGATGAATCAACAAAAATTGTGCTTTAAAAAAAGATCTACATATTTGTTCTTATTCATTTTTTTATAGGGCGCTTAAATTTTGTTTTATTCGTAAACAAGTGCATCAAAAATAGAAAAAATTTAGTTTTTGGACAAACGAAACAAGCTGCGAACAAAAGTTCTTAAAAATTGTGTAACTTGTCCTGGCATACGAAAAATTAATTATGAAAAAAGGTATTGGTCAAATGCTACTCTCACTCTAAAAAAATGGGATGGATTAACTTCGAAAATTTGGCAGTGCCTTGAGAATTTTCATGTTAGAAATGAATGTTAGTTTGCCTTGTGACTTTGATTACGACACCACTTATTTCTTAATAGTACTGTTTTCATTTCAATACATATTAGATTAAGGCCATGTGATGAGAGGGTCACGTCACAAAATCTGGTCCTCAATTTTCCTTCCCCAACTTACGTCTAAACGAAATGAGGTATCGCTATGAAAGTTTGGGAAATGAAAGAGGAGGTAATAAAGTCCATGTCTCTGCTTTGTTCCGGTGGAAATTTTGAGGAATTTTTTTAAAGGAAATAACAGTGGAAGTTTTCTTTCCCAACTTGCATCCACACAGAATGAAATATCGTGTTAAAAATTTGACACGATAAATAGAAGGCATGCAAGAATATGTCTCTTTGAAATCTATCTGAAATCTTTCTGAAATATTTGAACTCTTTAGGAAATCATTTAATTCTTTATTAAATACTGGTAAATTCTCTAAAAATTATTGTGAAATATTTGAAAGGTATCTGAAATCTTTCAAATCTATCTGAAATCTCGGCGAAATCTTTGAAATCTTTGAAAACTTTGGGAAATCATTGAAATTTTTGTGAATTGTTTAAAAGTCTTCGCAAATTATTTGAAATAATTTTGAAACATTCGGTGATATTTCTTAAATTAATAAAACATTCGTGAAATCTATTTAAAATGATTGAAGTCTTTATGCAGTCTTTTAAATCGACCCGAATTCTTTGAAATTTTAATTGTCGAATAATAGAAGACCTTATAAAATCTTCTAAATCTATGCGAAGTCTTTGCGAAACCTGTGAAATTGTTCCGATTTTTATGGCATTTAACCGTTTTTTTAATAATGCCATTTTAGGTTTTAATAATGTCAGCTTTTAATAATGCCAATTTAAGTCAAAATCAATTGGACTTAAATAAGTTAGTGCACATTTTTGAATGTAAATGTAAAGCTTCATTAAGAAATTGGCATTAGCTACTTTTAGATGAAAAGTAACTCTTGACACTATAAAAAATAATTAAGAGAGTCTCGTTGCCAGCTTCTAATAATCTCAGAGATTTGTAATAGAGCGGAATAATTTTCATGACAAATAAATAATAAAATTGAGGAATTTTAAACTTTCTATTACCTATTTGTTTTTTGTTATAAACGTTTATTTTTGTTTCTTAAATGTTAATGGACTCTTAAGACTCTTTAAAAATCTAGTTCTTCGAAAACGGCATTGGACTCTATAAATATAAACCATCCTAAATTTGTAATATGCCAAAGGCGTAAAACACATCGGTATTTTGCAAGTAAATATTCGCTAGCGCATCTGGAGCACGGTGGGACGACCCCTGTAAGATTTGGCAAGTTTACGCCTGTGGCGTACAAAATATTTGGGACTGTAATCTCTAATGCAGCTAGTCCATTCATCTTTCGGGAAACTATCCTTTAAGACGGGCAGTATCCATTTCATCGCGGTGTACCTGCTCGTCTTACCCTCTTCACTTGACTTCTCCTCACGTCCCTGACTGAGCGAGACTGCTATGCCGGGCTTTGCCAAAGGGGGGGGGGGGGCTTTGTCCTAATGAGGCATAAAATGTCATGCATAAAAATGTTATAGTTCTGCAATCAGCAAATTCAAAATATCATATTCGGAATCTGTGTTTTTTTGCGATCCCAACGATATGTAACTTGCAATTAAAATATTGAAATTAGACTAAGTTATGGTAGATCTTAGTTTGTTTTGACCCTGTCTAGATAGCATTATGGAATTTTCCGTAGAATAGTTGAAAATGCATCAGTTTATTTGGTTGAAAATTCGACTGTTGACAATTTAATAGAATATACGGATTTTCACCCAGCTACCTAGAAGAATATTATACTTGAAACCAAGTACTTGAATTTTTAAACCAGAAAGACGAATCCTTAACAAAACAGTACACAATATAAGTTATTTATTATACACATACAGATTTAGACATACACATTAATTTATTAATAATATTAAAAATGATGGTCGATTCTTGGACAATCGAACAGAACCAGGGGGTGAAAAAAAGGATTTTGAAAAATAAGGGCCATACTAGTGTATTAAGCACAAGGGCAACTTATTAAAAGGAAATTAAACTTCACTTTCCAGGGAACAGAATTAAAATGAATATACTTATTATAGTAGATTATAACATGGAAAATATAAGTATTTGGTTTCAAGTATAATATTCTTCTAGGCAGTTGGGTAAAAATCCCTACATTCTATTAAATTGTCAACAGGCGAATTTTCAACCAAATAAACTGATGCATTTTCAACTATTCTATGGAAAATTCCATAATGCTATCTTAGTCAGGGTCAAAATAAACTAATATCTGCCATAACTTAGTCTAATTTCAATATTTTAATTGCAAGTTACATATCGTTGGGATCGCAAAAAACACAGATTCCGATTATGATATTTTGAATTTGCTGGTTGCAAAACTATAACATTTTTATGCATGGCATTTTATGCCTCATTAGGACAAAGAGGCCCTCTCACTGGCAAAGCCCGGCATAGCAATCTCGCTCAGTCAGGGACGTGAGGAGAAGTCGAGTGGAGATGGTAAGACGAGCAGGTACACCGCGATGAAATGGAAATCGCCCTTTGAAACAGTCAGGCCTGAGGTTGTAAAAAGTAGAAATATAGGCGGGAAGTTTCTAGGAGTCTAGGACTCTCGGTAGATTACTGGGGATGAGTATTTCATGATGGGGGGGGGGGGGGGGGGGGGGGGGGGGCTTCAATATTTATTTCTGTCCTTATCGAATTTTCTTAACACGTTTTCTTATGATTTACAGAAGTTGTTCTTTTCAAAGGAAGAACTTTCCAATAAATTCAGTATAAATGAATGGAAATTTTTTAATCAACATACAATTGTTTAGAATTTGCCAGTTATTATTCTCATTATTAAAATGTGAATTCATTCAACAATGCCCTTATAATATTTTTTAAATATTAATGAAACGTAAAAAATGCGTTTCTAAGGTATTTCGCGATGAAGGTAGAATGAAATTCTTCTATCTGAATTTGATTCGAATTTTGTACAGAATTTCATTTATCACGTTTTTTACTTTAAAGATTAGATAAATGTAACATTAATGTGCATAATGAAATTAAGAAAAATCTAAGATCTGGCATACAAAATTGTATTTATTCAAGCGAGACGTGTACGCAACAGTATTTTAAATTATATTTGACATGCGCAAAAGAAACTTAATTGTTAATTAGGCGTCAAACACAATCGTAGAAATCTGTTTTTCGGATTCAGGGGGTCTAAAAACGTGGACATTTGACACCACGAAAGGCAAATAATGGCTTAATTGTGAATGGTATAATACTGAAATATTTCAATCCTTGAAGAAAATTCCATCGGCCCCCAAAATCGTTTGGTCCACCTACAACTGGTAGGATCCTTTCCTTGTATAAGCAGAAACTATTAGAGAATATGAGAAAAAGAAAAAACTGCGTTTCTTACATTGCAGAGCCGTACTTAAATCACGTAACAGATTACCGGTTCTCTCCAAGGCCCCCCCCCCTCTTACTATACATAATTTATGGTTTACAGAAATAATAAAATAAGAGACTTGAAGCGTATATTCGCTGGAAAAGCAGCGAAATTTAGCTGTTATTTAGTGAAATTTCACTGATCAGCAGCTACATTTCACTGTTTTAGCAGTGTATATACGCTGATTATAATTAGGTATAATTATTCATTTTATTATTATCAAAGTATCATTGTTCTAAAAACTGAAGATAATAAATTTTAAAAATTTATTTATCATGATAACATTTTATAGTTGAAAAAATCATTAAAACCAATGCTTAGTTAAATAATTAATTTTAAACTGTAATGTGAAATTCAACAATTTTGAAAGAATACAAATACATTATTTTGTTGGAAATAAATGTTTTTATTTGAAAATTCAGCTATTTCATTTTTGGTTGAAAATTTATCTTTTGACTTCTTCAAGGTAAGTGGGTGAAAATCATGCATTCTGTTGAAAATTCATTTTTGTTGTTGAAAATATTAATTTTTTTTTAAACTGGCAATTCAACTATTCCATTTATTCCATTCTTTTTTGCTTGTCAATTGAACTATTTGTCGTTTAAAATTCGCCTTTTTTAAAAGAAAATGAATGTTTTTTTATGTAAAATTTCAAATACTTAAACAATTAACTTAACAATTACTTTTTTTTTTAAGCAGTGTCTTAACCGTAATAAGGTGCTAATTGTATTTTCGTAATTTTGGGCTCACAACTATGCAGCCATTCATACCGAGTATTCTTACAACAGAAATAGATCATAAAAGGAGGAAAATTTCCAAAATTTATTAGGTTCAACCAGGTATACGGACTATAGGCAAAGATATATGGGCAGCCGTCATTTCCTCCACGGCTACCTGAGTACCCTTCCCCTTCCAGTGTGCAGCGACACTACCCCTCACTGGATTCGAAGTGGCTCCAGGCCCTCGATGCTACGTCCCCTGGGGAGATAATCCCTTCGTCTTCCAATGAAATACCCCTGGACTCGTGGAAGCCCGTAGATTCCCAAAAAATGACTTCCAAATAGTTTGCATCAGTTATTTTTAAATTTTAAGTGAATAAGTTGGAACGGTGATCGAAGGTGACTTAGGATCATTAGCGATAATAGACCCTGCGCTTCGGCAATCCCGGCGGCTAAGCGCGCCAAGACAGATGTGAGGGGTAAGGGTCCCACTGGACCCTTATGTCCAAGAAAATCATTTAAATATACAAAATTAGATTAATTCCAATCTAATAAAGTATAAACATGATATATGAACATTTTATCGACGAAAAATTATACAATTTTCCACTTTTGGTCAATTATAAATACAATACAATACAATAAAATACATAGTGGGACGATGGTCGTGGGGGCTAAAGCGTAGGCTTTGGACCTACTCCTTCGGCTTGCGGGTTTGATTCTCGCCTCGCACTCTGGAAGAGTCTCGGTGGCCCATGCGGTGAACACTAGCCTAGCAAGGGAGTTGTTCATCTCCGGAGAGTCGAGGGAACCGGTACCTCTAGAGAAAAAGGTTTTCTCTAAGTACTTAAGGCTATTGCTCTTGGTGGTTCGGAACCCACCTTAAACTGTAGGTCCCCCTTCCACCACCAAGTAAGTGTGTGGAGGGTGTGTAAAGGAATAAAGAAGGTGTAAGAAAAATGTAAACCCTTAGGGGACACATTAGAAGCTTCCACTACTACTACTACAATAAAATACATGAATAAATAATAAATGAAAACAATAATAAACAATAATAATAAATAAAAAATAATAAAACAAATACAATTTTCCACTTTTTAAGTTATGGTTTTTCAGTGATTCTCGTATGTTGCAGTTTTTTCTAAAATCTTTAGCTTTTGGTCCGATTTTAAATTGTAGTGACGTTTGGCAATGTCGAGTGTGGGCTTACGTGTTATTCGAAATTTGCGCATAAACTCGAGCACGTGGAACAGATGCGAAATTGAAATACCTTAAGTTCACTAACGCCAGTCATAAATTTACGGTATAAATATTTTTTTATTCTTATAGGCTCTGAATGATACTTTTCGAAACAGATATGGATTTCGAATAACATTCTATCTATGTTTTCATTTTTTAATCTTATTATATACTACAAAAAGTACGTACTCCCATCAGACCACATGTTATTTTCAATCATTGATTTCTCGACTATGAAGCTGGGGAAGGTTCAAACATTTCAACTAGAGCTTCAGTATATTTTAATATGTTTAATGTTTTAATATGTATATTTTAATGTACGTCGTTCGCTTTAGGGTCAGGTGAATTCATAATAATTAAGTTGTTTCACACGTTTCGGCCCACAATGGTGGCCCTCATCTGTAAGTTTGACTAAATCTGTGAAAAGTACATAATGTCTTTATAAGTACGCAGTTTTACAATTAGAAGTGTTATTCTTTGGTTAATATATCAGTTTTTAAATTATATACATTCCATTAACTTAAAATTTTATTCTATTTTATTAATAACTATTGATAAAGCATTCAGTATTATCAAAACATTGTCTTTTAACGAAGTACAACTTTGATGAAAAAAAATTACAACGTTTTTTTTTAATTTTGTATTTTTACTGCAGTGCCAATTTCAAGAGAAAAAATTTCACTTTCACCGATATAATTCCTCATCATACCAGAAAAATGCATTCATTAACACTATTTCTGTGACACACAAGAAGCTGTGTTAAGGGTTTCAATAAAAAATTGGATTTAATTGACATCGCTAAAAAATAATTGAAAAGGAATTCTTCGACTGCAGTGTTTTCTGAAAACTCAAAAAAATTTGTTTATAAATTTTGTTACAAAATTTTCCTACTACACTTTATTTGTTTTTTCATTAGTTGTTTTTCGTTAAAAGATTTCTTTTTTAAGAATAGTACTTTCAATTGAAAAAGTGCATACCTGCGAGAAACTATGGACTTTTTACAGATTTAAGAAAGGTCACTGATAAGGATCGCCATTATGTGCCAAAACGTTTGAAGCAACTCAATTGTTTTCAATTCAGCTGACTTTAAAGCCAACAATGCACATCAAAATTTCTACAAAACTAAGTTTTGAGGGTCAATAAAATCCCCCAGCGATTATCAAGTTATCATTATTTTTAATAATATTCTCTTCTAATAATTTTCGAAAAATGCGTTTTTTTTCTGAAATTTTCAACAGCTTTACCAACGAAAAAAAAAAACAATAGAAAATTTATTTTGAATCACTTTATTAACTTAATATGGAGCTTATAAAAATTTAATATGTTAATTTAAATTGTTGAGAATCTACCTTTATTAACGATTATATTCTCAAACTTCTCAAAATCTCAGGGACTACGTCGGCCTATTAGAATTTTTAATCGAGGTATAGGCGTGGAAATAGTGAGGGAATGGGTAATTTGAAAGATAAAGGGATTATCTTTATGGGGGACATAGCATCGAGGGTTTACAGCAACTTCGAATCCACTGAGGGGTACTGTCGTTTCGTAGTAGAAGGGGAAGGTTACGCAGGTAGCCGTGGAGGAAAAGACGATCGCCCAGATATATACGATTCTTACTTAATTCCCCGCAAGTAATTGAGGGGTTCAAACATAAAAGGCCTTGCATAAATATGGGTCAGATATATATCAAACTTAAGACTATTTTGTAGAACCGTTTGCCGTTTAATATTGAGGAATTTGCAATCGTGTATGTTACATTAAAATATTTAGTACTTAAATTACTGTTTTCTTCTATTTTATTTGAATAACTGTACACTTTAAGGTAGTATTTTGTGTGTATATGGGGCATTATTCCTCAACTGCCCCAACTCAAAAAGTCATGTTTTTCGATTGTCTCTAAATTCTAGGAATATGTTCGCCTACCCAACAGTAGTTAATC
>NC_046665.1:24311644-24314982 GCF_010883055.1 Belonocnema kinseyi | reverse complement strand
GCACTTTCCAAAACCCTCATAAAAATTTTAAATCGCATAATTAGAAAGGAAGTTACAGGCGTTTGAAACTACCCCTGCAGGCATTGGGGTTGAAAATTCAACAACCCCTCACTTGGGGAGGGTTGGTAATCCTGGTCTACAAGTTCGTGGATTAACTACTGTTGGGTAGGCGAACATATTCCCAGAATTTAGAGACAATCGAAAAACATGACTTTTTGAGTTGGGGCAGTTGAGGAATAATGTCCCATATATTAGTTATATTTTTCTAAAATATGTGATTCTAATTTCAACGCAAAAGAGCCATCAATCATTTAAATCGTGAAATTAAAAATAGTGTCGCAAAAAGCTCTGAATAAATAGTTTGTTACATTTTGAAATGTGCAAGCGTTTCAAACGAAATTTTAGCGTTTTAGAACAAAATTTAAGGGATTATAATTGACAATATACTATTTTTTTGTTTCTAAAGAAATCTCAAAATTCTTTATAAAATGGACAAATTGGCTTTATCCTCTGCTTGATTTTATACAAAATTTTTAATTTTGATAGCATTCAACATTTTAAAGAGAAAAATTTTTAGCTCTGTCATAATTAAAATAAATAAGACTTATCAGTCATTAAAAAATAGGTGAACATAAAACTTTTTCCGGTAATGTATTAAAATTATAAGTCATAATTTATGATTTATAGCATATAAATAGCTATGTAACGATATAATATTTAAAATTTTAATTTTAAAAATAAATAATTAGTTTTTACTATATAACTACTCACTAATAATTGTGTATCATTAGAATAATTATATAATAAACACTTAATATTCGAGTGGTAAATAAATATGCAGTACATCATTTACATTTATGGTAACTCCTGTACTTATAACTGCGGTGGTAACTCATTTTTAAAATTCTCTAATTTAAGCAATTACCGACGCGGAACGTCTGAAAAATGCCGAAACTGCGTAGTAACTCCCACAAACCAAGAGGGCGCTTTTAGCAGTCGGATTTTGACGGAGTCTCTTATTCCATTCCATGAGCAATCTCCCAACTCATCTCTGGTAAAACCTAAATGTGTCCGTCGATAATCATTATTTGCATAAATAAACTGTTTTCTTCCTCCAACTCTTTGCAAGGCCACAAACGATCCTTTAATATTTATTAACATTTCCCGAAAAAAATGTCGCGTTATTTAAACTTTTATTTTTCAATATGGGTGAAAAAATATTGATATCTTAGGGCTGACTTGATCAGCTGTTATACTCATCACATGGCCTTAATTAATTCAACAATATTTACTGCGATTTTTATTTTATTTTCTTGTATTTTTTGTGAAATTTTTGTGAAAGATTATCTTTTTAATACATTAACTTTAAATTTTTTATCTCCACATTCTCATTGTAGAAGGTATTAGATTTGTGTAAAATTCGCCCCCCCCCCTTCCCCGGCAAATGTCCAAATTTTGTTGCCTTCTGAATACGAAGTACAGGTTTTTACGAATGTGTTTGTGTGTCTCTTTGTCTGTAGATTTTTAACACGATAACTTTCGAAAGAATGGACCTTTGATTAGGCTTTGCTATACTCTTTGAGTATACTTAACTAAAGGTCAAGTTCTTTAGCCAGCCATTTTGTATAAATATTTAAAAAGCAAGCATAATTTGAAAATGGCTGAGGCCACTTTTTTCATGATTCAAAAATGTTCTGTATGGATATTCATATTATTAAAACAGACGTACAATTCTTCCTAGTGACTTTTTTTATAAAACCAAAATTTACTAGAATTATACCATTTACAAAATTCCAAAAAACATACGAAAATGAACATTTTCAGCCAAATAACGCACGATATGAAAAAAGTCAAGAAAAGAAAAATGTTGCTTTTTGGATGCCCTACAATATTATCAAAACAACTTTTTTGAATTTTCAAATATCGACAATAAAAATGGCCATGATTAAAATTTTAGGTGTGAATATAGTAAGAGTGGGTTTTTAGGGGTTTTGCCGAAATGCTCACCCAATTCATCATTCGTAGGATAAAAGAAGAGGATTTCTAAAGTTCTTATATTTGCAAATATCGAGAATCAAACTTACCATTTTTAACATTTTAGGTGTGGATATAATAAGGGTGGTTTTTTAGGTGTCTTGCCAAACGTTCTCACCGGCTCCATCATTCGTATGATAAAAGAAGAGGATTTCGAAAGTTTTTATATTTGCAAATATCGAGAATCAAACTTGTCATTTTTAACATTTTAGTAGTGGATATGGTAAGGGTGGTTTGTAGGGGCCTTGCTAAACATTCTCACCGACTCCATCATTTGTCGGGTAAGAAAAAAGTATTTTTCACGTTTTTATTTTTTTTAATATCTTCAATCAAACTTTTATTAGGCAGGTTTGAATAATGGGTGATGTGTAAGGGTAAGTAACTCTTTAAAAACATTTTTATTCGACAATTCTTGCCGGCAAAATATTGTTTGCCCTTCCAATTGATTTAAGCAAAAAAAGTTTACAAAAAGATTTGAACCCACGGCAGGGTGGTCGTTAGCCAGGCTCTTTATGCCTGAACCGGGGATGCTTGATGAATGTGCACCCGTGGGAACTGGTGGAGGTTCGGAAACCGTCGCTTACGTCATTTAAAAACGCTCATAGTTCTTACAAGGGACCAAAAATTCCGGGACACATGTCTAATTATTTTTGACGTACTATCAATTGATAATAGTCTCATCAAAAAGTCAATGTTGCATAAGGAAAGGGCACCCGATACCGTGCGTGGCGCGAATGTGACAGCTATTCTGTTGGCTTACAACTACAGTTACAACGCACACACAGTACATATCAGTTTTTTACCTATTTTTTGTCTCTCCATTTCGCGACGTATTTCACAAAATTTTGGATCACCATCATCAATTCGCGGCCCATCGAAAACGTGGTATCTGTCGAGAATTCTTCTATGGTCTCCGAATTGTGAGTAAAAAATAAATATGCAAATTATTCTAACCGTTCAAATGCTGTTGTCTACTATCCGCTAATTTCTTTCTTTCGCAAAATTAATGTTTGTCGTGAAAATAAGGATTTTCTCAACCAAAGGTTTGATTCATCGAAATGCGCGAACATGAACCGAGCTCACCCGAATTCACGAATAAAGATCTAATCTGCTGCTCACAGAGCTACCAGATCGAACCTAAGATTTACCCCCACCATAGGTCTTCTATTTATATCTCGATCCCCATTTGAAAGAAATTAAAAAAATGGGCGATTCTGATGTTTCGCGTGATTCTTAATTTCATGCATGATTCGATTTTGAGGTTATGTTTTTCAGGTATATATAATATGGATATTATTACTATT
>NC_046665.1:24303872-24311544 GCF_010883055.1 Belonocnema kinseyi | reverse complement strand
TTTTGAAAATTAAAATTCGAAAATTTTTTCTAAAGCCTCCAGGGGACTTCGTTTTCGCACGAAAAAATTTTATGTGCCCTTATTGCATCCGGACCCACAATGATCTACCTGAAATAACTACTTACAGTTTTAAATTAACACAAACTAATCAAGGACTCCTGAAATACACAGGCAGGGAAAAAGAAACTCATAATCTATGAGTGCTAAAACAATGTTTAGTTTTTGTTTTTTTTCGCATAAAAATGTAACGGGGGGGGCCCTTCTTAGACACTTCCCCAAATTATCACTCTAAGAAAACTGTGCCTATCAAATTTACTTTAATTAAAATCTGAGAAACTGATTTCTAGATTATTAGTTGCTGAATGAAGGCAAAAAGAGCTTGATCAATAAAAGTCGACCAGTTCCGATGAGGTGAACGAGATAGCTTTTATTTTGAGTCTGAGACGCGCGTTTTTACAACTTTTGACAGTATCAAAAATTGATTACGAAATTTAGCTAAGAACTGAGAATTTAATATCTAGTTTCTGAATGGAGGAGAAAAAAACCAGTCACTAGGGAGAAAAGGTAGTGGGTGGGTTTTTTGATATTGTTTGAGACATAGGAAAGATTACAAGTTATTTTTAGGATAAAAACATGTTTGCTCTCCATTTTCTCAAAATCTTGACGTGATAGAAAGATTTGGAATTTTGACACGGATTCAGAAACAACAAAAAACTGATTGAAATCCATTACATTTGGTCTCGGCACAATTGATAAAGTTTCACATTCTTATTCATGATTACGTTCTTATTCATGGTACATCCTCATTCATGATTACATTCTCATTCATGAAAGTGTAATGTAATCGTCCTTTCTATCTCTGCTTTTTAAGAGGTAACACCACTCTAGCGGCATAAAAAAAGTCTAACTTTGAGGATTTATTTCGGAGGTATGAAAAAAGTACTGTCTTGAAAATTGTCTTTTTAAAAAAACACCTTTACGGGAGGAAGATTTTCTCGTAAAGTATAAGACCTGGAACGAAATACCAAG
This sequence comes from Belonocnema kinseyi, assembly GCF_010883055.1. Classification (NCBI taxonomy): domain Eukaryota; kingdom Metazoa; phylum Arthropoda; class Insecta; order Hymenoptera; family Cynipidae; genus Belonocnema; species Belonocnema kinseyi. Next base: position 24,310,515 of record NC_046665.1, on the reverse strand, counting down.
AAAATTTATAATTTTTAATTTATAATTTATACTATTGGCTATAGAACTACGTAGGATATTTTTTTAAATCAAACTTCGTGGAAATAGTGCACTTTTTAAGAAATTAATCGATTTTTGGTAAAAAAAAGCAGTAACTTGTTTATAAAAAGAAAGTTTCCATTAAATCAAAACCCGGCTACGTACCTCCATAGAGAATGTAATGGTGAAACTACTGTCAAATTTTCAAGTCGATCCATACAACGATGTTCAAATAATACTTCCTCCCAATTAGAAAAAAGTTGTTTCAAAAAAAGCGCGTTTAAAGTCTTACGAGCAATTAAGAGTCCCAAATCTATAACCTCGCCAAAAATTTGCCTGGGCGCTTCAGGCTACTCGAGTTGGCCCGTGATAGCTTGAAAATCAGTTTTCGAAAATTCAGCTTTGTAACATATCACTTTGTAGGAAATTTCATCGCGCATCTTTTTTCTTTCGGGACAAGAGTTGTATCTTTTAAATTTTATGTAAATAATAAAAAAACTTAATTTTTAAGAAAAGAAAATTTACTAAATATTTTCACTTCAACTCGTTCCGGAAGACAAAGTTCTTAAAAGCGCGAGAGAGTTGAAAACGTCGGAGACCGGTTGCACTGCGCGATTTAGCCCGCTAGAATACATATTTTTGTTAACAATGTCTATTAAATAGGTTTACATTAAAAACAAAATGTAAACAAAAAATGAGTGCATTTTCAATTCATTTGATGATAAGCTAGGAAAGTATTACACATCTCTGAAGATTTAGAGAACATTGAATTTGATTTCTAAGCAAATACATCTATGAATATTGAAAATGAATAATTTTGATCGTAATTTTTTGTCTACATGGTCTATAAGAAATATTTATTTGAAAATTGATTTAAAATTGTGAAAAAATGCTCTCTATTTTACAACTTTAAAAGAATATTCAAAAAATATTGATTATAGACCATATAAACAAAAAAATTAACTCAAAATTATTAATATATTCCCTTGGTCAAAAAACCTAACATAAAAAATAAATTGAAAATGAATAATTAAAAAATTAAATGTAACGTTTTCCAGGAACTCCTAGTGGAGGTAGAAAGAGAACAGGAAATTAGAGAAATATGGCTAAAAATATTAGCAAAACGAAGAAAAACAAGGTATAAGGTTATATGCATATACTACTCTCAACTACTGGAAATAAAGGAAACAGGATTTTTTTTATTGAGTAATCCATTTACAATATTAAGAGGGTTCCCTCGGTAACAGAAGTACAAGTGAGAATCGTTTGATATTTGGATGACAGTTGTATTAAAATGCACTGAAGCTCTGGGTGAAATTTTTGAATATTTCAGGGCTTCATAATCGAAAAATCACTCATTGAAATTAACATATGACCTTATGAGAAGACGTAATTTTGTAGTATATAAAAAGATTGAAAACTGAAAAAATTCTGAAATAATTCTTACATATAGGTCGTAGTTCAAGAACCAACCCAGTCGATTAGCCGACTAACTGGACAGTCGACTAATCGTCGCTGAATAGCCGACTGTATACCTGCACCAGCTCACGTTTCGTCACACCGGCTGCCGCCGGCAGGGGGATGCCACCCCGGGCCGGGCAGCTAGGCAGGCTCCGAGACAGGCTTCCCGCTGCGAGCAGAAGGCTACTTTCCTCGACTTTTGGGTACCTACCACGAATGATCCTTTCATTGTTATGAACTTGCAATAACTGAAATTATAAATACTTAGCTCAATTAAATTTTAATTGGCTGAATGAATTTCGTGATATAATTTAAAGAAAATGAAAACAAAGTTTTTGAAAATCGGTTAATATCCGAACTAATAAATGAAATATTTACAAATCTTGTGAATGCAACAAAAGTGCGATAACTCTTGAAGTTATTATCCGATCTTCTTCTACCTCTTTTTAACGTTTATTTGATAATCTAACAAGTTTAACGGAACTTATTAAAATGCTATTGGCTAATATTTAACCAACTTTTCATTTTTTTCAACCGGCTCTAATTCTCTAACAACGAAAAGGTCAGCGAAGCAAGCAATCGAGCACGAACGACTAGTGTCCAGTGTCTCACTTGGGTTCCAGTATTGTGAAAATATTTGAGGGTGGGGCCCCTGCCGCTCCCCAGAAAGTGCATAAAAAGTTTGGGAATCGCTGGTCTAGTGGACAGATGAAATATGCCAACGAGCGGCCAGTCGACTGTTCGAATAGAGCGTTTCAGCCCAGTAGACTACTATGCATACGGTTCATCATATATTTTAAGGACTAAGAGTTTCCATTTGTTTTTCATGAAAATATTATGAGTTAAAAATAATAAAAGGAGTTCCTATTAGAAATTTTAAGCCATTCATAATTTATATATTTATGTAACACGAACTTTGTAAGTAAGGAAATCCTAAGTAAGATATTCTTCGATTCTTAAAATGGACAAGGAAATTTATAAAAGGATATTATTTATTTTTTCAGTGCTTTTTTATTCAAGATAATTAGAAATAAAATTAAAATCTTTAAAAAATTAAAATGATCCATAAAATTCTTAATTTTATGCTTACAACTCTGTATAATTCAAAATCAAACCTTAATTCCATTTCTGCTAATACTTTTTATAAAATGGCAGTAAATATTTTTTAATGATTTTTGAAATTCATATTACTTGTCGCAGCCATACGTCATTGCAAATATCCAACTCCCGTAATTTGATTAAATGAAATTTAGTTTGCTACATTAAAAATTTTAAAAATCTTAGTCTGAAATTTTATGATGGTTTCACGGTGACTTGTATGATAATATAATAATAATAATTATTATTATTATTGTAGATTTTCTCATTGGCTCAATGCTTAATGGTTATAGCAGACAGATATATCATAGGCCTATTGAGCAATAGTAGTTTAGTTTAGTGATATTAATGATATAACAATAACTAAGATTTACTCATTTTTAATATAGAAAATTAAAAATGGTTTACTCAAAATTACAGGACTTCGATATTTTCAATAACATACGGCTACGACAAGTAATAATTATTTCAAAAATCATTTTAACATATGTAATGTCATGTTATAAAAAATATTTAGCGAAAATAGAATTAACGTTCGGTTATTAACTATACAGAATTGGGAGTATAAAATTAACAATTTTATCACTTATTGTGTATAGTTTGCTTAAGGGTGTTAGATAAATCCGACTTTGAATTGACACGCTCAGAGCAAAAGCGAACTAAAAAAAAAGTTGCGGAAAAGAGAAGTAAAAACACGCGAGAACAAAAACGTCCTAAGAATTAGCCGATAGGTAAAACGACACAAGCATGAAGGGAGAAGATTCCCCCCACTTGGCTGCTGCGAAAACCGCCTCCTGTAAAGCCGAAAATGCGCGAACACGAATCCGAGCTCGCTCGACTTCACGAATGACGATCTAATCAGCTGCTCCTCAAATTTATTCTGGTTTTAAAATCCTGAGTTACCATAGAATCATTACATTTGTTGCGAAGTAGAAAATATTTTCACCATATAATTGAATTTTTTACTAAAATGATACATTTTTAACGGAAAATGGAATGTTTAATCTTTATCTAAACAAATCATATAATATCAACAGATGAGAATTTTTACTAAAAAGGTGGATTTTTAACGAATGAAATGAATTCTTAATTAAAATAGATGAACTTTTAACAAGAAGAATAAATTTTTACCAAAAAAAGATAGATTTTTAACTGAGAAAGATCAATTTTCTTAGAAAAAAACAACAAATTTTTTAATTAAAAAAATACATTTTTAACCGATAATGATACAGTTAAATTTTTTAATTCCAAAAATTAATTTTTAACAAAATCTTAGAATTTTCAAAAAGACAAAATAAATTATTTTAACCAAAACAGATAATTTTTGAAACACGAAGAATAATTTGTTAAAAAAAAAAAAAAACATGAACTTTTAATGTCTGAAAGCAGTCCATTTTTCAGCAAAAAAATATAACACAATAGTTCAGTCTTTAACGAAAAAATATATAAATTTTCAACTAGAAAAGATCAGTTTTAAATCAAAAATGATACAGTTAAAATTTAAGTATTAAAAAATGCTTTTTCAACCAAAAAGAATCGAATTTTCAATAAAGGTGTTAAATAATTAACCAAAAGAATGAATTTTTTACCAAAATAGATGAATTTTCAAACAAGAATGATAATTTTCTACTATAATATAAGAATTTTCAAAAGAAAAAAAAAATAAATGGTAAAAAAATCAATAAAACTGTTGAATTTTAAATTCAAAATTTAATTTTGAACAAAAACGAAAACAATCGAATTTACTACAGATTAGAAGTTTGAACAAAAAAGTAAATGTACAAACAACAAGAATAATACTCTACTAATTAGATGGATTTTTAAACATATACATACTTGAATTTGAATAAAAAAAGATAAATTTTTAACAAAGAATAGAATTAATACATGTTTAGCAAAAAAATTAATAAAAAATAAAAAAAAATTAATTTTAAAATGGAAAGAAGAATTTTCAAAACAAATCAATTTTTACTAAAAAGCCAAAATTTCCACTCAAACAAAATTCTCTTTCAACCAAAAAACAATGAATTTTTAATCAAGGAAAGTAATTTTGAAACAAAAATTTTTCTTAAAAAGACGTAGTTTTAAACAAATTAATTTTCAAAAAAAAACTAATTATCTATAAAATACGTAGTTTTCAACCATAAATGCTATAGTAAAATTTTCAATAAAAAAAAATAATTTCAAAATTACGAATTTACCAAAAAAATTTAACCAGATAGTTGAATGTTGTTAACTAAAAAAGATTTTTCAACTAGGAAGGGAATAGTTTAATTTTCAGCTGAAATTTTTTTTTAACAAAATCATCATTATTTTTAACCAAAAGTATCAACCAAAATGTGTATTCTGTTTTTGTAAAAAAAGTTTAAATAAGTAGATCAAAAATCATCATTCTATCGACAAAAAACGAGTTCACTACATTAGTCGATATCATAATAATGAATTTCAATGTTTATTTAAAACAATTTTTCTCGTTATTCGCCTCAAACGCGAACAGAATTATTAATAGAAACAAATAAGAAAGTATAACTCTTTTTTACTAAATACATTCCTTTTTAGTTTAAAACTTCTAGTATTACATTTTTTTGATTGAAGTTTCATCTTTATTTGTTGAAAATTTTTTTATTTGTTTTAAAATGAACTTTCCTGTTAGAAATTCATATATTTGGTTTGAAAATTCAAAGTACAAATTTCTTTTTTAAGTTGATATTTTTTTCTTTTTGGACTTAAAAAGCCTTTTTGATTAAAAATTGATTTTTGAAGTGAAAATTTAACTGTTTTAGTTAAAACTTCAACTGTGTGGTGGAAAATTCATGTTTTTGTTGAATATTCGTATTTTTTATATGAATATTATTCTTTATGTTTGTACATTCATTTCTTTGGTGAAAATGTAACTATTTTGTTGTTAATTCGATATTTTTGAATTAATTTTTTTGACTGAAAATGTAACTGTTCCTGTTTTGCTTAAAAATGTATATTTTTTAGTTGAAAATGTACTTCTTTCGTTGAAAATTAAACTTTCCTGTTAGAAATTCATATATTTTGTTTGAAAATTCAAAGGTTTTGCAAAAAAATCATCTGTTTCGTTAAAGTACTTCATTTTGACATACAAATTTTTTTTTTAAGTTGATATTTTTTTCTTTTTGGACTTAAAAAGCCTTTTTGATTAAAAATTGATTTTTGAACTGAAAATTTAACTGTTCCATTTTTTGTTAAAAATGTATCATTTTTAGTTGAAGATTCAACTATGTAGTTGAAAAATCGCCTTGATTGATAGGAAATTATTCTTCTCGTTTGAAGATTTATCTTTTTTTTTTAAATTCAGTTCTTGGGTTATAAATTCCACTCTTTCGTTGAAAATTAATTTCGTTCTTATTGAATATTTTAATATTCTGTTATAACTTCTTTTTTCGGACAATAATCATATTTTTACTGAAAATATAACTATTCATTTTTGGCTGGAAATTAAACTTTTTTTAAACACTTTCTTTTTTAGTTAAAACTTCAACTGTGTGGTGGAAAATTCATGTTTTTGTTGAATATTCGTATTTTTTATATGAATATTATTCTTTATGTTTGTACATTCATTTCTTTGGTGAAAATGTAACTATTTTGTTGTTAATTCGATTTTTTTAAATTAAATTTTTAAACTGAAAATGTAACTGTTCCTGTTTTGCTTAAAAATGTATATTTTTTAGTTGAAAATGTACTTCTTTCGTTGAAAATTAAACTTTCCTGTTAGAAATTCATATATTTGGTTTGAAAATGCAAAGGTTTTGCAAAAAAATTATCTGTTTCGTTAAAGTACTTCATTTTGACATACAAATTTTTTTTTTAAGTTGATATTTTTTTCTTTTTGGACTTAAAAAGCCTTTTTGATGGAAAATTGATTTTTGAACTGAAAATTTAACTGTTCCATTTTTTATTAAAAATGTATAATTTTTAGTTGAAAATTCAACTATGAAGTTGAAAAATCGCCTTGATTGATAGGAAATTATTCTTCTCGTTTGAAGATTTATTATTTTTTTTTTAAATTCAGTTCTTGGGTTAGAAATTCCACTCTTTC
>NC_046665.1:24297890-24303772 GCF_010883055.1 Belonocnema kinseyi | reverse complement strand
TGAAAATTAAAATTCGAAAATTTTTTCTAAAGCCTCCAGGGGACTTCGTTTTCGCACGAAAAAATTTTATGTGCCCTTATTGCATCCGGACCCACATTTACACCAATAAGAAACAGTAAACTCTTTTAGCCTCGCTCAACTTCCTTGTTTATGTTATTTAATTGTTGTTCTAAGCTAAATTATATTTAAAGTAATGATTTTATTTTGCCCACAAGGGTAATTAATTAATTCCGATGTTAAATTTGGCTGATTACTGGTCAAAATAATTTTCTGCATATTTTTTCTCGTTTCTTCAGAAAATTCTTTTGACCAGTAATCAACCAAATGTAAGATCAGCATTAGGTAAATTATATTTGTAATTTTACAACTTTTTTATAAATATATTTTTGATCTTTTTTAATACTTTTTTCATGCTTGGCTTTATTTAAGACTTGTTTTACAATTTATAATATATTTTACATTTATAAAGCGTTATGAAGGTACATTATTGTTTAAATAAGGTACTCCCAATTTATCTTTTTCATATCAAGTAATAAATAAAATGTTTTTTATATTTTTTAAAAGGGATCCATCTTAGAAAACCGGGTGCTTTTGCCATTTGAGACCTTTTGTCAAAATCATAATTTATTACCTTTTTAAGATTTTCTATACTTTTATGTAAATTAAATTTATTAAACAATTAACAAACTATAATGTTAGCCATCGCTTTTGCTTCAGATGTTAATTAAGATAGAAATTTGATTTAAAATTAAACACCTTTCTTCTTTGGCCGATAAGAAATTACGCACGTTCCCTGCCAGAGAAATAATATTTTAACTAAAAGGTTATTTCTAAATTGCCAAATTCCAAATAGCAAAAAATCCAAGAGTACAAAGTTAACAGAAAGAACCAAACCCTAACAAATGCAGTAATCTGGAACGATTTATTAAACAGGTTTGACTGCTGATGCTAGAGTATTGATAAATCGAGCACAAATAGAATGCCAGAGTCACAAATTAACAGTAGAAGACCCCGTTACATTGGAGTACATAACGAGGTACATAGCAGGTAAGATAAAGAGCTGTTTGAACTCAGAAAAATATAATAAGAAACTGGAGACATTACTAATAAATTTTCGAAAACGTACTTTGATTAATTCGTTCTAGGTCTAAAGCAAAGATATACACAGAGTAATGGAAGGAGACCATTTGGAATATCGTGTCTCTTAGCCGGTTTTGATTATGACGGAGTACCTCATTTATACCAGACGGAGCCTTCTGGAATTTATTACGAATGGAAGGTATGAAAATAATTTCAGAATCTTGATTGGTTAGATACCTACTTTCAAATATTATACCTGAGAAAATGATTTGCTGAACATTTTACAGAACATCAATAGGTACGAATAATCATTGTTATTTCGCTACATAGTGTATCGTCTCGTCCCAGAGCATGGGGCGACATGAGGCACGTAGATAGTTTGTCATTTTTATCGTAATAGTTATTTTTGGATCACTTCTTTCTTCATGAAATTGACATATACAGGTTTACATGATGTAAAGAACTATTTACATGTTAAAAACTGCTGCAGATTGTAAATCTATCATGGAATTTGATGATGCATAGTTATCATTTTGAGTGAAGTGTGTGTGTGTGTGTGTGTGTGTGTGTGTGTGTGTGTGTGTGTGTGTGTGTGTGTGTGTGTGTGTGTGTGTGTGTGCATATGTATATCTATATTTTACGAAAGTAATGATTATGCCCATGTTTCTCATCTCTCCCGGACTTCTCTATACGTTTACCACTCATTAATGATATTAATTTTTTTTTGCAACTTGATGTCCTTTTTTATGTAAATATAATTTTTGATTTTGCAGGCAAATGCTACTGGTCGTAGCGCTAAAACGGTTCGCGAGTTTCTAGAAAAATATTATACATCTGAGGAGGTTGCGACAGAGAAGGGTTCCATCAAATTGGCGATCAGAGCCCTTTTGGAAGTTGTTCAATCCGGACAAAAAAATCTAGAAATAGCAGTCATGCGGAGAGGACAACCCTTGCAGGTGAAAATCCAATCCTTTATAGGATTAAACCTTATTTTCGGAATACAAGTTCTAGTGAAATTTGAGGTCAAGTTTAAGTACCGTCAGATCGTCGGAGGTCTTTTGAAATCCCTTGAAATATTTTATATCCTGTGAAAAGCTTTTAAACTTATTGAAGTTTTCAATGTTTTTGGAAATCCGATAAAATTCCATGAAATGTCGATTATGAATGGGAGGTGCTTCTCTCATAAATAGTTTTAAAGCTATGGGCTTAAGTTATTAAAATACAATAAATCCCACGAAATCTTTGAAATTCCTTGAATTCAAATTCGTAATCCCTGTCAATTTGATACTTAAATTTATGTAGTTATCTATTAATTTAATCGCGTAAAATGCTTAAAACCCCTTGAATGAGAATGAGCGGTACTAAAAATCACTGATGACTTTGAAGAATGATAACTTTATCGGAAATAAAGATAGAATTTTTTTAAACGATTCTAAAGCTTATAAAACTTTCGGTCATCTTCTATATGGGCGTCTTTTAGACTGACATTCGCCTATAATTTTCGCACAGTTATCTCCGTTGCAAACGCGAGGCCTGACATCTTTCTCGAAGACTTAGAGAAAGTAACTATAAGAGAAAGTCACTGTGAAGGAGAAGTATATGGAGAAGAGGTATCAATACCTCAAAACTTGCGAGATGCATGTAGAAAGCTGTCATTCTTGGTTCGTTTCGTGTCTTTAAGACACACGTGGGTTCCGTCGGCCTGCCGTTGTGACTTCAGCGTGCCTGTGACCACCCATCTCACAATCGTAAGACGTTGCCATAAGTGTGATTTACCGCGATTATTCTGGGAGCCGTTGTCATTTATAGATGACGGTTGCTCCCTGTGGGACTATGCGTAAGTTATTAGCCCTTTTTTTAAATATAAGTGCGTGTGTGTACAGGTCGTCCAAAAAGTTCCGGGATAGCTGCATATTTGCCCAGGTAAAATATTTCCCAAAAACATTAAGGTCATTCTCGGTTTAACTTTCAACGAGGAATTGTATGGTAACCTTGGTTTTATCCTTGACGATGAGCTTCCAAGGTTATTTCTATGTCAACTTGTTTATTTTTAAATAGCAACACACTTATTTCACGTCAGCAATTGAAATAGCGGGAAATGTTACGTACCTGATCATAGATCAGGTGTGATTTTGATTGTCACTTGTAGGTTATTCAAACATAAACAAGGTTTGGAAACATTTTAGAAGCGCAGCTTCTGAAAATAATGCATAAAGATCTTACTTATTTATTTTAGCACGGTGCATTTAGATGTTATCTTAGGTACGACCTTGCCTATGTCCTTCCAGGTCATTGCAAGGTGAATTAGAAAAAAAATCCCCTTATTTGACGCCGGCAATCAAAAGAGCAGAAAATTTACGTTCAGAAATTTACTCAGGTCATAGTTCATCTCCCTTCCTCTCTCCCTTTTTATCCCTCATTCTTTTTCCCGCTCTCTCTATACCTTCCTCTCTCTTGCTCTGACAAGGTCATCAGGAAGGTCACGCTGCAACTCTTATGTTATAAGGTAGAATTTAATTCAGCCTTTTCTCAGGAACAACGACTTGCCTAAAAATCCTTTGTATTATTTCCGATCAAGATGTTCTAAAATTCCCGAGGCATTTTTTTAAATTCAATTCTAAAATTTACACAAACTTGTGTAGAATTGTACATTTAGACAAAATTTTGCGTAAGTTCCAAATAGAAAATACTTTAAAAATAAACATAAACCCTCATTAACATCCAAATTTTATTAGTCACAATGGAACGTCTTAGTGAAAGAGTATTGCTTCTTATGATGAGAGACTGGGGTGCGGTGACGCGATCTTACAAGGAAGTGAAAAATCTCAACGAAAAATTTAGGGGCGGAGCGAATGGAATTGCAACATCAACCGTTGAACGAACTGTTAGACGGTTTGATGATAGAGGCACTGTAAGAGATGTACATAGATCAGAGGGACCAAGGTCAGCAGGTAATGAAGAGGACTCATTGAATGTTTTGTTTTCATTTACTGAAGATCCACATACTGCTATCCGTAGGGCTGCTTAATTTATAATTAATAAACATTATTCAGAGAGCGAATTTTCATCCGGTTAAAGCAATACTTGTTCACAAGTTAAACGAAGATGATTTTGATCATCGCAATGAGTTTTCTAAAGATATGAAGTTACGACTATCAGGGTCACACCTCACCTATGACATGAGTATATTTTTTAACATAAAATTTCCCGCTCTTTCGATGGCCGACGTCAAATTAGGATTTTTCTACTTAAAAAAAGTCGACCCTGATATGGCCTTGGAAGGAAATGGGCAAGGTCAGGCCTGTCACATCTAAATACACCTTGCTAAAATAAATAAGGTCGTTATAAATTATTTCCAGAATCTGGCCTTCTCAGATGTTTCCAAACCTTGTTTATGTTTAAATAACCTTTGGGTATCCATCAAGTTCACACCTGATCTATGACCTGAGTACAGTTTTTAACGTAAAATTTCTTGCTCTTTCAATAAGCCGACGTCAAATAAGGAAGTTCCTATTTAGAAAATAAACAATGTGTCATTAAAATAACCTTGAAGGTCTTCGTCAAGGTCAAAACCAAGGTCACCATTAAATTCGTCGTTGAAAGTTATTGCAACCTTAATGCTTTTGAAAACATTTTACCTGATGAAATATTCAGTTGTCCGGGAACTTTTGGGACACCCTGCATATACACTGTAATCCGGATATAATGGCCGTTTCTGGGGTATCCCCAATGGCCTTCGTACTATCTTAGGACTCTCTAAACCATAAACAATTAGAGCCATGTAAACCATTTTTGTTGGAGTTTCGTCTTAAAAAATATTTGTTTGTATTTTTGCTATTTGTAAGTGGTCTACCCACTTTAGACGTGCAAAAATAAGGTTATTTTCAAGATTTTTTTTTATATGTTTAAATTATATAATCTGATATATAAAGTGCTACATTCAATAAATAAACTCTTGAAATACACGAAAACAATTTTTATTTATTTATTTTAGTGATTATAGATGCATACAAATGGTGGTTGAAAACGATACAAAACAAAGGAGGGTGTGCGCTTTAACAAAATGGCGGACATTTTTCGAAAAGCAAGAAAAAAACACATATTTTTCACCTTTTTTGCAAACAAAAAACAGTTAAAATCAAAATTTCAAAAATCGTATGATATGCGCTATAGTTATAAAGAATATGTGGTAAAATTTTGGTAAGGAACGGTTAAGTAGTTTCAGTGATTTTATCAACACGTCGTCCAAAAACGTTGTTTCGAGAAAAACGCGTTTAAATCAGTTATGCGCACACCGTACATTACACCTTCAGTTTCTCCATAATGCTCGTTTTCATCCAAAATAGCCCGTCTACGATTCATTTAAAGGGTTTAACTCCATATGAGATAAAAAATGAATTGGACTCAGTTCATGGCACATCTGCCCCTGCCTTAGCAACGGTTTATAACTGGGTAAATGAATTTAAGCGTGGTCGTACATCAATAAGTGACGAACCACGTTCAGGAAGGCCCGTAGAAGCAAGTACTCCCGAAATCATCAACAAAATCCACGATATGGTGTTGAAGGATAGAAGATTAAAAGTGCGTGAGTTAGCTGAGGCCACAAGGAAACATGGATACACCTTTACACTCCAGAGACAAAGGAACAATCCAAACAGTGCATTTCCACAGGCGAACCAGCTCCAAAGAAGGCAAAGACTGTAAAGTCAGCTGGTAAGGTTATGGCTACAGTTTTTTGAGATGCACGTGGAATTATACTTATTGACTACTTGGAAAAGGGTAAAACAATCACTGGTGAATAT
>NC_046665.1:24293323-24297790 GCF_010883055.1 Belonocnema kinseyi | reverse complement strand
CCTCTGTAAGTGCTTATTTTGAGGAACTTCCGAAAACGCACTTTTCTGAAGGATTAAAAAAACTTGAAAAGCGATTGACTAAGTGTATAGAGCTCCAAGGAGTTTATGTTGAAAAATAAAAAAAAAATTTACCCAAAAAAAATTGCTTTTATACTTCATTCTAAGGACTTATTGAACTACCCTCGTATGTTCGTACAAAATTCTGGGTGGCTATTTTAATCAAAGAAAAAATTCCCTGTCATTTCCTGGTTCGCAAACATTTTGCATGGTCAATAAAATTAAAATATTTGAACTCTAATTCTAAACATTTTTCCATTTGAAGTAAGTTTAAATGAAATTCAGTTAAACTGCAAAATTTAGCAATTTTAACTTAAATTAATTATAGAGTTTAAACATTCTGATTCAGTTTTAAAAAATTAAATCGACGTTATTATTTTAAGTGCTATAAATTAAAGAATCAATCAATGAACTTTAAAAGAATGATGCCCAAATCCTTATAGATCGTGGCACCCTGGCCTCGCAGGATGATATTATTCAAGAATTTGGCAGGTTCTTTGATTTCGGACTGAAACCTTCCCCGACTGTCATTATATGTACACAACCATCCAGCGATAGTTTTGGGAAATCTTCTAAAGAATACTGGTCCATTGTGTGAAAGTTTGCAGACTGTCTATTTAGTCTTTGGCTTACGACTAATGATGCTAGTCGATTTGGCTCTGAAATTTTGGCAAACATAAATTACGCAATTGTTTGGCCATCGATGATATCTAACTCAATGATCTCATGGAAGGCTGTAAGTATCGCTGCTGGAATTCGATAGTCGTCTATCAAATGTGGAACAGAATTATTTTCCAACTCCTTGTCGAAATATCGGAAAGATTGTTTAAATCACCTATTGACGCCTTCAACAAAAAATCGGTATTTTGTAATAAGGCGAGACAGGTTTGCCTCATAATCACTCAAAGGAAGACAACCCTCAGTTAGATGAGAGATTCTAAGGTCGTCTTCATATTCTAATAGAGTAGCAACACAATCTCTGAATCGTCGATCTACGGGGAAAACATCGCCTTCTATGACCAAAGAACAGAGGCCAGATATAATTGCAAAGAGCTCAAGCATTATTGTTGTGTAAGATGTATTGGTTAAAAAGGGGCCAAATACAGCTAAAATATATTCAACGGCTGCGACAGCAACTAAAGGTTTTCTCAAATAGCGCTGTTTTTGCATGCTAAAGTAGCTTCGCTGAAATCTATTCTATAACTAGAAAGAATAGGTACGATTTTAAAGATGTATATTAATTTGTGCATAGAAGTGTTTTAATGATTTTTTGTGGAGTTTAAATTTGTTTGCTGGATACTAAAAATAAGTTTTTATCGAAAAAAGGGGGTTTAGATTTAATTTACATCTTATATAGTGAAAAACACATTTTTTGACAGAAATATGTTTTTAAAAAACAAACAATTTATACATGAAATATTTACTAATTAAAATCTGATCTAAAAGATAGTTTAGAATTCGTATTTCAATTCCAATCGTCTATTATTCATATGCTTTTCATAATCTGGATCAAAATTGTCACTACGTACATTAATTAAAGTTTATTTAAGCTTATAATGCATTAAAACTTACATGAAAGAGTGAAATAATTGTTTTTTTGTTAAACCTGTTTAACAAAAATGTTTTCTTAAACTGCATAAGATGGGAATTTTAACTAAAACGATTTGTTTTTAGTATTCAATCATTATTTTAAACTTTACAGAACAATCGCAAAAACACTTATTCAAAAATTAAAATGTATCTTTAACCTTCCGATGGGCGCGTCTTTGAAATTCACAAGAGCGGGCGGGCGCGTAGCAGCACTTAGTGCTGTCTCCAGAAAATCGGCTTTCCAGCTCTTGAAGTAGCCCTTTTTTCTAGGTAAAGCAGGTAAAATTATTAGGAACAACCCTCATTATCGAACTGAATTATATATTTGTGCCTTGAACTCATTACAGCAAAACACTGAAAAAAAAATCCTTAAAGACCATCTCCTTGTTTAGCGTGCAGTTGAGTAAAAGTAGCGCACATTTTATCGCTTTATTCATCAATCGCTCCGGAGGTATATTAAAGAGTGAGAACCTCTCATCAGTTTGTTGCGCCCTGTGAATTTCAGATCTTTGTTATAACTTTCCTAGGTCTGGACACGAGTTGAAATCTACGTACAAAATGCGAGAAATTCTTCAATTAAAAAAAGAATCTCACTTGATTATATCCTCTTCAGAAGTCAGAAATATCTTTACTGAAGGCCATTTGACTAGATTTTGGGACTGTTCATAAATCACGTGAACCTAGAAGGGGTGGGTGTGAGGAAAAATATGACGGACAATCACATGGTGGGCTTGGTGTGATTCTTTAAGCCGATCAAGTGATGTTTTTAATAGGGTCATCCACTCATTTATTTTTATTTTTGCATCCTAAAGCATATGCTCTAAAATCACTGATAATAACAGTATAGCGTAAAAAAAACTTGTTTTCGAATGAATATTTCAAAAAGAAAAATTGTACACTTTTCAAAATCATGAACTATATGTTATGGATCGCCTAATCATTTTAAATTAATAAATTGAATAAACAAAAATAAATGTATTGCAGGTTTATCATTCATCCCATTTACTTAATGTTTGCGTTTACTTGTCGAGTCTCAGCAACGCTGAAATTTGAACACTTCGCAAAAAATCACTAATCATAAGTGTAATCACTTTTGGAAAATTATCCGAACTGGCTTTAACGTTTCCAGGCATACTGATACTCCATAAAAATAAAACCTTTTATCGAAAAACTTGAAAATGCCGAAAATTACAGGAATTGCGGACTTATCGGACGCTCCTCCTAGTAGCACGATATTTAGTACACGCATGCGTAAATCATGGGCGCAAATCATTAGCAAAATAGCACACATGTTGGGAGAATCACAATTAGTGTGCGTAGCGTACGTGTAATGACGTTTTAAGGGGAGCGTGCAATTATCGGACGGCAAGTTATCGGACTTTTGCTGTAATTTTATTTTAATTCGCAACGATTTTGTTGTTGAATTGATGATATTTAACAGAAAAATTGTGTTAACAAAACTAGGAATATTTGTTTTAAAAAGTGCAAAATCGAAAAAGTGACGGTTGTTCATCTAAAAATCGACAACGTCAATTTCTTCAAAACCCCCATCCTTTTCTTTCTTTTGATATTTTTAAAATTCTGGCCTATGCCCGCGCGATACGAAAAGTTTCGTGAGTATTTTTTTAAGCTGGAAGGGTGGTGGTGAGGATTTAGGACTTAGGATTTAGCCTAAGGGTTTGTGGAACAGTTGGAAATGGGGCCAGGTTGTCTTCGAATTCGAAACGATCCCGGGGGAGGGGGGCATTTGCGACCCATGGTCGTACTAAACGCCCTTCCAATCGTTTTTGGTGTGGGGGGGGGGGGGTCCTCATTTTAGGAAAAATCACGCAATAATGGGAAGTAGGTCGAAAATTTATGAAAACCCGATCACATGATTTATAAGCCCTTTTGATGAGTTTTGCAACTGCTTTTTTTTAAAGGCCTAACTTTATTTCCTACCGACTTATGATGTTTAAAATTAATCAGTGATTGTTAGTGCCGCTCGCAATGACCATGTATATAATTTCCAATCGTGTATCGAAAAATATGTTATGAATATAATATTCTTATTTCTAGATGTTGGATACAAAGACAATCGGCGAGTACGTGTATGAAATAGAAAAAGAAAAGGAAATTGAGGCAGAAAAGAAGAAACAAAAAAAGTGATGATTTGGATTATTTGTAATACAATCATACATATTTTTAAAATCCCTAATAAAACAAATATGCTGATTTAAGGGAATTGCAAGATATAATTTATTTATTTATAAATGTATTTTCCTTGTATTATTTACTGTAGAATTTAATACAAGGAACACTTTTATAATCTAAATGCCTGATTAAACAGTTCCAATTTATATATTTTTGAAATACTTGATTTGAAACAACCCTTTCTTTTCGGTGGCATATTTCTTTTTCAGACGATAAATGACTTGGCGGACTTACTAAGTTCCGGTCTTAGAGTAATACAGGTAAATCCGTTTTTTTGTTTTGGGGTTGAGACTTTTTTTAAAGAATAAAGATATTACTTAAACGGGACTCCGGATTTTTTTGGGAATATTACAGAAACTTACATTATAATTGTTGCTAACATTTAAAATAGGCATAGAAAATATATTGCTTCCGTTCAGATGAGAATCAAGAATATATATTTAAAAAATTAAGGGTGAAATTTGTGCAGGTATTATAGGTAGCGTCCATTAATTACGTGAAGATTATTTATGAAAATTTAGATCTCCCTCTCCCTTCGTTAGACTTTTTCTATAATAAGTTTACATAACTTTTACATTGGCATAGCATTTTATTGCCCCCCCCCCAAGCCTTGCGTAAGTAATGGAA
>NC_046665.1:24291726-24293223 GCF_010883055.1 Belonocnema kinseyi | reverse complement strand
ATTCAAACTTTGCCAAGATGAAAGTAATAAAAGTAAAGAAGAGCCACGCACTTATTAGTTATGAGTAAGAGTATTGTTAAGTTAGAGTATTTTAAAATGAAAACATATCTTACAAATATTTTTCCAAAATTGAACGAAAAATTTAAAGTATTTAACGTTAAAATGGTGCAATCCTTAACTATAACCTCTACCGTAACTAACACTACAATGAGTAAATAGAAACCCGAGTTATGCCCAGATATCTTTTAATAATTGGATTACAGAAATAAATATAGCAATTTTTCGACTTGTTCATGAGTGAAAGTTAAATTCTACAATGCGAAAACTCCCAAATACTGGACTGGCCTACTACAATTACTATATGACACTGAATTTTATATATATTGAGGTATTAAGCCGTTAAAAAATGCTTGCCGTATTTTTCAACTACAGCAATGTTTTTCTCATTTTTATAGCATTTTACGAGTTTTCAAACCAAGTTACTTAAGAAATACACCAGAAAAACACTACTCTCTTCTGGTTGACAGTAACTCATATTATTTTATAATAGACCTATAACAGTGCTGGTGCCATACTTTTTCTGAGCATTTTTGTCGACAAGATTAGTTTTTTTATACGTTTGCACCATAATTAACTCCCTGCACGATCTGATAATATGAAACATTGCATCCTAACCTACTGACTGCTACATTAAGAGGCTAGGTTAATGCACAGGAAGAGGTGGCTCATTCCGCCCTATATGGCACTTTTTATCAAATCAAAATTCCACCTATTTCGGTTTTACTATTATATATAAATCTGTTAAAAAATTATGGTTTAATAAATAAGCTAACTAAATAACCCCTGGAAAACATCTAATATGTGATTTCGTCTGGTTCTTGAGCTTCCTAAACAAATGCAAAATACCCGAAGACAAGTCTTACAATCTTTAAGATCGTTTTTCCCAAATTTATTCAACATTAAGCGAAAAAATATTTAAAAAGAAGTTTGGTAACGTTCTTCCTGGCATTAATATAAAAACCCGTTACAAAATAAATTATAGCATTCGAGAAAATTGAGTGACTCATCTGACCCCCTATGCTCATCGCGCCCGACCTTACTCTACATTTTATCTAGCGTTAATTTCGTTTCATATTTTAAATGTCTAAATATTAACATTATTTTCCAGATCATAATTCAAGGAATCGCTGGTCTTTTTGTCGTTATGTACGGTGTGATGTACATTGCTGGAGATTTTAAAGAAATCCGAGCAGTGGTGGACTTGGAAAACAAATCATGGGAAACCATACGCAATTTACCATCGTTTCAAGTGTTCAATCATAGGGGAAGAGCTGTTTCACCTGAATACTTTCTTGAATTTTAGGTTACTAGATTTGTGTATAAGATAATTATCCCAAACATTTAGTCAACAAAAAATATCAAACTGTACTTTAAAATCTGTTGTTCAGTATTATTATAAAGCAGAGTCCATTACTTACGCAAGGCTTGGGGGGGGGG
>NC_046665.1:24265433-24291626 GCF_010883055.1 Belonocnema kinseyi | reverse complement strand
CAGTCTGTAAAGGAATCAATACGACGATCCAGCAAAAGCCTCGTGCACCCTAAGAACACGGAGCGACCCAAGGACAACTGCCTTCTGCATTTTTCCCGCAAGCGTTGTAGCATATTGTTGACACGCAGGGATGCTTTTTAGGCCATTAGCAAGTGACAGCTTCGCACCTCCAAGAGCGCCGATGATAAAGACGATTAATTTAACAAAATATTCCGGGTACAATCGTTGCCACTCCCTTATAAGGTCTCGATACCTCTCTTTCTTTTCATTCTCCTTGGTTATGATGTTTTTGTCAGATGGTGCCAAAAATTCGATAACGAACATGGTTCGCTTCTCGAAGTCAAGAAGAACCATGTCAGGCCTCGAGTGAGAAACAGAAACAATTATCGAGAATATAAAGTTTCAGTATATGCGGCACTTCCCATTCTCGACAATTGACTCAATTTCCCTAGGAGCATTTAGAGGAGCGATATTAAGGTTAATGCCGTAAGAGTGACAGAGATGGTAATAAAGCACTCTTAGTGTCGCATTGTGCCTTTGAATGTAGGTTGTTCCCGCGTGAGTTGGACAACTAGATAGTATGTGAGCTAAATGCTCGGGGTGTGTATGGCACGCCCTGCAGCTATCATCGGGAATGTCCTGGCTCAAAATGTGGCGACGGTATGTTAAGGTGGAAATGACACCGTCTTGGCATACAAAGATGAAACCCTCCGTACCAGACTTTAATCCGGGCGATTTAAGGAAAGCAAACGTTAGCTCACAAGACATTGACTGATCCTTCACGTTTCTGTGGAAGATACCGTGCATCCTCTTATCGAGGAGCTGCTCACGAAAGTTTTTCTCTTGTGCTCTCTTAATCCGGGCTTTCAGGAGTGAGTACTCGAGATAGATTAGATTTGATGCATTTTGCACACCCCTAATACTGAATTCAAGTCCGAGTGTTTCAGCAGCCTCCTCCGCTGCTTTGTATAGAAACGCTCCTTTGCCCACTTCTTCGTGATTCCTGACCATTTTAAGAAGAGGGTCTCTTCCATTTGCAACTCTGTGTGCTGTACCCAGAATAATCCTGTTGTGAAGACATTCAAGACTCAATATTCCGCGACCCCCTTGACGGCGTGAGATGTACAGTCGCGGAACGGAAAACTTAAGATGCATGCTTTTGTGCATGTGCATAACCTTTCTTGTCCCGATATCAAGGGATCTGAGCTCGTTCTTCGTCCATGGAACTACTCCAAATGAATAGAGTAGTACCGGGACGGCAAGCATGTCCGTTGCAGATACTTTGTTCTTCGCCGACAGTTCGGAAGACCAAATCTGTCGGATGAGACGTTTGTATCTGCTTCGGAGAGTATCCTTTATAGATGTCACATTCTGAATGCGGCTCTGTGGCACGCCTAGGTATGCATAAGTCTCTCCAGCGCAAAGGTGTCATATGGCACTTCTATCAACGAGCTCAGGATCTTCAGGGATGCCATTAAGTTTTCCTCGCTTCAAATAAACCTTGGCGAATTTGTCTAACCCAAATTACATTCCAATTTCCTTAGTATATCGTTCGACAATCCCCAGAGCTAGATGCAGTTGCTGTTTTTAGCATAGATCTTAAGATCGTCCATGTAAAATATATGAGTGACCTTGTACTTTCGATCTGCAGGTTTGCCGCACAAGTATCCGTCGGAATGGCGAAGCGCTAGAGATAGTGGCAATAATGTTAGGCAAAAGAGGAGTGGCCTCATGGTGTCGCCCTGAAAGACACCTCTCTGAAAGGTGACCTTGTTAGTTGTGACACGATTTTTTCCAGATGAGATAGTAAATCTGGTTTTCCAAAGCAGCATCAATCTCTCTATGCACCTAAATATTTGCTGATGAACCTTTAAGATTTCCAAAAGACAGATGATAAGTCTAGGGGAGGTCGAATCAAAAGCTTTCCGATAATCAATCCAGGCCATCGGTAGGTCACGCTGGTAGAATGCTGCATCTTTGCAGACAAATCTATCGATGAGCAGGTTCTCCCGACATCCGGCTACGCCTTTCTTTGAGCCTCGTTGTTCATACATTTCTTGCCACCCAGGTTCAATTGCCCGAAAAATCCTATCATTCAGGATAGCTGTGAATATCTTATAAATTGTGTTTAGACAAGTTATTGGCCTGTAATTCTGCGGGTCAGCTAAGTTGCCTATTTTGGGCAGGAGTATTGTACGCCCTTCCACCAACCACTCTGGAATCGGCTCTTCCGACTTCAAATATGAGGTGAAAATACGGGCCAAATGCTGATGGGCTGAAGAAAACTTCTTCCACCAGAAGGTTTTGATACAATCTGCTCATCTGGTTTGGGTGGGTGTTCGACAGTAACTGGAGGGTCTTGGAAGAGTCGAGATGGGTCAGACAGAAACTGTTGATTTTCTCTGACCCACCTCTCCCTCCGCTCTAGACTTTTCTTAGCGTCAGATAGTATCCGTATTCTCTCAACAATATGCTGCCTGATGGTCAGCAGCTTTGACTTGTTAAGTGTGTGATAACGGGTCCGGAGTTCGCGCACGAACTTTCGAACCTTGGCCGTAAAATTCCTACCAGATGTGATGTAGTCAATCACACACTGAATGCGGGACGCGTACTGTCTTGCACAGCCTATCTTTATGGCAAGTTGATGCATTCGTCCTTTGGTCTTATGATCAACCGTTGGTTTTGTTTTACGGTTCGCATCGGCCAAAGCTCTCGCTGCATTATACACACAATAATTGATAGCCCAGAGGTCGGATTCTCCGGAAAAATGTCCACGGAGCTCGTCATCCATTTCAGCCAGATCTTTAGGCTTGAGAGAAACCTTGGTGTTGATGTTTCTCCGGGTCGTAAAGCATCGCTCTTCATCTATTTGATGCCTGTCCGTGGTTGGTCTTAGTGTCGCCTCTCTTTCTCTGTTGCCGGCTTGTTCTAGCTGTGGTAGAGTAGGCGTTCCGCTTACATAGCTCCTTTTACGGAGTAGTTCAACATGGTTTCGCAGACGTTGCTGCGAAAAGTGCGATAGCTCCGGGTGTTTTTCGCACCACAGAGCATGCAGTCGTGCCATGTAACCCCGTTCAGGGGCCACACTCGCATCGTAGCACTCTAGAAAGTCGTTATTCAGACGCTCCATCCACCCAAAGGTCGCGAGATCCCACCGATCCATCGCATTGAATCCATTTTCATTGGCTCCCCCAGCTCTAGATTGGTCGGCATTGTTGGCCGACCCATTGTCGGGAGCCCTGGTAATTTCAGACTATTATAACAATATATATTTTTTTAATTATTATTTTTTTTTGAAAATCGAGATTGAAATTGATGAAAAAAATCATATTAAAAAATTCTATTTCAAAAATATATTTTTTATACTCTTTGAAATCACGGAATATAAAAAGTGGGGCGGAAATGTTTCCTTGGTGAAATTTAAATTTTCACGCTCATTATGAATGAAACCATAAGGTGTGAGATGAAATAAATAAAGAAATTTATATATTTCTGCACAGATAATCATCTATAAAAACGTGAAATATAATTTTAATGTACATTAGACTTGACAGTATTCGTGCTCGAGTGTTGCAGAAGTTTAACGTGGTACTCTCGAGCGTACAAATTTTAATTTGACCAAGAAAACATATCCGTCCCACTTTTTATTCTACATGATTTCAAAGAGCATAAATAAAGCTATTTTTCAAACAGAATTTTTACGTTCGCATTCATGAGAGTGTCTGCATGTCTGTCTGCTTGCTGTATGAATGTCTGTATGTATGGTTACCTGAATGTTGTAGCCACGCTAACTTTTGAAGGATCTGTCCAATCGAGTCCGCATTTCATAAAAGAATTTGTTTAATCGATGTTTTCTCCAAATGTATTAAGTTTATCAGAAAATGATATAATAATGAAAATATGCATCTCTGGGACTGGGCCAACTTTTAATTGAAACTTTTCCCTGTAAAATCAATTTTAAGACATTTCACCTGAATTTCCGGCGACTTTGTAGCCGCCTGTCAACACTTTTGCATCCATGTAAGTGCCTGACAATGCGCAGGTGCTATTTATAATATCATTACCTACATGTACACCAATTTTCAAACTTATCTGAGTCACGTTAGTTAAAATTCAAAATTGACACCTTTGCCAGGTCGCCACCGCTAAATGCATCAACTCCGACCTGCAAGGCAATTTAAGTGGCACAATAAAAAAGATTATTTTATTATTATTTATAATTATTATAATCTTATATTATGTATTACTCATTTTTTATTTATTAAGATATCGCCTGAAAACGAAGCTATTCAATAATTCGAAGTTTTTCCCATATGCCTGTTAGTTTTCGCGCTTCGTGCTCGATAATATATTTATCTCGCGCTACGCGCTCAATAACGTATTTACCTCGCGCTTCGCACTCAATAGTATATATAAGTAACTTTTGGATTTTCCATTATTGTGTATCCTGTCAAAATTTGAATTTTTGATTTATCAAGAAAATTCAAAAAGTTGTTATGACAATTTTCTAGGGCATTTAAAAATCAAACTTTTTCTTCTATTGTCATTTTTCATATGGTCCGTTATTTGGCTTAAAATGTTAATTTTCGTGATTTTTTTTTTAATTTTGTAAATGCTATAACTCTAATAATTTTTAATTTTATGGAAAAAGTCTTTCGAATAAATTGTTACACTTTTTAAATACTATGAATAACCGTAGAGAGAATTCTTGAATTTTGAAAAAAGTGGTCTCAAAAATATTCAAAATGCGCTCACTTTTTGAATTTTTAACCAAAATAGCTGGCTAACGAACTTCACCTTTAGTTTAGGACACTAAGAGAGTGTACCAGAGGCCAATCTAATAGAATGATTTTTTGAAATTTATCGTGTTGACAGAGAGACAGGCATAAATACATACAGATAGACCAACAGACAAATTCGTAAAAACCTATTTTTCGGATTCAGAGGGTCTCAAAACGTGGACATTTCACAAAAACTGGGGGGGGGGGGGGGGGGGGGGTTGTTAAATTTTACATATATCTAATACCTTCTATGATGAGAATGTAAAAAATACCACTAATAAAAATTTTTTCGCTCTACTTTTGGTGAAAAAATGTTATCTATTTATTTTTGCTTAGTTTGTGTTGTGTGTCGAAAAATTTAATTTTTGTATTTTCAATGTTTTTTTATAAATCAAACAAAAACTACGTGTCCTATAAAAAATGATTATTAACAAATGTGTAGATAGTTTTTGGGTGCACAAAACATTTTTCTTATCTTGCATAGTTTGACCGCAAAATGCAATTTTTTATTAGTTTTTGTGCGGTCAAAATTTGAATTTTCAATTTTTCGAAAAAATTCAAAAAGTTGATACGATAATCTTTTAGGGCTACCGAAAAGTAACATTTTTCTTTTTAAGCATTATGAACAACAGTTCAGAAAATTTTTGAATTTGAAAAAACGTGTATTAAAAAATTTTCCAAAGGGGCATTTTTAGTATTATTATCCAAAATGACTGACTAACCAACTTGGCATTTATCGTAGGACATTGAAAGAGTGTACCAAAGGCCAACCTAATAGATTAATTTTTTTCGTTCTTAGCGCTCATAATACGATACAAGGTAAATGTACCTTATGCTTATATTTCAGCAGTAATAATACAAGTGTGACGAAAATGTCTCCTGCAGTAGGGCTCCGATGCTTTAAGTCGAAAGGGCATCTCTTTCTACCATATAAAATAGACAACGAGATGCGATCGAAATGGAAAAGCTGGTTTCGAAATCTCTCTATATTATATGGCAGACAGAAAGGTTCTTATCATTTTTAAACGATAAGTATGACTTGTCGTTAGAACACCATTGTACTTTCTGTCTACTATATACGATAGAAACAGAGATTTCGAAACCATTGATTCGTTTTTTATCGCACCTCGTTAAATTCGAAGATTAATGATTATACGTGACGGTAGAGCAAAGATCAAGTTCAACAAACTTTTTTTCTGTACGAGAATAAAAATTCCAGGACCATGAGCATTTTTAAGGACTTTTCCAGGTTTTATCAATGTAAAAGCAAATTCAAGGACTTTTCTAGGTTTTCGAGGATTTCCAGGATGCTAGACACCCTGGATTACATAGTTTTTGCAGGGTTAAGAGTGAGGCCATTTGAGAAGGCCCCCTGCACCATCCGATCGATATCCTTCTTTACCGTTTAAAGTAAGCTCTTAAGTGTAGCAATAAGTCCAGAGAGGTAAAGCTTAAATTCGTCAGCATATTTGTCATGGTTGCAGTGTCCAAATTCGCTGCCATGTTCAGACAAATAAATATTAAATAGAGTGGGTGCAAGCACGGATTCCTGAGGGGCACAGCCATTAACCTCCTGACAATCATACAAAGGTAAATTTGTACTCTTTTAAGGCGATTACTAAAATAAGATTCAAACCACTAACCAAAAATTTTCGAGGGGTGAAGCGATTTGAGCTTACAAGGGGAAGGTCTCCTCTGCGACAATGACTTTTTGATGAGACTATCATCAATCGATAGTACGTGAAAAATGATTAAACCCGTGTCCCACCTTCTTTGTAAGTGTGCCCTTGTTTAAAAATTATGAGCGGTTGAAAAAAACGGTCGCCGACACTTCCGACGGTTTCCTGAGTCTCAAGCGGTTGCTTTCACAAAGCACCGCCTGTTTCAGAGACCACGCCAGAATAAACGAGCAACAGACAAAAAGTCTGTGCGTAAAGAAAATTCAAATTTTTTCAGGGTAAAAAAGGAAATATACAATATTTGAGAGCAAAAAGGAAATAGGCAATCAATCATATTTTCAATCATATTACTTGTAGATTTTTCAAATAACATAATTAAAGCTTGATTGATTTATTGCGATATTATATTTCTTAATCAACATATTTTTATTAAGTATACAAAAGTGGATATTCGAAATTAATTATTGACTGTTCAGTGACATCTTTACTGTTTGTTTTTAAAGATGTCTGTGAATGCTTTTCCAGTTTTCTTCGTGATTTGAAACGGAGCCTCTATATTTTTGTACGTCGAAAAATATCATTCTTATACTAACAGAAATTCTGTTTTATAAATTTGCAATCGTTTGCCTCTTATGTTTCTTATTGATGAATTTCATCTCAAACTTTAAGCGTGTAAGTATTTTTATAAGACCCTAATGCCAATGAAAAATTTCTTCAAACAAAATTAATTATTGAGTTCAAATTTCTTCAGCCTTCTCATTCTTACTTCCAGCATTTTCCGCTGAACTCAGGACTATAGAAAACTTCTGGCTCTGTATTGGGATATGAAATCCTGGGTGCGCCACTGTCACGAACTCGTGAAACCAGGTAGCATTTTTAAGTTGCATTTTAAATTAGACTTAAAAAAATTTTAATATTGTTTTAACTAGTTTAAAACAATAAGTTAATAAAAAGAATAAAGGTTTATTGGAAACTAAGTTTTGCATATAGAATTTTTATCGTATTCAGGGAAAAATCACAATTCCTGTTCAAACTGTTTTTGCCAAGATAATAATTATTGTACTATGTCGTATACATGTCAAAACACCATAAGCTAAAATAAAATTTAGTTAATGCATATAGCAAAATATTTGGTTTAAATCTTGCAAAAAATATCAATTATAGACGGTCAGAAATGAAATATGAATTCTAAGCTAACTTTTAGTTTTTAATTTTTTAGATATTAAATATTCTATGTATACATTAATAAAAACTAATTTTAAGTTCTCTTTTATGACAAAGTAAGTTAATTGGATCTTGTAATGTATTGAATTAATGTCCTTGCTAAAATAATTATTTTTTGAACAAAAACATTTTAAACATAAAATGTTTTTTTTTCGCTGTTGTTTTTTCGCTTAATTGTTTTCATGCACTTATTTATTTCAAAATATGCAAAGACATTTAAAAAAAATGGTTTTTAAGCACAAATTAAAAAACATCTTAAAAATTCTATCTGATTTCGCGAGTTCATATTTTGGCCGCATTGAAAAAATGGATGGCGTATTGCAACACTGCGGATCCCAATCCTTTGTCTACGCAGTATCCTCGAAACGTATTGAAACTTGGAGGTATTTCCAATGTACTTTCCAATGCTAAAAATGTACCATGAGAGTTTCAAACGGCCGTTGGGCGGCACCAGCAGTACTTTGTTTTAAAAAACTTATACAAAATAATACAAAAATTAATAACGAATTCACAAATGAATGAAAAAAATTGCCACCTTCCTTTATCTTCCATTCCTCTCCTACATCCATCCCACACATGCTCCCATGTTTCTTTCTCCCATTCACATATTCACTTTCTATCCTCTTCTTTTTCCCAATACATCCGCTCCCTTACCTCTATCTACTATTTCGTCTGCGTATGCCAGTGTATATATCTTTTCCTTCCCTATCCTAACTCCTCCCCAACCTTTTCTCCCCATTTCCTCTTCCAAGTCTTATCCTTTCTTTCACCAGGTCTTATCCTTTTTTTCACCATAACCTTTTCTATTTCACGTTGCTCTAATTAGTTAAACGCCGCCTTTAAGTCCACGAACATTGCTATCATTGCCCCTTTTCCCTTTTAATCCTCTTATTTAGTAGATAGTGCAGAACATATATCTTGTCCATTACTCCCATTCCTTTTCTAAACCCTGCCTGATTCGGTGGCTGAATCTTTTTTTCTTCAACTTCTATCTTCAATCTCTCCGACAAAACAGTTACATATACTTCATACAGTGTTGGCATCATCGTCACACCCTTATAATCTTTAACTTCCTCTCCTTTACCTTTCTTTACTATTGGTACAACTACTCCTTCTTTCTGTAACTCTGGCCTCCCCTCTCCTCTCCATACTCTATTACACATTATCCATGCCCATTCCTCCAGTTTCTCCCCTCCATATTTCCATACTTCATTTGGAATCTCATCTATACCAGGTGCCTTTCCATCCTCCATTATTCCTAAAATTTTAACTATTTCTTCCCTTGTTATGTCCTCTTCCTCATCTCTTTCCCTAACATATTTTCCTCCTGTTCTAACTTTTCTCTCTACTCCTCCTAGCAAATCCAAAAAATATTTCTTTCATTCTACCATTTCAATATCTTGGTTTACTCTTTTTCTTGCTCTGCTTACCACCTTCCACACCTCTTCTTCCGCCCTAGCCTTCTCCGACTATTCCTCAAACCTTTTATTCTCTTCTTTCTTTTTATCACACAACACAGTAATTCTTTCTTTTTTCCCTATATTCTTTCCCATTACGTTTTTCTTTTCTTCACTTTTTTAATTCCTCTCTGACCTCCTTTTTTTTCTCATTGCAGTCGTCATCCCATCCACTTCTATTCCCGCCTTTATTAACTTCATTTTTGTTTGTGCAGTCTAATCCACTTTTTATTTCTCCTATCATTTTTCCATCTTCTCGTCCACATTTCCCTCTCCAATATTAATATTTCTGACCTTTCCTCTAAACTGTTATTCTCTTTGTCTTGACGAATCCTCTTTTCCTACACTTTTTACCTTTGCTCCGTTGGTATTCCTATTGTTATTGCTTTTTAGTGGGAAAGTGATCCGAATCAATATAATCACCTACCTTTAGTTTCTTGACCTTCTCTCTTACTTTATCATCCACGATAACATAATCAATTGCCATTACCCTTTCACCTCCTGAGCGTGCATATTCTTTCTGATACCCCTCTATATTTCTTTTAAAAAATAAACTATTCCAACTCCTCCAAGCTCTTCAACAACTGTTTGCTTTCCCCATTTAGTACCTTACCTTTGGATTTTCCTCCTCTCTCTTCTCCTCATTACCATCCTCCTCCATCTCTTGTCTCCAATTGAAATCCTCAACTATTATAAGTCTAACCTCTTCTTTATTTTCTTCAATTATTTCTCTCATCTCCTCTGTTTTCTCCTGCATAACACCACTCACATAAACCCCCACTACCTTTCACTTCTCTCCTTCCATCTTTACCTCTTCTTCTATTAATCTCCTTTTTGTTCTTTCCTCTCTTTCTTATATTTCCCTGTTACATCTTCGTTCCTTACTCCCATCACCATTCCCCCCATTGCTCTTCCCTTTTTATTCATCCTCTTTGCATTTTGCATTTGCCATTTTTAAACTCTTGGTGACCTTCCCCTTACTCTTTCCCATCCCTTTTCTTCTAGCCACGTCTCCGCCATTATGACTACATCCCATTGTGTCCAATTTCTCATAAACTCCCTATCCTATTCTCCAATCCTGCTATATTACAGAAATATATCTTCCATTCTCCCCTACTTTCGTTTCTCGTCTCTTTTTCCTTCTTACTATTTCTTATTTTCCTACCTCCCGTTCCTACCTCTCCTAGTTTCCCTGCACCTCATTACTTACTATCTCTTCCCTTTCTTCATCGCATTCCGACCATACTCCCTCTATCTGTATTCTTCCATGTTCTTCTTTCCTTTTCTCTTTCCTCTTTCGCTATTTTATTTAACTTATACTGCATCTTCCTTTCTATCCATGTCGAATCATCTGCTATTCTCTCTGAGCTTCCATATAATATCCTCTTCTTTGTTATTACTTCCCTCTTATGTACCAAATTCTTTAGTCTCACCAGTACCATTCTCTCCTCTTTTCGCTCTTCCCTTCCTACACTTCTTTCCTCTATCTCTACCTTCGCATCAATCCTTTTTAGTACTTCCTCCACACCTTCCGTCAGCTCCTTTTCATCTAATCTTATACCCTTTATCACTATGTTTCTTTTTCTTTCTTCCCCTTCTTTCCTTTCTATTCTTTGTTCTATTTTTCTCAGTCTTTCCTTCTCCGTATTTCCACTTTCGCACCCACCAAAATTTTGGTTCGGGCTTTCTAGTTTCTTTATCCTTCCTTGCATCTCCTCTACTTTTTTATTATTATCTGCATGCTTGTCTAGTTTTTGTTCCAACCATTGCATCCTCTTTTCTAACTGTTCCCTGACTTATTCCCATTTCATTATTTCTTTCCTAAGTTCTGCCATTTCCTGCCTAATTTTCTTCTTTAATTCCTCTCCCCTTTTCTCCTGTTTTTCTTCATAAATCCCCATTACTTCTATCATCACTTCGCGAATTTCTTTCAGTCTTTCCTCTTTCATCGGAACTTCAGTTTCATCTCCGCTTCCTTCAGCCCCCTTACTATTATCATCCTTCTCAACAAAACTCTACATATCTGGCGGCGATCTAAACATTTTTGGATATTTTAAGCTCGAATCGATATCTTCCTTCTCTTCACTGCTACCCCTCTCCCCTCTCTTCTTTCTGATAAAAGCCTCAATCGATCCCACGCTTTTTGCTCTTAATCTCTCATTTTCTACAGCTTTTCTGTACTTCCCCCTTGGCTTCCTTTCGTTGATCTCCTCTTTGGATGTACTAAACACTTCCTGCTCTAAATCCGTTTTTCCGCGATAATACTCGCTCCGCTAGCCATGAATCCAATTCAAACGCTCTCGCCTTCTAACCTTCCCTGCCTCTATCTACCGTCGCGGTCTGGTACCTTTCTCGCCTTTCTCCTTCGCTACCAAACCCTGCTGCTACCTACCCGATCAACCCAGGCCTCCCACCCTATCACAAAATTCAACCAACCTAACTTTAACTTCCACAACAATCTCACTATCCCTCAATTAACCTCTCACATCTACACCCTTCTACACACTTCCACAATCCACTCACCTCAAATTTCACTACAATTATCAGAAAAACTCCCCATCAACAATTCCCACTACCTTAGGATGATAGCGCCCGGCAATGCTTGAATTGAATATTGCAGCAAAGGCGCGCTTCTCGGTTGCCGATAGAACTCGCAGCGAGACTGGCCGCTGCTGGAATCCTCTGCATTGAAGAACCTCGCCGCGAGCTCCGCGAGCCTTGCCGAGGACAGTTGCATAGCCAGGGGCGGAGCTTGGGCCCCCGAAACTAAGTTTTTTCATTATTCAATTCCCTTTTCCCCCACTCTTTGCCTATACATAAATCCGAAGCCCCCTTCGGAAAAATCTAGGCCCCTCCCGAAAAAAATCCTGGTCCGCCGCTGGCCGAGAAAATACAATAACCTAGCCTAACCTAAACTAACCTCACGAAACACAATTAAACTGATTGTGTTGTATCGTTGTGTTGGCCGTACCGTTTCATTCAGCTTCGGCTTAACCTACATAGAGGTTTAACCTATCATAAACTAACAAAACCTGACCTAACCAAACCGACTACGCTGGCAACCTTGTTCTTGCGTACTTTCATAATTTGACATTAATAGCAGTAAATGTGGGGAGTTTCGTAACCGCTTTTTGCTAGCATTATTCGCCTGTGTCTGCAACCAGGGCACCTCCACGTGGTGACATTGGGCAATGGATCCACATTGGCTCTCCGACGTCGTCATCATGCAAACGTAGCTCTTCATCAATGGATCACTTGGTTGGTGTAGTGTCTCATGCTACAAGGAAAAAAACCGCGAGCATTTCTCAATCGCATGCCTGCAAGAATAGCTCAGATTCATTCTGTCTTTACGAAAAGTGTTTTGACCGTAAATTGCTGCACCAAGAAACAAAATGGGTTCCTCACGTCATTTGCATTTCCTGCAGACTTATGCTGTATCGTCTAAAAAATTCAAACAACGAAAAGTACCGCAAGTACTCTACACCAACCACATGGAAAAAAACCGTTATTGCGAAGGACTTCTACTTTTGCATGAATTCCGTCAAAGGGTTCAACGCCAAAAATAAAAATAACATTTCGTACATTAATGTGTGCATAGTCACAAGAGCAATTGAAATCAATAAAAATGTACGCCAGACTGATTTAAGCGCTTTAGAAGATGATAGAATGGAAGTTGAAAGTCAACGTCATGGAGACGGTAGTGAAACCAGTGATTGAACAGAAAATAGTTCTGATGATTCCGATGAAAATGACGAAAAAGTTGACGAACATGGCGTGCATAAAATGAAATTGAAGGTTCCAATATTAGTGTCGCAACTAGAACTGAATGATTTTATTAGAGATCTTGGATTACCGAAAGACGGCGCTGAATTTGCCGCTTTATTTCTAAAAAGAAGGAATCTTCTGCAACCAAAGACAAATGTTTCATTCTATCGCGACAGGGACAAAGAATTCAGAAAGTTTTTCGTTAAAGACGAAGAGACGTCTTTAGTATACTGCACTGACGTTAACGGACTAATGAACCACTTAAAGAAAAATGTGTACAGAGACGAAGAATGGCGACTGTTCATTTATTCGTCAAAACGCAGCATTAAGGCTGTTTTACTGCATAACACGAATACTTACGCTCCTATCCCTATAGCTCACTGAACGGCCATCAAAGAAGAATATAACAATGTTAAAATGCTTCTTGAAAAAGTTAATTACACGAATCACAAATGGCAAATATGTGGTGATCTCAAAATCATAACAATGCTATTAGGCCAACAATCGGGTTTCACGAGAGAGCCATGCTTTATATGTCTGTGGAATAGCAGAGATCGAGCCAATCATTACAGCAAAAAACATTGGCCTTTAAGAGATTCATTCTAACCTGGTTCTCATAATATCATCAACCAAAGCCTCGTTGATCCAGAAAAAATTTTACTACCACCCCTCCACATAAATCTTGGGCTCATGAAGCAATTTGTCATGGCGTTAGACAAAGATGGACAATGCTATAAGTATATATCCCTTAAATTCCCTAATGTTTCAGAGGCTAAATTGAAAGAAGGTGTCTTTGATGGACCACAGATTCGAATATTGACAGGAGATACTAATTTCTTGAGCCACATGACGAAAATTGAAATGGACACTTGGGAAAGTTTTAAAGCAATAAACGCAAAATTTCCTCGGTAAGAAAAAAAGTCCAGACTACGAGAATATTGTTGCGAAAATGATAAGAAACTACAAAAAGTTAGGCTGATTGATGAATTTAAAACTTCACTTTCTAGATTCCCATCTGGATAAGTTTCCAGAAAATGTTGGTGATTTCAGCGAAGAACAAGGGGAACGTTTTCATAAAGACATAAAAGTGATGGAACAACGATATCAGGGTAGATGGGACGAGGTAATGATGGCTGATTTTTTCTGGATGTTGAAAAGGGAAACGAATGTAGGTCTTAAACGTAATGGTAACCCTTTGCATCGTTCCTTCGAAGAAAAAAGGACACGTTATAGCAGGCAGAAAATAAACTGGAGTAGGTCTATAAATCAATTTAATTACGATAAAAAGCAAGATAAAACGTAAACACGAAAGATAGTATAAATATATCGCTTAAGTTTAAGAAAAACAGAGAAAAAAATTTTGAATAAAACTCTTATTCATTTGCATGTTTCAGTTACAGTTCTACATTTTAATTGATACAAACATTGTCAGGTTAATTGAAATGGGGTCAATTCTACTTGTAGTTCTAAGTTTATTCAAATGCGTAATGTGCATCTAAATTTTTAACCACCTGTAATACAATGAAATGAATTTTATTGTGTTACAACGGGGACACTTAAGTTAAGTTGTGTTGGGTTAAGCAAAATTTCGTTAGGTTCTGTTAAGTTAGATTCATTTGTAGGTTAAGATCGAGTTAACCTATTAAATATAGCACACATTTAAGACTGAGAACTGTACGCTTACATAGCTACACGTGTGGTTGAATTTCATTCGGCTAGGTTAGGTTAGGTCAGTTTTTGTTAGGTTAAGATAGGTTAAACCTCTATGTAGGTTAAGCCGAAGCTGAATGAAACGTTACCGCAAACACAACGGGACAACCCAATGAGTTTAATTGTGTTACGTTAAGTTAGGTTAAGTCAGGTTTTTTTAGGTTAGGATAGGTTTGACCTCTTTGCAGGTTAAGCCCAAGTTGATTCAAGCGGTACCGCAAACACAACGGGACAACACAATCAGTTTAATTGTGTTTCGTGAGGTTAGGTTAGGCTAGACTAGGTTAGATTGATTTCTAGGTTAGGCTCGAGTTGACCCATTCGATGTAGCACACATTTGCTACTGGGAAAATATGCTTCCAGAGCTTTACACGTAGTTCAATAAATTTCTGTTAATTCAGGTTAGGTGAGGTCAGGTTCTGTTGGGTAAAGTTATGTTAAATAAGTTGATATCAGACAAGGGTTGATACTTCACAGTTGTCGACATGTTTTTGAAGTGAAAATTTGCATCACTGGCATTATTTTGAAATTTATTTGCCTCAGTGCATGATTTTTCGTCATTTTTTGAAAGATTTTATTCCAAGTTACCAGTATCTTTGTACTAACATGAAATAATGAAGAACGTTCATCATATAAAAAAAATTTAATAACTTTCTATTAAACACTTTCATTTTTAAATAATATAATCTTCACTTCTGAACAAACATTTCAACTCTTGATAAAATTAGTTTAATTTTAAACCAAAAATATGAATTACAAACAAAAAAGTTAATTTTCATCCCAATAGTGAAATTTTAAACTAAAATAGTCAAATTATTCAGTTATGAACGTTTACATTAATGGAATAAAAAAAATTATTTTTCTAATTTCTGTTTTCCTTCGATCAATTAGAAAGCAAATAAATAATACTCTGTGGGCAAGAATTGTCGAATATAAATGTTTTTAAACAGTTACCTGCTCTTACACATCACCCATTATTCAAACCTGCCTTGTAAAAGTTTGATTGTCGATATTTAAAATAATAAAAACGTCAAAAATCCTTGTTTCTAGCCCCACGAATGATGGAATCAGTGGGAATGTTTAGCAAGACCCCTAAAAGCCACCATTACTATATCCACACCTGAAATGTCAACAATGACAACGTTGATTGTCGATATTTGAAAATATAAAAACGTCAGAAATCCTCTTTTTACATTCTGATTCATACTGAGAAGGTGTTAGTTTTATGCGAAAAATGACTTTCGCGAATTTAATCAAATGTTTACGTTTTGAGGCCCCGAGTCAGAAGAACCAGTTTTTACGTCGGTGTCTGCCTGTCTGTCCGGCGTCGTCGTCATCGGCGTTGTTATTATGCTCGTGGTTGACTGTATACCGGATAAATTTCGAAAGAATTGTCGAATTGGATTGTTTTTTGGCACACTGTTAGAGGAACCAAAAACAAAGATCGAGTCCGTTAACCAGCCATTTCTGATAACAATTCAAAAAGTTACGAGCTTTTTTAAAAATTCAAAATTCTATCGACAGTCATTTATAGCACACAAAAATACACACAATTTATTTCAATGACTTTTTTAGATAAAATCAAAATTACAAAAGTTATAGGATTTTCAAAATGCAAAAAACCAAACCAAAATGGAAATTTGAAGTCAAAAAAAGCGTTAAGGAAAAAAGTGTAGAAGAGAAAAACATTAATTTTCCAAGGCCCTACATTATTCTTTTATTAGCTTTTTGAATTTTGTTTAAAAAATTGAAAATTCAAATGTTCATCATAAAAAAAATTGAATTGCGTTCTCAGCCATAATGAGAAGGTATGAGTTTTATGCGAAAAATGCATTTCGCGAATTTCACCAAATGTCGATGTTTTGTGGCACCCTGAGTCAGAAAAACAAGTTTTTACGTCTGTGTCTGTCTGTTCGGCGTGATCGTTGTTGATACCATTTTAGATAACAACTAAATAAGTTAAAACAAAGCAAAAGACGAAAAGAGATAGATCGACAAATATTGTGCAACTAAAGAGATCTACAAATTTGTCATGAATTAATTTTTTTGTAGGGTGAGTAGTTTTTATTTTCTTGATGAAAAACAAAATTGAAAATAAAAAAAATTAAATTGTGTGCAAACGATAGAAGCTACGAGAATAAATGAGACAACATTCATTCAACGAAGAAGGATTTACCAATTTTTTACGAATATTTGAATTTTTTTATATGAAGCGGATTTTTTCTTCAATCGTTAAAAACAAGATTAAAAATTAAAAATCTATAGAAAAATCCAGGAAATAATAATCAATATGTTTTAATTTCCGCGCATATTATAAATCGTAATGATATAAATTTATTGGAATCTTACATGTTTTAGCTCAGCTAAGAATATAATTTAATGCAAAATAAGGAACGAATATTAAAGTAAACACGATAAATACAATTTATACTTTATTTTTGAATATCTTGATAAGCAATCCCAGGCATAGTTACATAGAAATGTATTATATTTAATATAAAAGCGTTAAGCATAATGTAAAAAAGTTTTTTTTGTGTGCACAAAATGGAGTTGGTATTAAGAATAAAACAAAATATAAAAAAGAGTAACGTTTTTCTTCTCTTCGCAACTTTTTTCCATAAAATGCTTTAATTGGCTTTAAATGCCCCTTTTCCCAGTATTTTTATAAAGTAGTCAATCTTTTAACCCCAGACGTGAATTGTGTACTAAAGAAATAATTTCCTAAAAAATATTAAAATATTTTCTACAAGAAGGTTAATTTTCCAAGCAATACTAAATTTTTGGACAAAAAAAGAAGGCTTATTAGCTGAATTAATAAAATGTTTACTTTAAAAAATTAATTGTTAATAAAAATATTAATTTTTAACACAATAGATTAATTTTCAGCCCAATAGTTCAATTATGAAACAAAAAGTCGAATATTAAGCCAAATAATTGAATTTCAACCTAAAAAAAAATTATTTTCAAGAAAATAGTTAATTTTTTTATGAAATAGATGCATTTTGAACTGACATAATTAAGTTTCCAGTAAAAAAATGTATTTTTAACTAAATAGTTTAATTCTGAACAAAAGAGATGAAATTTGAACTGGCTAAATAGCGTGTGTCGCAGTGCCATCTAATGAAATTTATATTCCGCTATATGAGCGCCCCGAACACAGAAACTCGTCTCCTCCTCGCTATAATTCAGCCTATGGATCTGTGGAACGGTTCAGATATCGAATAACGTATCTATGATACGAGTAGGCGCTCGATAGTGATGAACTCGAAATCATTTCTGTCTGCGGTCCTGATCGGCGAGCTTCGCCGCTTTCGCGCGTTCACGAAGATGCTCGTATCTGGCAACGGCGAGTTTCCCGGTGGACTCTCGGCCACTCAGTCTCTGTTCTCGCGAAGCTCGCATAGAGCATCCTCGCTCATAACGCTGAGAAAGTATAAACAGAAGAGCTGGCGAGGAGCGGATTTTCCGCTCTTCACGCATTTCGCTCTCAGTCCCTGGAAAATAATAGACACGTATTTTTTATTTCAATGTTATTTTATTTTATTATACCATTAAAAAATTTCCGTTTCGGGGTAGGCGTGACTAACTCGTTGGGGATCATATGGCTGATCAATTTGTCTAGCAATCACCCTAAGTGAAGATCTTCACAAAGTCGTTATGTAAGGTGCCCCACTTTGGGTCCATTAGTGTCCAAGCTCTCGTGTTTCGGTGGCTTCTTATGTCTCTTCGAACTAGGCTCTCATTCACACATTCTAACTATTCTTTCCGTGGTCTCCCTCTGGGCATGCTGCCATTTACTTTACCTTGATACACTACACTTGTTTCGTTAGACGTTCATTTGGCATTCTCTCAACATGCCCGAACCATCTTAACCGATTTCTTTCCCATGTGTCCATTAGCGTCTTTTCTGCACCACATTCTTTGCGATATTATCTCATTACTAACTTTGTCCATCAGTGTTTTCCCGCATATTATGCGCATGAATCTCATGTCAATTGCGTTAATTTTACTCTTATCTTATTCTTGATAAGTTCATGTCTCGCTACCGTATAGTAGAGTCGGTACAAATATAGAATTATGTATTGCCATTTTATCTTTATTTGATATATTTTCACTTCTGGTAAGGAGCCCTGTTCTACCAATGACCTTCTTACCTTCGTTTATGCGTCTATCTAATTACACATCTATCTTCCCGTCCCTAGTAAATAAGCAGCAAGCTATACGAACTTGTCAACTTGTCCAATTCTCTTATCATTTAATAAAATATTGCATAGTGTTTTCTGACTCTTTCCTTCGAACAACATAGTTTTTGTTTTATTTGCGTTAATTTTGAGGCCCATGCTCTTCATGCTTGCATTCAGTTTATTCAACATTCTTTGTAAGTCTTCGATTGAGTCTGCCATAAAAACCTTATCATCTGCGAGCGCTAACCCAGATATCCTTACTGTTTCGAGATCCACACTTTCTTCATCGAGAAGAGGCATGCTTAAACACTTGTCCATGCCTAATATAAATAACCATGAAGACTTAACGCATCCCTGTCAAAGTCCTTGAATAATATCGAAACAGTCACTCCAATTCCCATTTACCTTTACACTTGCTTTGCTACCCACATATGTAGTTTTTATAGCTTGTAGGAGCCATCCATTGATTCCATACTCTTTCAAGACTTCCCAAAGTTTACTTCTATCTATCTTGTCAAAAGCTTTTTCTAGGTCAAAAAATGCACAGAAAACTTTTTTTCCTTAAAGTGTTTTCTATGATTTGACTTAAGCTAAATATGTGAGCCATACATGACCTTCCTGGCGTGAAACCACTTTGCACTTCCAAAACCTTTTTTTCTGTTATTTTCATTACCCTACGAATAAGTATTTTTGAGTATATTCTACTCACGGTACTTAATGCTAATTCCTCTGTAATTATTGCAGTCGCTTTCATCTCCCTTTCTTTTCTATATTGGTACGATAATCTCGAAACATAAATTTATCAATTCTCACAGTCTATGTGGTATGTACTCGCCACCGTGTTTAAGCATTTCAGCGTTAATACTGCCTACCCCGGTAGCCTTAACATTTTTCAAGCTCTTAATTATATCCCTAACCTCAGTGACACAGAATTTCTCAAATGAGTTTTCTAACGAATGGTGTTCTACATCGCAGTTATGGCACCCTGTAGCTTCATCTCCGAATTGTTCCCTAAAATGGTCTCTGAAAGCGTTTAGTATCCCGTCTGCATCGTATAGCATTTTCCCATTACTATTTCTCATGATGTCAAATTCTGTACTTTTATTTCCATTCATTTTCTTATAAAGCAGTTTCTTGCTTCCTTTAAAGTCGTTTTGTATTTTCTTCCCTTCTTCTGCTCTAATTTTATCTTTACTTTCTTTAATTAATCCTTTGAGTATTCTCTTTTTGTGTCTGTAATCATTTATACGTCTATTTCTTTCCTCATCGCTAAGACCTGCGATGTTCAAAATTTTCCTGTACGCTTCTTTCTTTGCATTTTGGGCAGTCTGGATTTCATCATTGCACGACGCATCACCAGACATTCTTCCTAGAACCGCGTTACCACGCATTTCGATCGGACACCTAACAATGATATCCCGGAACTTCGTCCATGCGCCCTCTATATCTTTGCTTTTTATAAGCTCCTCCCATGTTGTCCTATCTATGCTTTTCAGTATCTTATTTTGGAAACCTATTCGCAAATCCGGTTTCTGTAAGTTTTCAATTTTGATTCGCGTTTTTTCTTGGTTTTATTTCTTCTCCATCCCTGACCTATGTTAATTTTGAAGATCAGAAGGTAATGATCATAATTTCATTCAGAACCCCTCATGACCCCTGTATCTTTCACCTGCTCTCTTAGTCTTTCATCCGCAACAACAAAGTCAATTATACTGCGACTATTTCCTTTAGACCAGGTGTACATGTAGATCATTTTATGCCGATACCAAATATTTGTAATAAACAGACCTCTTTCCAAGCATATACCAACTAATTTATCTCCGTTATAGTTTGTTTATCTCCGTTATAGTTTTGGATGCCCACCCATCCGCTCATGTCTCCTCGCAGAATTATTCTTTCCCCATGTTCGCAAATATTTATTGTGTCATTTAAAGTGTACATATATGTGTATTGCATATGTTATATCTTACTAGGCAGTCTGATAAGTACCTCAAAATTCTAAGAGATGGCATTAGTATTCCCTAATGTGAACCATTTTCGTCGAGCTTGATCCTTCAAATGACGCCTGTCAAAACTTCAGCCATTTATGTTTATGCATTTACAAGTTACAGCACTGAGAAGCGACTAACCTCCAATTTTTTTTTTATATGGAAAAATCTGAGTTTCGAGTTTTGATCAAACACTACTATCTTCGCAAGAAAACGATATCCGAGACCAAGGCCAAGCTGGATAAGTATTACCCGGACTCTGCACCGTCGATTGGAATGATTCATTAAGTGGTTTACCGAGTTTCGTTGTGGCCGCACGAGCACAGTTGATGCTGAACGATCTGGGCGCCCAAAAGAGGTCACTACACCAGAAAATGTCGAAAAAATCCATGATATGATGTTGAATGATCCTAAAGTGAAATTGAGAGAGGTAGCTAATGCCGTCTGCATATAATTGGAACGTGTGGGCAATATCGTCATTCAGTTTTGGGCATGAAGAAGCTCTGCACGCGATGGGTGCCGCGTTTGCTCACATTGGACCAAAAACGAATTCGTGTGACAACTTCCCAGCAGAATTTGGCATTATTTTCGCGTAAGCCGACCGAGTTTTTGCGCCGATTCATAACCATGGATGAAACCTGGATCCACTACTACACTCCTGAGTCAACGCAACAGGCAAAACAGTGGGTTCCACCGGGCCAAAGTGCTCCGAAGCGTCCAAAAATGCAACAATGGGTCGGAAATGTTATGGCCTCCGTATTTTGGGATGCACATGGCATAATATTCGTGGACTATCTTGAAAAAGGTTAAACCATAACCGAAGCATACTATTCATCATGATTGGACCGATTGAAAATCGAAATCGCCGAAAAACGACCGCATTTGAAGAAGAAAAAACCGCTTTATCATCACGACAATGCGCCTGTTCATTCATGCTTAGTTGCACAAGCAAAATTGCATGAAATCGGCTTCGAATTGGTTCCTCAGCCACCGCATTCACCAGGCCTGGCCCCCAGCGACTATTACTTGTTCCCTAACCTGAAGAGATGGCTCACCGGTAAGCGTTTTTACTCAAATGAGGAGCTCATAGCTGAAACTAAGGTGTATTTTGGAGACCTTCCGCTCGAGTACTTTTCGGACGGTATCAAAAAGTTAGAAAATCGTTGGACTCGCTGTATCGACCTAAAAGGAGAGTATGTTGAAAAATAAAACCGACTTTGGCCAAAAAAACGTCTCCGTGTTTCATTTTTCAGGGACTTATCAGACTGCCTAGTATATGTATATATCATATGTTATTGTTTTAAAGTGTTCATATATAACAATACTTCTCTGGGATCACTATTAACTGGCGCGCAGCATGATATGATAAATAATCTTCTGATTCCTACTTTCATTCTAGCCTACAGCAATCTGGGAGATACGAAATCATGAACTCCGAGATGCAGTTTTACTCTTTCATTCAAAATCAGACCTACTCCTTGCCTACCATGTGATTCACTATCTACTCCTGAACATATTTAAAACCCGCCTTTCAACACGCCGTTTTCGATGTCTCTACTTTCACATCCTTTTTTCTCTGTTTCAGACACACATAAAATATCTAGTTTCCTCACGTCCATAGTTCATCCTTTTTTCTCTGTTTCAGACACACATAAAATATCTAGTTTCCTCACGTCCATAGTTTCTCGAAATTCTTTTATCTTGAGCTCATTTAGCCCCCTAGCATTCCAAGCGCCCAGTCTCCATTCGTCTTCTGAAACATGACCTTTAGATTTACCGTTTGCATGCCTTTTGTCAATTAAAGTTGCAATCCTTTCCGAGGCTATTTTTTAGTTTGTATTATTCATTGTTTAGATTATACGCCCAGATACCACCTTTATGCAATAACTTTATTTTC
Source organism: Belonocnema kinseyi (assembly GCF_010883055.1). Lineage (NCBI taxonomy): Eukaryota > Metazoa > Arthropoda > Insecta > Hymenoptera > Cynipidae > Belonocnema > Belonocnema kinseyi. The sequence goes on along the minus strand of NC_046665.1, from coordinate 24,268,941 downwards.
TGAGTCGAAATCATATCAAAGTAGCAATTCGTCATATGGTGGAGATTGTAGTTATAACGTCCGTCCCACCAAACTTTAATTAATAAGGGAGGGTTAGAATAGGGGAGGGGGCAGAACTGAACCTTATAGAGTCGTCTTGGGTTTGTGTTTCTGTTTTTATGCTGAGAAGGTCACCAGCTTTCAGCAGCGGTGTATTACATGAGAGTTCACGTGATCCCATCTGCTAATACCACCTGTTTTTTTATTTCAAGCCTAAATCTTTGAGTTTATAATAAAGAGAGTTACCGCCCTCCTCCCCCGCGCATTCAAAATCTCAGCGTTATTTGTACTTTTTAGGTTTAAAATTTCTTTTTCATCGTAAAATTATAATAAATTGATATGAATTACTTATCTTTAAGTATGTTTCCGGATTTCCTAGTATCTGAATAGCGAAACACAATTTTTAAAAAGTACAAATATTCAAACTTTAGAATTTTCTATTTGGCTTTCTCCCCAAATTCGAGATACATGAGCGGCCTCTTTTAGAGTTATTATGAACCTGATGCAAAGGACACAGCGAGCTCAATATGAGCTTTAATAAAGCCACGAAGGAGAATTTAAGAAAATCATCTTCTGTAAAGTCCTTTCAAATACATTGAAATTTTGTACATACACTATCTAAGGAGTTCAATTTGATAAGATTTTCCGCATTTTTAAATACACAGCCAAACTTTTCACCAATAAAACAGTTCAATTTTTGAATTTTCAACTAAATGCACAGATATATAATTAATTTTATAAAATAAGTAAATGAACTAATATACAGGATCATCATCTTCTTCAGGATCATCATCATCTTCAAGGTCAAATTTTATTTTCCAAATGGAAACCTCTATTTTTGACACCGCCGATCGAAAGAACCTTAGTCGATCCAGTCGACTAAGGTGAGATCCATCGTAGGTCTCATTAGTCCACAAAAAAAACCCTATGGGGATCCGGCCCGCAGAGGCGTACTCCATTGAGGGTCTCGCCAATTCACAAGAAAAAGGTAGCATGTGGATCCGATCAGTTAAGGCGAGATGTTCTCATCAGACCACAAACCACAAAGTTTATCGGGTCACATGACCTTGATGCATATCTAAACGTAAAATTTTGCGTTCTTTCAATTGGCAGTGTCAAAAATAGGGGTTTCCCCTTGATAAATAAGAGTTGACCTTGAAATAACCTGGAGGGTCAACGCCAAGGTCAGCTTCAAGGTCACCATCCAGATCCACGGCCAAAACCCTGAAACTTTTGGCTGAAACATTTCTCACGAAAACACATATTTTCTCTGGTAGGGGGGGGGGGGGGCGATACTTTTTGATGACCCTGTACATACATATATGTGTGTATGTGTGTGTTTATTTATTTCTTGTTTATTCTGGGCCTAAATCTTTGAATTTATAATAAAAAGAGAGTTGCCTCCTCCCCTTCCCTGGTTCCATGTGATACTCGAAAATCTCGAGACCCACAAGCTTTGCAAAATATTATAACATATCTCCTGCTGTTTGTTTTTTCATAACAATATAGTGCATTTTTATTTTTAAAAATTATTTATTTTGAACTTGGAACATTTATTTCCGTTTTTTAGCTTGCAATTTTTGTTTAAGATTCTCATATATTCAGGAAAAATTTTAGAGAGGAGAAATGAAAACTCCAATTACAATTACCAATTACAATCCATTATTGACGGATTATTTATTCTGATCTTTATCGACAGACAGAAGCAAATGTAAGGAAAAGTTATAAGTATGGCCCATACACATGATGGATATATGGTACCTTTCTTCTCTCTTTTCAGATTCCACACCTAAACTGCTGAAAAAAGATCCTGCGCCCAGAATTAGACATTGATCGGGAAAGTATGGGATTTTCATTTATTTTATTTTCAAGGTTGAAACTTGAAGGGTATGCAATTCGCAGCCTTTTTTTGAGCAATTTCTTTTCCAGAGTTTTCAATTGAAAACTGCAATTATAGACATTTATATTTTTTCTGTCTTTTTTGTTAAATCTTTAATTGTTTCAAATACAACTGCTTGCGTCACAATAAATGTGTTTTTATAAGTATAGACTTGTTTCGCAAACACTTGATATTGTATAACGATTGGAAATCAATAAATAATTGTTATTAAATTTTAACAGAATAGAAACTGTACACATTCTACCATTTAATTTTACAATTCTATGGCTCAGTCCCCACCTAGAAAAAATAGGCTCCTCCGCGTTCTGTAAATGTTTTAATTTTTTGAATGAAAAGCAATGAAACTGGACCACAAGATATGAATCTCGAAGCAAAAAATTTAATTAATTCTGACCAAGAGCACATTTATTGTGACGCAAGCAGTTCTATCAGAAGTAAATAAAGATTCAAGAAAAAAGATAGGAAAATAATGATTGTTTATGATTGCAGACTTTTCAATTGAAAATTGTCAACAGTTTCCAATTCTGGTCGCAGGATCTTTTTTTCAGTACTTTTTACCGTAAAATTGGAGAAGAGAAAAAAAGGTATATCCAGAAATTAAATGGATTAACCGATTTTCTTCTACCTTTTTTTAATCGTCTCGTCGTTATGTAATGAACCGAATGGAGAATATTAACCCTTAAACGGCCAAAACGCCACTACCGGTACACTGCTTTTCAACGGCCAATAACTAAGACTATTCGACACTAGAAAAAATTGAGACACATAAATTTTTATTGCTTAAGATCTCCTCTTTCCGACGGTGCCAATGAAATTCCTCAAAAAATTTATTTATTATTCCAAAATGCAGTTTAAACAAAAAAACGTGATATTTCGTGCCTATTTTTTTTTTGTGAACCATTTTCCAAAGCTTTTCGAGTCTGTAATTAACCTGGAATCTCACTAACCGGTGGAATAAATGTCTAAACTTTGAGAATCCATGGTTCAAAGATCGATTTTTCGTTTTAGTATTTTCGAAATGGCGTCTTAATGGCAAAATTTTTGTGAAAACATTCATGAATTTTTTTACAATAAACGATGCGCTTTTCGGAAAAATCAACAAGAATAAAAAGTTCTTGTAATCAGCCAAGGAATACGCCTGAATTTTTTCGAAGCGTTTTGAGCAAAATTTTGGATTTGCATATAAACAATTTTTGGAAAATTCAAAATTTTGCTCAAAACGCTCCGGAAAAATCCAGGCGTATTCCTCAGCTGATTACAAGAACTTTTTATTCTTGACAAATTTTCCGAAAAGCGCATAGTTTTTCAAGAAAAGATTTTCATAGTTCTAAGCATCGTGTAACAGTAAAATGATTCACGAATATCTATCGTCCGTCTGCCGCAAACAAAATTTACGTTGCCCAACTATCATCAACGTGGAGGTCGACGAATATCGATAGTCTCTTTTTTTTAAGGGGTTTTATATATTTTTTTTTACATTTTTTAATTTTTTTTTATGGAGAATTTTTTTCATTTCAGATTTCAATCCGTTGAAATAATTTTGATCCTGCTGTTTCAGAATGTAATTTT
>NC_046665.1:24263282-24265333 GCF_010883055.1 Belonocnema kinseyi | reverse complement strand
TTCATTTTTGCATGCCAAGACGGAGTCATTTCCACCTTAACATACCGTCGCCACATTTTTAGCCAAGACATTCCTGATGATAGCTGCAGGGCGTGCCATGCACACCCTGAGCATGTAGCTCACATACTATCTAGTTGTCCAACTCACGCGAGAATGACCTACATTCAAAGGCACAATGCGGCACTAAGAGTGCTTTATTACCATCTCTGTCACTCTTACGGCATTAACCTTAATATCGCTCCTCTAAATGCTCCTAGGGAAATCGAGTCTATTGTCGAGAATGGGAAGTGCTGCATATACTGGAACTTTATATTCTCGACAATTCTTTCTGTTGTAACGATTGTACCCGGAATATTCTGTTAAACTAATCGTCCTTATCTTCGGCGCTCTTGGATGTGCCAAGCTTCCAAAAAGCATCCCTGCGTGTCAACAATATGCTAGAACACTTGCGGGAAAAATGCAGAAGGCGGTTGTCCTTGGGTCGCTCCGTGTTCTTAGGATGCACGAGGCTCTTGCTGGATCATCGTATTGATTCCTTTTCAGACTGTAACCAGCTATCTCACGGTCCTAAGACGTGGTCGTAGCTGAAATTTTACCGCGATTTCGCTGGGAGCGGGTGCAATTTTTCAGATTAGCACCCGATCCCGCCGAAATCCTGCGGTTGTCCTTATGACAAATAAAGTTGTTGACTAGGGTGTAATAATATTCTTGTAGATGGAAATTGAAATTTCAGTCAATTACTGGTCATATTTATTGAATTCATGTCTGAGAGATTCTTAGTACATAGTTGATAAACGTTTCGACTGTACGTCGACAGTCCTCGTCAATAAAAATCTTTCTACGAAATTTGCACCTGTTTGTTAAATTTATTTGTTGGCTATTGAATGGACTCCGTCTGCTGGGCGGACTTAAATAAAGATTGAAATTATCTACAAAAAGATTTGAGAACAATGTTAAAACTGAGTAAGCAGAATGTCAACCCGAACATGTTAGAAATTAACGTTCGAAAAACTAAAATTGTGATTTTTAGAAAGAGGGTAGGAGGGGGAAACAGGAAAATTGGAGTACTGCAGAAAAACAGATCGAAGTGGTGGATAGATTTAAGTATCTTGGTTTTTGGTTTTCTGCAGGTGGGAAGTACAAAAAGCACGTCGAGGTAATGGTAGGGAAGATACAAAAAGCAACTAATACAGCATGGGGGGTTATGATTAGAGCGAGAAGTGGGGCACTGGATAGGAGACTTTACTTAATGGATATTTTAGCGAAATCTGGAGGATTGTACGGCATTGAAATTTCGGGTTGGGAAAAAATATCAAAGTTGGAGAGTGCACAGGTCAGGTTTGTTAAAATGGCCATAGGGCTTCATAGAAATAATCCAAGTTATATTTGGGGAAAAGAGGCAGGGAGAGGTAGTCTAGACATAGAGGCTAAAGACAGAGCTGGAAAATATTTCGCAGAAATTTTGAAAATGGAAGAAAGTAGACTCCCCAATATTTGTCCCAAAGAGGAATTAAGGTCGACATGTAAGAATAACTCCTCTCAATGGGGTAAAAGTTGTAAAGAGGCTTCAACAGAGATACAAACAGACATTATTCTAAAGTGGGCACAGGAGGAGGGTAGGGAAGATGATATTATAAAGAAACTTGAGAAAGGGGTAGAATTAATGAAAAAGACAGAGTTAAGAGAAGATTACGTCAAAATTGAAAATTCGTCCAATTGCAGCCTGTATAAGAGGTGGAAAGTAGTAGGTGAAGGGGAAGCTACTAGAAGACACTAGAGTTGGCGATTAGTGGTAAAATTCAGTGGGCAAGACTTCGTTGCGGAAATGTGGGGAAGTCAGGAAATAAAGACTACGAAAATGTAGATTGCAGATTTTGTGTCAATAAGTATAATTCCACGTGCATCCCAAAAAACTGTAGCCATAACCTTACCAGCTGACTTTACGGTCCTTGCCTTCTTTGGAGCTGGTTCGCCTTTGGAAATCCACTGTTTGGATTGTTCCTTTGTCTCAGGAGTGTAATGGTGTATCCATGTTTCATCCACAGTCACAA
>NC_046665.1:24255113-24263182 GCF_010883055.1 Belonocnema kinseyi | reverse complement strand
ATATTCCGCGACCCCCTTGACGGCGTGAGATGTACAGTCGCGGAACGGAAGACTTAAGATGCATGCTTTTGTTCATGTGCATAATCTTTCTTGTCCCGATATAAAGGGATCTGAGCTCGTTCTTCGTCCATGGAACTACTCCAAATGAATAGAGTACTATCGGGACGGCAAGTGTGTTCGTTGCAGATACTTTGTTCCTCGCCAACAGTTCGGAAGACCAAATCTGCAAGATGAGACGTTTGTATCTGCTTCGGAGAGTATCCTTTATAGATGATCCTTTATAGTTGCCTGAATGCGGCTCTGTGGCAAGGCCAGGTATGTATAAGTCTCTCCAGCGAAAAGGTGTCGTATAGCGCTTCTATCAACGAGCTCAGGATCTTCAGTGATGCCATTAAGTTTTCCTCGCTTCAAATAAACCTTGGCGCATTTGTCTAACCCAAATTCCATTCCAATTTCCTTAGTATATCGCTAGAGATAGTGGCAAGAATGTAAGGCAAAAGAGGAGTGGGCTCATGGTGTCGCCCTGAAAGACACCTCTCTGGAAATTGACCTTGTTAGTTGTCACACGATTTTTTCCAGATGAGATAGTAAATCTGGTTTTCCAAAGCTGCATCAATCTATCTATGCACCGAACTATTTGCGGATGAACCTTTAAGATTTCCAAAAGACAGACGATAAGTCTATGGGAGGTCGAATCGAAAGCTTTCCGATAATCAATCCAGGCCATCGATAGGTCACGCTGGCAGAATGCTGCATCTTTGCAGACACATCTTATCGATGAGCAGGTTCTCCCGACATCCGGCTACGCCTTCCTTTGAGCCTCGTTTTTCATACGTTTCTTGCCACACAGGTTCAATAGCCCGAACAATCCTATCATTTAGGATAGCTGTGAATATCTTATTCAGTGAGTTCAGACAAGTGATTCGCCTGCAATTCTTTGGGTCAGCTAAGTTACCTACTTTCGGCAGGAGTATTGTGTGCCCTACCACCAACCAATCCGGGTCTCGAATCTGGCAATAGACGAGTCCTGCGATAAACGGGTCTTGACTGTATAAATTTATAATAAATCAAATTAAAATTAAACTTTGGTATTGAATATTTGGTAAAAAATGTTATCATGCATAAACTTAGTATTTTTATATCGTGCGGCTCCTCTCTCTCCCTCTCACTCCGTCTTTCCTTCACCGCCTCTCCCTCCTTTTGATCTCTCTCTCTCTCTTTCACCGTCAACTCCCTCTCTATGCGATCGTTCCGTTGCGTTGCAGAAGGATGAGGTGATGGCGGGTTTAAATTATTTTTGAATCGTTTCAAAACTTCTGAATATCTCTTAAATTTGTTCAATTTTTTCCAAAATTATGTTATATGACAAGATTGCAAAATTTTGCTTTAAAATCTTCTACACTTTTTAAAAATTTTAGGAAATAGTTCAAAACGAGAAATTTATAAAAAAAATGTGACGAATTTTAGTACAGATAACGGTTGATATTTGAGTAATGATTTACTTTTTAACGCACTGGTTATATGTTATTGTAGACATAACTAACACGATTCTTGATTTTTTTCTTTTTTTTTTAATTGTAGACACCACTGACGCGTTTCTCACTTAATTTTCGTGTAATGGATCTATTAAATTTCTATATCCTTATTAACCGCTGAAGGTCTAATAAAGGTTGTTTTCCTAAAAACACATGATTCCACACAGGTTAATACTTGCTTAGAATAGATCACAAAAATTGTGCAAACTGCATGTTTTGAATTTACTCATCACTTTTATTATTAGGCTAAATGCAATTTAAAATTAAATCATCGTAAAAAGTTACAATATCAATATGATGATTTTACATATTAAAAACATAACTATATCGTTAATCACTTCAATACTAATAATTATAATTAAGTAAAATGTTATATTATTACTGTTATTTGTATCGTGATTCCGCGTAACGAAAACGACAATAACCACTGCAAGTTATTTTGATTTTAAAATACTTTGTTTTGCCGAAAATCTCGAATTTAGACAAAACTGCATATTCTAGTTTGACCTAGTCTCTTGGCTGCCACTGGCAGCCAATGCAGTCAATGGCTGCCTTCTGGTGAGCCCTGGCGTGAAGACACATCTGCGTTTAAATTCGGGAAAATGAGTGCGTATTTATTCTGCTTTTTCTGAATGCGGTCTCGGAACCATTGTCACGGTTCATGGAGAAGGGAAGAGAATCGGGCCAGATGTCCCTATTGTCGATAGTTTGAATGAAACCTTTTGCATTGTGTTGCTAAAGATGTGTGATTAAAATAAAAAATTAAAATAAACTTCGCTAATTTTTATTTATTTGCTTAAACTAGGAATTCCGAAAACTCGATTTTAAGGTTGAATAATTTGAACAAATGAAGTCCGCAAGCCACGAAAATAGTGTGCATGTGTATATTGGGGTTGCTGATTATATGCGCTCGTTCTTTTTATTTTTACCACATTTGTGCACAGACCTTTTAAAATTAAGGTCAAAACATCAAGAACTGTAATTTTGTGATTGTGAATTCTCTTTGGTTAAGAGCTCCACTTGCACATGCTCGGTCTTTGTATTTCTCCCACATTTGTGCACACATCTTATAACATTTAATTTCAAAGCATCGACAACTGTAATTTGGTGATTGTGAATTATCTTTCGTTAAAGATCTTCCGGCCTTACTGAACACATTTTTATCATATATCTCGTGCTTCGCACTCGATTTTGTCTAAAATGTTAACTTTTCTACATTATGTTCAAAACTTTTATATCAAATGTATATTAAATTCATTTATATACTACTGCCTGGGATTGCTTATTCAGATATTGCATAATAAAGTACAAATTGTATTTATCATGATTAATTCACTATTTTTTAATTTGCATTAAATTTTATTCTTAGGTACGCTGAAACATGGAGCATTTCAATAAATCTACATATATCATTACAATTCATAATATGTATTGATATTAAAACATACAAGTCAGTATACGTCAGGAATATCCGGATCTGTAAGTGGTTATACGATTTTAGGTTAAGTTTATGAAATTATAGTGTTATATGAGACATTTAGGGTCCAAAACATTATTTTTTTTTAAATTAAAAGTATGCGCTTTAAATTAAAAATTTTTTTTTAAAAATATTTTTTTTTAATTTTGACCAAAAAATGTCCCAAAAATTTTGAATTTAGTTTTTCGTCAAGAAGGAAAAAATATCTCTTTTCCTGTTAGATAATTTAACTAAATTACACTATCTCGTGACCTAGAAGAGTCACCATCAATTTTTTTTAAATTAAAGGTGAAATTATAAGGAATTTATTGTCTCAAAATTATTCATTCCAAATTTAAAGATCCTTTTTGGGTGAACAAAATTTGTGTATTTATTTTTTTCATACCTTATGTCCTTTTCAAAAAAATTGGAATTGCTCGCGCCGAGTTTAAGCGCATCTAGGGCGCGCAGGTACGCTCTGGCGCTTTGTGCTCGTTTTTGTACGTTAAATGCGTACACTTTCACTACATTTTTTTCAAATACCGTAAATACTATAACTTAAATTTAAAACTGCGATTTAAACTTCTGAGGAATTACAGCAATCAATTTTAACTGCAATTTCTTTCAATTTGTTTTGAAAGAAGGTTCTTAAAGTACCTATGGCTTTGACGATTACATGAATTACGAATTTGTCCAATTGAAAAACTTCATCAAGGTAATTTGTAAATTCTGTTAAAATCTACAAAAAACAACGCTTTAAACATATGGACCTCTTAAAAAAAAAAATTGCATATTTTAGAAAATGATCCAAATTTTGGAACTTTTGTCTATTAAGAAATTTCATGACAATAGTTTCGAAAAACATATATTTTATATCCAGTAGAAATTTGGATTGATATTTCTTAATCAATACAAAAAATTTCTTTCCTTTTTTTGAAAATTTTAAAAATGTTGAAAAGCATATAACGTTTTTAGTTTTTATCGAATTCAAAAATGCCATCAAGATAACTTACAAGACTTTTTCACGTGTACCAGAAAATTTGACAAAAAAGTCTAAAACTCATACAAAAATTTTATTCAAATTTTGAAAAAGCTCTCACGTTTTGAATTGTTATTTAATCGAAAAATGTAACTGACAGAGTTTCCAAATATATATAACTTTTCTAATTTTCATCGAAATTGAACATTTTACGTGGATAATTTTCAAGTGTTCTACCAATCTATAAGAATCTTTGACAAAAATTTCCAAAATTTAAAAACAAACAATTTTCAAATTTTGAAAATGCTCTAAATTTTTTTATTTTCGTTGGAAATATCTGCTTAATGAACTTAACATTCATTTTGGGAACCTTAAGAAGTTTATCACAGACTTACTCGATTAGACAAATCCTTCAAAAGTTATTATTATATATTATTAAGTTATTGTTATATTGATGTTTCATCATTTTTAGTCCGATCAAAATGTCGAGTTTTCAACTTTTCAAGAAAATTCAAAAAGTTTTATGATAATCTTGTAGAACTTTTAAAAAGTAAAGTTTTTATTTTCTTGACTTTTTTAATACATATTATTTTCTGAGTATTGCGATAAAATGTTTACATTTTGAAAAAAATGCAATCATAAATTTTGAAAATGCTCTAGCTTTTTGAGATTTAGTATAAAGCAGCTGGCCTTATAAAGTATGCCAAAGGACAATCCAATCGGATAATTCTTTCAAATGTGACCGTGTTTACAGACTACAACGATGATAACGATGATAACGACAACAGACACTGAGGTAAAAACTATTTCTTCTGCCTTAGGGGGCTTGAAAACAATAACATTTGGTGGATTTCCAGAGAGTCACTTTTGATATATGTCTTGGATTTTTTTCTGGCATTTTAGATTTTCCTGTTGGATATGTTGCGCTGACTTTCTACACGTATTTTAAGCTCAAAACTAACTGACTTTTTTTACATTTTCTAAGAATAACTTATTTCAGTCCAAAAATTAAATACGCCCTTTAAGCCCTTTTCCAGGTAAGGCCCTTTTCCTGCCATTTTTGCGAGTTTTACTGGAAAAAGCCTAATGACAGTATCCCAAACTTCTTTTCTTTTCTTACATTTTCTCGGAATAACTTATTTCAATCACAACAATTAATAAGCAAGTCTTCCTAATTTGATAAAAAAAATTTTCGGACACATCAAAAGTTCAATCTGTTTTCTGGCATATTGAACAATTATGAGCAAAAAATCAGACTGACCTGGGAAAATATTTAGAGCAAGCAATGAAATCTGTTCACAGCGATTTCAATTGTGTGGAAAAAATATAAAAAGTATAAAAAGTATAAAAAATATGTATCAAGTTTTGGAGAGTTTTTATTTGTAATTAACCATTGCTTAATCATTAATTAAAATAGATTTTTTCTTATGTTACTTGAATCTCAAGCTTAAAATACATAATCATAAAAAGTATTGAAAGAAATTCAATCTGAAATACTTTTATTATCTTTTTGCAGTGAAATTCGCAAAAATCACCAAAAAAGGCCCAAAAAAAGATTTAAATTTTGAGCTCGAATTATACAATCATATAAATTTGAAGAAAACACATTGAATTTTATCAAATTTTAGTAGCGCACTTGTATAAGTGACCAAATAGGGTCTTATTCGAAAAGGATCCAACGACTGACTCTTCTATTTCAGCTGAAAATTGAAGAATTGTAGGACATATTTGCAAACAAAAAATAAAAAATTTGAAAGAGTTTTGTTAGTCTTTTGCAGTATAATTTGAAACTTTGTTCAGATAAAGGGCCTTACCTGGAAAAGGACTCAAAGGGCGTATTTAATTTTGAGCCTGAAATAAGTTATTCTAAGAAAATGTACAAAAATGGCAGTTTGGAACACTTTCAATAGGCTTTTCCCAGTAAAACTCGTAAAAATGGCAAGAAAAGGGCCATATATCGAAAAGGAACCAATGAAATGTTTTAATTTTGAGCTTAAGGGCATGTGACACAGCTAAATAACTATATTACCGACCACAGTTTTTCAGTTCAATGAATGTCTTTTTGAACCTAAGAACTTTTTTTCTAAATAAAATATCGAGCTGAAACTTTGGGAAATGTATTAGAGTACAATAAAGTACGTTTAGGTACTGCATTTTGGTAGGAACTTCACTGAAAATTATTACATCTTTTTTCCGAACCTCACCATTTTTTTAACGTTCCAACTTTTTTTATGCATAAAATATCGGCCTCAAACTTTGAGAAATGCAAGAGCTGAAAGAAAACTACGTTTAAGTACAAATCTTAATAATAAAAGATGTAAAAAAATATATTTCAACAATCAATTCCAACGGCATCAGCCGGTAACGTTGTACACGAAAATACGAACTCTCTAGAGCCACGTCTAGTGGCCGCCAGGTTTCGTATTTTCGTGTACACCGTTACCGGCTGATGCTGTTGGAATTGATTGTTCAAATATATTTTTTTACATCTTTTATTATTAAGATTTGTACTTAAACGTAGTTTTCTTTCAGCTCTTGCATTTCTCAAAGTTTGAGACCGATATTTTATGTATAAAGAAAGTTAGAACGTCCAAAAAATGTTGAGGTTCAGAAAAAAGATAAAATAATTTTCAGTGAAGTTCCTACCAATATGCAGTACCTAAACGTACTTTATTGTACTCTAATACATTTCCCAAAGTTTCAGCTCGATATTTTATTTACAAAAAAAGTTCTTAGGTTCAAAAAGACATTCAGTGAACTGAAAAACTGTGGTCGGTAATATAAGTATTTAGCTGTGCCACATGCCCTTAAAAGGTTTGTAGGAAGTCAGCGCAACATATCTAATAGAAAAATCTAAAATGTCATAAAAAAATTCAAAACCCCTTCCAAGCATACCGTGAACCATACCTTCTCATTATGATGAGAATGTTTTAATTTTAATTCATTATTTTTGTACGATCAAAATTTGAATTTTCAATTTTTTAACTAAATTAAAAAAGTTGTTATTCTAATCTTGTAGGGCAAATTTAGGTTTATCGAAAAACGTCATTAGGATCAATTGTTCGAGTTTCCGAGTATTACGAATAGCCGTATATAAAATATTTACATTTGGAAAAAAATGCAATCAAAAATATTTTCAATGCTACAACTTTTTAAGATTTCGTCTAAACAATTGGCTGAAGAACTAGTCCTTTCTTTACACACCCTTATAAAGGATTCTAAAGGACAATCCAATCGGAGTAATCTTTCAAATGTTAACGCGTTTACAGACTACAACGACAACGACGATAGACACGGATGTAAATCTATTTTTTCAGACAACATAATATTAGTTGTACTAGAAATGAAGAGTGAAACCATCCTTAAATCGAGCAAACCGCCCCAAAAAAATGGTTTATGGCGTTTATTTTGGAAACCGTGCATCGGAAAAAACTATTGCTTACAGACAAATATTTCTTAAAAATTGCAATAAGGCTGAGTTTCAGATCTTTATATGCACATATTTTGAGGTTACGTTATTTCAAGCATAAAATATAAATGATATTAATATTAATACTATTATATATATATAATTAAAAATTTGTCATAAGGACAACCGCAGGATTTCGCCGGGAGCGGGTGCTAATCTGAATAATTGCACCCGCTTCCAGCGAAATCGCGGTAAAATTTCAGCCATAACCACGTCTCACAACCGTGAGATACGTGGTTACAGTCTGTAAAGGAATCAATACGTGGACATTTTCCGGTGCATCCGACCTCTGGGCTATCAATTATTGTGTGTATAATGCAGCGCGAGCTTCGGCCGATGCGAACCGTAAAACAAAACCAACGGTTGATCATAAGACCAAAAGACGAATGCATCAACTTGCCATAAAGATAGGCTGGGCAAGACAGTACGCGTCCCGCATTCAATGTGTGATTGACCACATCACATCTGGCAGAAATTTTACCGCCAAGGTTCGAAAGTTCGCGCGCGAACTCCCGACCGGTTATCACGCACTTAACAAGTCAAAGCTGCTGACCATCAGGCAGCATATTGTTGAGAAAATACGGATACTATCTGACGCTAAGAGAAGTCTAGAGCGGAGGGAGAGATGGG
>NC_046665.1:24251423-24255013 GCF_010883055.1 Belonocnema kinseyi | reverse complement strand
CTCGACACCTTGACAAATGTAATTCCATGTAGAAACATGCGTTTAAATAAAATATTTTACCAAAAAAGTTACCCACGCTTTAACTTGACAGACTGTACGAAGCTTATTCGCCATACCAAGCCATGTTCGCAGGGAGCTGCACTGTTCACTGCGACTACTAGAGGAGTCAACTAAGGTTCCGCCGATTTGAATAAAACCTTTTGCATTGTGTTGATAAAGATATGTAATGACGAGTTAAACAATATCTTTCTGCTTGTTTTTATTTATTTGCTTAAACAGAGAATTCTGATAAATATATTTTAAAGCAAAATAACTGAAACAAATGAAGTCCTAAAGCCACAAAAAGATTGTGTATATGTATATGGAGGTTGCTGAGTATGTATTTTAGGGGAAAATACATTTAAAATGGCGGCCGTATTTTTTAAAACATTTATTAAAAAAAAAACGAAAACTAAATTATTAATATTTTCCATACATATTCGTTAAGGCACTGGTAGATAACATGAAATAAGTTGATCTAGAAATCGATGGGTTCTACGAATATTAGGCTATTATTGCGTTTCGTTACCGTTAAGATAGCGCTTCGATTGGTTCTACGAATATTCCATTACGAATAAGCTCTAGTCTATCGTTCCGCTACTGACAAGAACTAGTAATGTATGTATGTATATATTTGATCTCTCCCTTTTACGGGTTTGAGGGCCTCCGCCCCTTGTACATATATTTACAATTCCATCCTCAGCCTAACTTAACTACTACTTGTATTCTACTTTTTCGCATTATGTAGTATAAACAATAATAACATTAATTCTATAATGAGCGACCTCCAAGGCTTCCGTTTCTTCTTACCATAAAGATGCATTTTCCCGATATTGAAAACAATTTTACTGTCCTTTTTCAGGATAACCCGTTTGGCTCTGACCTACTCCTTTGCTTTCCCTTACTTCTTTCAATTTCTTCATCCACATCACTCCCTGTCCATTATCATCCAAAATCCATCTTACACACTCATCCGCACTCAACTGTCCCTCTTCCTTCCCTGTACATCTCTCAAATACATGTGCCCATGAGTCCATTTCGTATCCACATACTCTACATAAATTCTCCTCTTCATCCATCCAATACCTGCATGCTCTCGCTCCTCCCATTCTAAACCGTACAACCTTACTCCATTTTTATTCCCCTTTTTATTTTTTGCAGATATTCTGGTTCCGTCACCTCTTTGACCATCAGATACCATCTATTGTATCTCGAATCTATAATCTTTGTCCATCTCTCTTCTCATTGTTTTACTAACTGCTCAAACTCTATGTCCTGTCTACGAATACTAAATGAAATTTAGTATTCGTAAATCAACTTAGGATCTAAAAATAAATTAACAAGTTTTGAAAGTAATAATATTTAATATCTATAACATGGTTTTAATAAACCATCAATAATTATATCTCACAACACTTTGCGACAATCAATAAGAACGCATTATAACAATCGTCACTATCGATTAACCCGAATAACCTATGTATAATATCCCGAAAATTGGCTACACGGCGCTTGCGTAAACGATAGCCTATTATTCTTCTTAACATTTTCAACCAATTCAAAATTATAGTATTTTGTATTACAGTTTTCAACGTAATTGAGGTTCCAATAATTTTCAAAACAAGATTCATCATTTTAGTTGAAAATGTAACTATTTGTTTGAAAATGAAAGTTTTTTTTTTAAATAATTTTTTCGAGCTTAAAATTCAATTGCTTTGTAGCAAATTTTTCTTTCTGGTTTAAAAATTCATCTGCTTTGGAAGAAATTTCATCTTTCATGTATAAAAACTTCACTATCTGAATAAAAATCTGTTTGTTTTTATTGAGAATTTATTAATTTTTCTATAAAATTTGTCTTTTTTTAAATTATTTTTTGTTTTGTTTTAGAGCACACAATTTTTTAGTTAAAATTTCAACTACTTGGCTAAAGTTTAAACTTATTTGAAAAAAGTCCAGTTTTTGGTTGAAGATTATTGATTTCAGTGAAAAAATTCATCTTTCTGGTTGAAAATGTAACTATTATGTTGCAAATTTGTTTTTCTCTTTTTTTTAATTGAAAATTCAATTATTATGATAGTAAGTTAATTTCTTACATTTTCAATTGGTAAGCTCACATTTTTATCTATAAATAACAATGCAAAAATATTAATCTGAAACAACTTAAAATAAAAATAATTTTACTTTTATTTTAAAAAGATTTTAGTTGAAAAATTTGTTTAATCGTTCAATTTTTAATGTTACAAACTGAAATTGTCTTGAAGTATTATGATTTTGAACCTCAAAAATAATAGCGTAATTTATATTTTTTAACCAGAAATCTCTAAAATGTTAAATTCATAAAAATTCAAAATTTGTAATTTCGTATTTTATCATAATTTAATTTAAAAAAATGGTAAAATTAAAAGGTGTTAAAAGTTTGTATTTTATACGTATGAATTATTGAGCGTTTGAATGAAATATTTCTGAATTAAAAATTTGTCAAACTTTAGTTTTAAAAGTTTAACATTCAAAAGATTTCCACCTCGAATAAATCATTTTCAGATTTAAAAGTTTGAATAATTCAGATCTGGGACAAAGAATTCTAAAAAATAATTAAAATTTTGATTTAGGACATGAAAATCTAAAAAAAGAAGTATAATCAGGGTGCATTATAATAGAATTAATATCATATGTAATTAACTATATATGATATTATAATTATAATATTTTCTCAACAGATATTGATATTAACATTAATATTAATTAGATGTAAATGAGTGTGCTAGAATTTTAAGCGTTGGAAGTTGAATGTATCTATTAAACCGAAAAAATTTAAACAGCCTTTCAAAATTAGAAAATTTATTTATGAGAATCATTTAAAATAAAACAATTACAAATTATAAGTACTAACAAGTACAAAATTTTGTATTAACACTTTTTAAAATTGCTAGCAATTTTAAATCTTAAAAATCGAAGTCCCAAGTAGTCATGAAAAAAGTATAATATAACCAAATTCTAGGAAGCTATAGTTTGTTATTGTTTAATTTCAAATGATTCTCATTAACAAATTTTATAATTTCGAAAGTCCGTAGGCTATTTAAACTTTTTTGGTTTAATAGATAAATCAAACGCTGAAAAGTCCCAGCACAAATCATTTACAGCTAATTAATATTAATATTAATATAATTATAATATCGAATAAAATAGTGACATAGAAGAGAAATATAGCCTAAGGACACGAGGAACTGTAATATAGACACAGAAATATGTAATGATTTAATGATTTAATTATTATCTGTTCAGGTAAAAATTCTAAGAGAGAAAATACGTAGTTTCGTTTTTTTAAACTTTAAGAGAGAAGAAAAATATAGTAAAAACTTGTAAAATTATACAATGAAGACAAATTCTATTCTATTCTATATATAATTATAATATGACATACTTAATTATATAATTTATCTTCATGATGTACAATAATACGAGGGTGGATTGATAAGTTTCCGGCCTGACCAAGAGATGGCGCCACTAGGCCTACCTTGAGGTGGCGTTCTATAGTACCATCCTTAGATAGC
>NC_046665.1:24237581-24251323 GCF_010883055.1 Belonocnema kinseyi | reverse complement strand
AAAGAGGGAGCTCTTCTTAATATTTTGACATCAAAATCATGTCGATACACCTTACCGACTGCGAGTAAAGCCACCCACGCTTTAACTTGACAGACTGTATGTTTCAAGATTACTGCCGGACAGAATTTCCTTCTTAAACGTTAATGAAGCTTGCTTCTCCCTGAATATAACTGGAGAAATCTGGGATTGCAACGAAGTTGCGTTTATAAAATGCGCTTATTGTCGGAAAACATTATGTTTAAAATGTTTCTACGACTATCATCACCCACAAATATGTAAAGAAAATTAAATTACGATTATAAAAATAAATTAATCGAAAAGTTTCTGCATGGTAATTATTTCTCAATAATATAACTATTATTGAAAAAAATAATTTAATCGCCTTGGAAGCATCAAAAAATGATTATTTCACATGTTTACAATGCGAAAAATAAATTTTACAAATAAAAAAAATTAACAAAAATATTTGAACCAGAGGTCGCGTGGTCACTAGTCGGGCCCTTTACAGCTACACCGACGGTGCTTGGTGAAAGCAACCACGCGCGACTCTGTGGACCTTCGGCAGCCAGGGCGACTGTGATTTTAAAACGCTCATAATTCTTAAACAAAGGCCCACTTACAATGAGGCTGGGACACGTGTCTAATTTTTTTAACATGCTATCGATTGTTGATAGTCTTATCAGAAATTCAATGTTGTAAAGGAGGCCTTCCTTTTGCTAGTCAATAGTAGATTATGGTTAACTGTAGCAAACGCCTTTGAAACGTCAAAAAAGACAACAACCGTTATTTCCGTTCTATGAACTGCCAGTTTAAGATCAGAAGTTACCTACAATAAAGCTTTAAATATACTATGCCTGGCAAGAAATTTATATTGAATTGAGTCCATTAAATTGTTAGTTTCAAAGTGTGAGGGAAAGGTAGGGTTAGATATTTTAGGAACAGAGCGTATGATTGCCTCTTTCCATATATCAGGAAAGATTCCCACCTGCAAATATGCGTTATAGGTTTTCAAGAGAATAGGGCCAATGTCTTGCAAAGCAAGGTCCATGATTTTAATTGAGATACCATCAGAAGCTGGAGCATTTGATTTTACATCAGAGTTTTTTAAAATGACTACAGAGGAGCAATTCTTATCCGGAGTCAGGCGTTTAGTCGGAATAAATCAAAGCCACATAAGAGAAGCCAGATGTTTTCATTCTAACTCCTTTTTTATAGAATTATAATAATACTGATTGATAGATAGATAAACAATTTTATTTGTAATAAATGAACATTGTTTACAAATATGTCAAGAAAAAGTTACACTTAGTACAATGAAAGCAAGTACATTAACAGTTTTTTTTAAAGTGAGAACTTCAATTTATAAAATTTATAAAAGTGAGAGCTCATGGAGCATAATAGCAAAATGAATATGGTTTAAAAATAATGCATTGCAAGTTGCTGATTGCCTTCCATATCATTACTCATTTATAATAAAAGATTTTAACAAAAGCGCATTTGCAATAAAGAAAAATAAATCATTTAAGTGCTTAATGTTTTGTATGCAAAGGCGGTTTTCTAGGTTCCTTATATCGCTCTGTTCATTTCCTATACACTGTCGGATATATTTAAATCGCAGTGGTTCATATACAGGACAACGCAATAGAAAATTACACATACATTCATTCTCATTTAAATTACATAGAAAGGACATTTCATTCGTATTCCAAAAATAAATATTTTGTTTGTGAAAAAAATTTGTCCTGAGTGCATTAGCAACTCGTGCTTGGCTTACTATTCTAAGTTTTTGCAGTGGAACCTTAAACTTTAAATACTCTTCAATATATTTAAGCTGACTTAAAAGTCTATTGTGTGGATTGTATTCAGAATTCAAAATCCTATCTACAGCCTTGATAAATGAATTACTAGACCACTCCTCTAACAAACATTAAGATTCACTTTCAATAAGTTTAGGTTTTAAGAAATGTTTTTCTCATGCTTGATTAGCTCCTAGATTTTCTATTATCACTTAAAGTTGCGTGGCACAGTTATATTGAAGCGAAGATTTACAAAAATAATCTAATTCATACAGTCTTATAAAACATTTTTTCACGAGTCTGTCATCTGATATATTGAGT
This sequence comes from Belonocnema kinseyi, assembly GCF_010883055.1. Taxonomy (NCBI): domain Eukaryota; kingdom Metazoa; phylum Arthropoda; class Insecta; order Hymenoptera; family Cynipidae; genus Belonocnema; species Belonocnema kinseyi. The sequence continues at coordinate 24,249,206 of NC_046665.1, read as the reverse complement.
AATCTAGTTCACCAGTTAAAGATACGCTTAAAAATTTCTTCGCTCGAAGGAGCGATACCAGTTTCTAGACGGCCAAAATGGTCCGGCGTATTTTTCGGCCAGCACATCAAAGACTTGAAAAAACGCATTTGAATACAATCTAAATTTTCTAGATATCGCAGAAACCATAATTCTGAACCACAAAAGGCTGTTGCGTTCACTATGCTAGTAACAAGAGTATTAACAGTAGGCCAGGAGTCATTCTTACTCTTATATGGACGCTTCTCACGAAAGTGACGAATATTCTGAGTAGCGCAAAATTCAGGGCGTAAAGTGGCCATTTTACAGTACAGATAATGACATAAAAGGCTTCGGAGACTACACGCTTCGGACGCTACAAAAGGTATAAAATCGATAATTATCAAAGGTTAGAAGGGAGCTCAAGCAAAATCCCCATGATATGATTGAATGTTTTGTAATGACTTACTGTTTACGATGGTAGCACAATGTACAAGTTCTCAAGGCTATTGAGAATTGAGGCTTCGGAATGTACTCCGAATTTTTAGTCGCACTCATTTTTTTTTAAATTTGTTTATTTATAACGTGATAATTCATTATTGATGAATAACTATAAGTATGATCTTGGAGTTTAGATCCACACATTTTAATTTATGTGCTACAAAGTACAATTTGTAGTATTCTAAAGTTAGTATTTAATCTATATTTCAACATAGCATAATTACGATATCAAGCAAATGAGTATCATTTACTTAGATATGCCCCGAAAGTTAAAAATCAGGTTGGAGATACGAGAAAAAGGCTTTGGAAATTACGAATTTTGAGCCATGTACTAAAATATAAAAATTATAACTGGTCGGAAATATGTGTATCATCTCGAGGACGCTTTTCTAAATCAGAATGCACAGGTGCAATTATCACAAGTGAGAACTGCCACGTTAGGCTGAGTTAAAATGAACGAGAATGACGAGGACGCGCGGAGGTACACTTTCGTGAGAACTGTCCAAATAGAATATTTCGCACTCTGTCAGTATCCATAAGATCCTTTGTGATAAAAAAAATCTACTGCTATTTTAAACTTTCCTGTTGAGGAGAGCCGAACACCCAAGCAAATGGATGAGTTGGTATATTGAAGCATTTCGTTACCCCAATAAAGCGATTTTAACTTTTTACATTTTCCTGACTTTCTAAATGGAACTACTTTAGTTTTTTCTATGTTTAATTGAAGTCTATTGAGGTCGCAATACTTCTTAAGAACTTTAAGTATTAATTGAGTATCGTGCCATGAGCGACCCAATAAAACGATATCATCGGCAAAGGGCAACAATAACATTTCGGTTTGTAGATCAAAACGTGAACTCTGCATTCCCCTCTCCACTCAGAAACCAATAATATCCATCAGAAACAAAATAAACAGTAGTGGGCTGAGACTTTCTCCCTGGAGAACCCCTTCAGTAATGTCTATATAATTTGATCTATGTTCTCCAATTTTAAATCTAAACTTCACATTATCATAAAGATTTTTCATTATTTTTAGAATCTTTCCGCTAACTCCAAAGTTAATTAGTTTGTGTCATAACTTTGTATGCTGTACTGAGTCAAGTGCTCTTTCAAAATCAAAACAAAGACACAAAAAATGTAGTCTTCTTTTGTTTGCAGATTTACAATAATTGCAGCAGATAGAATGAAAAATTGATCTATGCAACCTCGCGTAGACCGAAAACCGGCTTGTTTATCTGGAATAATGTGACAAGTCTACGTCCACTTTCCTAGTCTCCTTGCAAATAGCGTAGTAAACATGTTGGTTATTTTGTTTAGCAATGCTATACATATACTATATATAGTTTGATGGATCTGTGTAATCTCCCTTTTTGTATAGCATGTGCATGTCGTCCAGGAAAAAAAATTCTGGTACGGTTTCTTTTTCAAGAATTTTGTTAAACATATTGAGTACATAATGGACTTATTCCGGGGGTATATTCTTAAAGAATTCGTTAGGTATTTTATCCGGGCCAGTTGCCATATTGTTTTTACTATATGACGAAACTTCAGTGAGTTCAGTGAGCGTGAAATCACAATCCAAAAATGGGTGTTTGACAAAAGTAAAAGTGGTTTCTTCGAGAATTTTCTTTAAGTACACCTGCTAATAAAACTCCACTCAGGAATCCAAGCCAATCTTGTTACTGCAAGATCCTTTAAAATCAAATAACTTGAGAGTGTTCTAAAATTCATTACCATTTTTAACATTATTTAACCTGTTCCGAATCAAGTCATTGAAGGATGATTTAGCTTGTGCCTTAACTAAAATTATTTCTTGAAAAAAAAATCCTACTCCATCTTCACTCCATTGGGAATCGAACCACAAAACTTCTGACTAACACCTGACTTTCCAGTCAGGTGCTTTTCCAATTAAGCTATTAGAGGGATCAGAATAAGAACTCTTAATTCAAGAAAATAACGCTAATTTTTAGCTAGGTGTTAATAATACAAGTAATTATTTTTTAATTTATCTGCTATATCATCAGTGGCGCTATATCATTGTGGTTCGATTCCCAATAGAGTGAAGACGCAATAAGATCTTTTTTTCAAGAAATAATTTTAATTTAAAAATATTATTTTCCATCTAGTCTTATTAAGACCTTAAGTATTTTCTGTCATTGAAGATTCTTAACATGATTGATATTGTGTAGATTTTCTGCCTTCATGGTTTTGAGGGTTGATCTACTGTCGGTAAGGTACAATCTCTGATGATATAGCAGATAAATTAAAAAATAATTACTTGTATTATTAACACCTAGCTAAAAATTAGCGTTATTTTCTGGAATTAAGAGTTCTTATTCTGATCCCTCTAATAGCTTAATTGGAAAAGCACCTGACTGGAAATCAGAAGTTTTGTGGTTCGATTCCCAATGAAGTGAAGATGGAGTAGGATCTTTTTTTCAAGAAATAATTGTAATTTGAAAATATTATTTTCCATCTAGTCTTATTAAGACGTTAAGCATTTTCTGTTATTGAAGATTCTTAACTTGATCGATATAGTGTAGATTGTCTGCCTTCATGGTTTGGAGGGTTGATCTACTGTCGGTAAGATACAATCTCTGACGATATAGAAGATAAATTAAAAAATAATTACTTGTGCCTTAACTTTACTGTACTCATCTCTGGATTCAATATAATCCGACAGTAAATATAAATTTGCTTTATCACGCTTAAATCTTTTATAATTTCTACTAGCTTAAAGCTTGGATGCCTCACACGCAGAATTGTACCAGGGTTTGTTTATTTGATAGTTACTACTTATCTTTGTAACAGATTTGACACTTAACATGTTTGACCTTTGTGCGTTACCTATTATTGCAATTTTTAGATTATCATATAGAAGGTCTACATTTTCAATATCAGAATACAGAAATATTGTAGTTAAAAGATTTAAATAAAAGTCAGTAACTTCAGATTCATTCCAATTGACAATTTCAACGGGACTTTGTTCTATCTTTGAACTCTTATCGCACTTGATTGTATTTGCGAGTTTAAGGTATACTAAAAAGTGATTGGAACCCTCGGCAGCCGCCGCCACATGTACAAGGATGGGGTGAAAAGTTTCGGGTCGTACCCAGACATGGCGTCTACAGGTCTAATTTTTAGCTTGTATTCTATAGTACTATATTTCACTAGCTTGTATATCAATTTTCAAGTCGTTTGCTTTATTAGTATCCATTTGAGAGCCTACTGAACAATACACCTCGATTGTTTGTGCAAAAATGGAAAAATCAGAGAAGCGTGCGAACATTAAATACTTATATTTAAAAGCCCTTACACCACTTCAAATAAAAGAAGAAATGGGTTCCACACTGAAAGACTCTTCTCCATCATATTCGACGGTTAAAAAATGGGTTTCTGAATTTAAGAAAGGTCGCACGAGCACTTCTGATAAACAAAGGACGCCCCGTTGAGGTCGCGACTCCCGAAATGATTGAAAAATTCATAAAATGGTGATAAAGGACCGCAAATTAAAGATAAGTGAGATAACTGAGGCTGCTAGGATGTCAACTGAGGATGTACGCAATATTTTATATGAACATTTGGGCATGGGGAAGCACTGTGCTACGTGGGTGCCGCGTTTGCTAACAGTCGATCACAACGTACGTCCCCATAGGTCGGTCGTTGCGATGGCTAAAATCAAAGAATTGAAGTTGAAAATTCTTGAGGGAGATTATGTCGAAAAATAAAGTGAAAACAAACACAAAAAAAGTTGTTTTTCCTTTTCAAGCCGGAAAATTTTCACCCCAACCTCGTAGATCATGAACTAAATTAAATGAATTATTACCAACCCAGGTAAAAAAAGCCTGCCGCGCTTTGTGATTTTCAGATCAAGTTAGCTTCTTATTAATCCGGTAGCCATTAACACTTCTGTACGCAATAATATGTCCCCGAGATTACTCTTCTTTAAAAGGTAAAAAAGGCCCCTGATTACGAATGACTTGGGTAGGTTTTCGAAATATGCGTCCATTGTTGTTTAAATAATTTTTTTAAATAATTTTATTATTTATTCAAAAAAAAATTATAAAATCATCTTTAACATGGCTGAAGAAAAATAAAACTTTTTTGCGTCTTGTACTTTTTTTCGTACGACGAACCGTTTACAATGTATAGCGTTATTAACAAATGATTTTTAAACAAAATTGCTATATTTGCACAGTGTTACCTCAGAATGTATTGCTCAGAAAAATTTTAAACTTGTACACTGTCTATATCGAGGATAAATCTCTTGAAATGAAAAAGAAATCTTTCGATCGAATAAAAACTTCTCTCCTTAAATTCTTATTAAAAAGTTAATATTTTTAAGTGGAAACCTTTCAGACTCTTCGTTTTTTAATAAACTATCATCTAGATCAACCAGTGTCATAATATTGTTTGAAATTGTTGCGAAAGCTTTATTTAGCATTATTAACATAATTTGTTGTTCATAATTTATTTTGCTAAATTGTTTATAATAATAGATATAAAGAATCACCCTTAATAACTAGAATTGACTTACATTTTTTTATTAATCTTTGACACATGATTACAGTTTTCACTTTCGTGATATTTTCTCATACTACGAGCCATTATTCATTTATGGCCTTAGACATAATGTATTTTTTATAAACATACCCTCCCCTAAAAGCCACAATTTTCAAGTTAATAGCGATTACCTATTTTATATCCTTAATTTTTCTATAAATAATATAATTATCTTGAGTAAAATTTTTCATACCTGCGCCTTATTGTTTATAACATTTGTTATAACAATAAAGCTTAATTAAGAAAATCGATTTTTTCTTAATTTTTTTAATTATCTGTGACAAAAAATAATAGCTTTTCCTCGATTAACTAATATAAGATATTGTCTTTTAATCCCTTCTGGCTTTAAAACCAAAATTTAATCATTTAAAAAATTTAAAAAAATATATATATTTTTACTGCATTTTATCTCGTGATATTACTAATGTAAGTAAGCCACCGCTTGCACGACTTTTACTTTTGTCCTTAATAGTAGGGCTCACAAACATCAAATACTCATTGAAACCTTTAGGTTTGGCAACAATAAGGTTATTGTCAAGAACACTTCTTCGGAGAGAGAACATTTGGCTCCTCAAGGAGCCTACGCAGTTAGGGCCACATTACTCTTTTCCAGCCTATCACATTTAGCTTTTAGGAACTTTGACTCTCATAAGCGAATCTAAATCAGCTTCCAGTTTAGAGTTTTTTTAAACAGACTGAACTTTTTTCTTAGTTTCAGCAGTATCCTCTTTTATAGAGGTTGAACGATCCATAATTTTTGAGTCCGTCATAGATTCGAAGGTGAAAACAACCAATCCTGGCTTTCTCAGGTATATGAATTTAGTCCTTATTGACTTTTCTGAACAGCTGCCACTGCCGGTACCCGCTATATATACAGGGTGATTCTTCTATCTTGAGACATCGAAGTATCTCAAGAAATAAGCATCTAATGAAAAAAAATTCCTCAATAAAAATTTTTATTTTCGAGAGAAAAGCGACCCCGCAAAAATGTACCCCGTTACGCTTCTGCTTCGTTGCAGAAAACACATTTTTTACGGGATTTGCATTTGGGGATTGTGAGGGACAGTTTAAGGCAGTCATCCTAATTTCCTCTTGTCACTGACTGCACAGGCGGCTACGGTGTTTTTAGTCGCTGTCTCCATGAAGTATTCATTCTCTATTTTCTTTCCCAAAACATTTCTCTGTAGACCTTATAAAAGCAGTCTGATAGATTTTAAGCATCCTTTCGGCGTTCAGGTTTCCAGTGAACACGTACCTTACGCCAAAACCCAGCTTGCAGAAGTAACCCCACACATGCTTTATACCGCTTCATCCATTTCCTTGCAAAGTCCTTCGACTTTCTCATAATACGTCTTTCCCTTGTCTTAAAATAAATGATACTGAGCCAGAACTTACAGCACATCTTAGCTTAAACTTCCCTGAGTCCTTACTTCACCTCATTACTTTGACAATGGAGGTTTTATCTATACAAGAGAAAATTGAAATGTTTCTCATTTACGAAGAAAGTGGCAGGTATATCGAGCATAATAACACACTTTACGCTCAATGTTTTTCAGGCAGTGTACGGTCACGCGCTTCCGATTACCGGGTGCTCAACAAATTCACCACTGACAGAAGTGTGTAAGTCGAAAAAACAAATCATCGAAAAACTTCTCAGACAAGTCATCTTTCATGAACCACGGTATGGTTGACATAAAATGCATTTTTGAAGAGTGGAATACCCACACTGGTTGCCCGAAGATGATCGTCAGCGACCTTGGTCCTCGCAAGTTTGGTGTGGAGTAATTGGAGAACAACTGATCGGTCAATATTTTATTGATGGTACTTCAAATGGTGATAAATACAATCACTTTTTAGAAAATAAACTTCCAACATTTCTTGAATACCTAAGCTTGGAAGAGCTGTCGAACACGTGGTCACATCATGACAGTTTTCTAGCGCATTATTCAGCAATAGCGCATGAAGTACAGAATCACGAATTCAACGGTCAATGAATCGGTAGAAGAGGTCCGGTAAATTGGCCTGCCAGATCGCCAGGCCTTACGTCGCCGGATTTCTTTTTTTGAGGTTATTAAAATAATCTGCTTTAACAAAAGTGCCAAAAACTCTGGAGAACATGAAATAGCAAATCAGAACTGCTTGTAGTATAATAACACTAGACACACACTGCAGTTGTGTACCATTTTGAGCACTTAATGTGAAACGTTAATCAAAAACAAGCACCCCGATGGTGAAAGGCAAAGCGACTCACCAAAAAACAGCACCCTGATGGTGAGCGTCAAGGGGACTCACAGCAAAAAACACCCCAAAGGTTAGGGACAATTACTACGTCCACGTCGTTTTTTCTGGATAGCGCTAAAAGTAGTTAATTCATTGACTGTTTACATCCTTGGAGTCAAAATGAGAAGCTTGCGTTTTAAAAATGAAATTGAGCTTTCTCATTTTTGTGCTACACTTTATCCCCCATCCCAGGTGGGTGGAAAGGGTGTCGAGAATAAAATTGGTTACAATTGCATAGCTCTCCCGAAAACAAATAAGACGTCTTCGTTTCTTCAAGTCAAGAAATGACTTTTTCACCTGTTAACAATATTTATTCATCTGAAATAATCAAATCCTTGGTAAAAAGAAAATAAACCAAAGAAACGCATTTCCTTGAATCCAATAATATGTTTTCAGCGTATTCTTTTTCCTATAATCGCGAAAAAATACGTATAATTCATTCAATATAATACTTTTTTATAAAGGAGTAAGCACCCTGACTTATCATGTTTAAATATACTAAAGTCGTTATTTTAAATAACGGAGAAATTTTAAGGCTTGAATGTAGGAAAAAAAATTGCTTACGTCTATCGGTAACGTTGTAAACTCTTGCTCTGTAATTCGCAAGTAGGATCGATCTGCAAAGAAAAGAATGATTTACAAAAAATCATTAATAATTATTATTATCTAACCCTCAAAAAAATTTACGAGTGAATAAGCCAGTCAAATACATCAATATGTATTTTATTTATTTATGTTGAAAGTAACCTAAGTTGTGAAATCATAGAATCAAGCTAAGTATGAATAGGAATTAAGTTTTTTCAAGCATCTCACTGAAAAATAGGCCATCGCTTTTGAAGAAAAAATCATAGATGAAAAATAAAAAATTATCGAAACGAGATTAAGTGATATCAATAAAAATAAGAAATTTTTAATGTTATCTAATTTTCGCCGCCTACAGAACAAAATGTTCTTTAATGATCATAAATACAAAATTGAAAGAAGTCAGCTTCTATAATACTGTTAATTAGGTTTCAAAATTTAATTAAAATGTAAAAATCGCATTAGAAACAATTTAATTTTGATTAAAACTGTTGATATCAGATACACCTATTTGTCTTTTTCATGCCGAAAATTAGATGTTTTTTTTATCACACAGGTTTGTTGCTCGTAATTTACTAACCAAATTTTGGTCCGCTTGAGTTAAATCTTGTGCCAAATATTTTAAACGAAATGTTTAAGGCGCTTCTAACGGTTGTCAAATTCACTAGGGGCAAACTAAATCTAAACGGTTGAGTTGTTCAACGCCATATTTTAAGCACATAATCTAAAGACAACTTTTACCGGTCGGTTCAACTCGCTTTTTCCCGAAAAGATCCTTTTTGTTGTTGTATTTTGTAATTGAAAATGCAGTGTTATTTCTCGTTTAAAAGTCGCGTGAGCTGTACAGTAACACGGTAGTATAGTGAACGTGAATGGCAGGAGAGGAAAGCGGGGGACTCGCCTGTATTCGCACGTGTCCCTTAAACGGCTGTCAATTTGGCTACATCAAAACTACGTCTAAACGCATGAATTGTTGGCCGCAATATTTTAATCACATAATCTAAAGGCAATTATACCGAACGTTTCAGCTCGCTTTTTCCTGAAAATGTTCGCTTTTTCCTGAAAATGTTCTTGTTGTTGTTTTTTGTAATTGAAAGTGGAGATAATTTTTTCTCCCTTGAAACTGGCGTGTTGTGTACAGTACACGGGTCTATACCAGAGGCATGGTGCAAGAGCGGCAAGCGGGGGGCTCCACTGCCTTCCCAAGTTACTCACCAGGGGTCAGTATTTCTGGAATCGACATATCTAAAACAGGTTTTTACGATCCAGTAAACAAGTATAGTATAATTTTTTTTGGTTTCTTCACGTAATTTTCGCTATGAAATGACTGTATTCGTACGTACATTCATTATCAATTGGCGAATTACCAAAACAAATGTATTAGCAACAAAGAAGCTGTCAACTGTGAAACGTAAAGGAAACAAAATTTGTAATTGAACATTTTAAAATTTTTGAAGATGTTGAATTGTTTTGATTTATAGTTTAAAGTTGTACAAACGTTCCGCGTCAAGAAAAAAAATCGTGAATGAAATAAATAACAAAAAATATTGTTATTCATAAATTACCCTACCGAAAAGAATCTTTGAGTATATACTAAAAATTCTTTAGGTCAAAGAAGCTCAGAGAAATTCTCCGCAGGCACTCGGGTAGATATTTTTAAAGGTCCAGGAAGCTCGTTTAAATGATCTGAAGGCTTGAAAATATCCTTTCCGAAATTGAAATAAGAATACGATCATAAATAACAAGCAGAGAGGCTATCGCAATAGAGTAGCCGACACTCAAGGGTCCTTTGTTAAGCTTTCGGATTAAAATTTAGAAGTAGATTTTTTTAATTTCATAGTTAACAGCCTAAAACATAATAATTCGGAATCTACGGGTTTCGATGACTTCAGATATGTAACTTTTTTTTTTAATGCTTAAAATTGGAACTAATAGAACGTTTCTCGTAAATGGAATGAGATACGCCAAGAAAGACAACATTTTTGAATTCAAGTAGAAAATTGTATATCAGTATATAAGTTATCATTATAAATAAGTATAATGAGAAAATTCATCAATTAAAAAAAAGTGTTAATAATTTGAAGAGAAATTTAAAAAGGCAGTGCGGATTAGCCACGACCAACTACTGTGAATAACTCTGCCCGCCCGGTACGTGACGAATACAAAAGGAACATTATATTACCATCGCACCACTCTTAAAAGCACCACTAAAAGAATCTTGAAAAGGACCCAAATCTCTCAAACTATCTCCGAGACTATTTTGTTTCAAATGGACTTTGTTTATAGACTCAAATGGGCCAAGCTATTTCGTAAAGAAAACTCAGAGATTTCTTTCGGTAGGGTAGCGAACAGAAGTTAGATCTACTTTACTTGCCAAATTTAAATAAACTGAACTGATATGTTTTGGGAGAAGCTGAAAAACAAATATTGTTCACTAAAAATGAGACAATAACTCGAAATAATACAATAATAACTTTTATTATACCCCCCCCCCCTTTATCACCCCAAATATGACCCAAAAATGAAAAATAAACATTTTTACGTATTACTGTTAATTGTTAGCAATTTATGCCATCATTTTCATACAAATAATTACCACTGGACTATTTAAATACTTTACATTAATTTTTAAACAATGTTTAATTGTTTAGATAAATTTAAATTATTTAAACAATTATTTTTTCCCCAAAATTTTTTAAATTATCTATTTTTTATTGAACAGTAATAGTCGGTAATTGCTTGAAGCATTACATTTTGTTTTAAAAATGATATAATTATTTTCACAATTAATTATTTTCTATTTATAAAATTTCTAAAAATTGAGCCGGAGACGTTTAATTTTTCTCAAATTTGTATCCTGAACTACTTTTTCTTGAATAATTACATAATTTTGATACATTTCTTCTAATTTTTAACATACGAGGTGTGTTCAAAAAGTAAGGTGACTTTTCAATTTTCGCGGGCTACGTACATTCAAGTTGTAAATTTTTTGATTTGTTGTGTTGGTACACTCGTCACGATTATATGTTCACAGTTTTGACTATATAGCTCGTGTTGTTTTTCTGGCAGAGGCGTAAAAGTTTAGAAGGGTTTGGTGTGCTCGGCGATTTTCTTCTTTCGAAAAAAAGCAGCAAATAGTTGGCATTAAATTTTGTGTGAAAAATGGAATCCAGTGCTCTAAAACTCTTGAAATGTCGACAGTTGCATACGGTGAGTCTACTCTGAGTAAAAAAAATGTGTATAAGTGGTACACGCTGTTCCAAGAAGGCCAAGAGGATGTCGAAGACGAACCTCGCCCTGCACGTCCCAGCACGTCAACAACAGATGAAAACGTTCAAGCAGTGGAAGAAATGGTGTTGGAAAATTGCCGAATTACCATCAGAGAAGTTGCTGAAGATGTTGGCATATTGGTTAGCTCATGCCATGCTATCTTTTCGGACGTTTTGGGCATGAAACGTGTGTTAGCGAAATTTGTTCCAAAACTGCTTAATTTTGATCAAAAGATCCATCGCATGAGCATCGCTCAGGAGATGTTAAATGAATGAATAGTCATGCCTCAGCCTCCATATTCACCGGATTTGGCCCCCAGTGACTTTTTTGCTTTTCCCAAAACTGAAGAGACCCATGAAAGGACATCAATTTTCAACGATTGAGGAGATAAAAACTGCATCGCTGAAAGAACTCAAGGCTATACCACAAAAT
>NC_046665.1:24234264-24237481 GCF_010883055.1 Belonocnema kinseyi | reverse complement strand
AAACAATTTTTATTTGCTAGAGCAGTTTTTTTCGATAACTTAAAGAAAAAGGAAATAAAATAGAACACATCCAATTATTCTTCTGACTGTACAGTTTATACAAAAATGTATGAACAATTTGTTAATTGTTTCAACAAATATAATTGGTTTTAAACCATTATTTTTCCAAAACATTTTTTTAAATCGTATTAAGCATTTCAAGTCTGATATTACTGTTGTAACATTATTGCTCTTCGCTAACCGGGGATTGATTTTGTGTTATGTATATTCTTAATTTAATTGCTACACTTGGCTGATTTTAAAAAGTGATTTTATTATATACCGAAAATTATATTAATTTTTGATAATAATTCTGTTGCATTTTAAACTAATCTCAAAGATATTTATTTTGATCTAGAGATTCATTCAAATTGCGTTTACTTTATCCTTTCCAGTAAATTGCAACCACCAAAATACATTGATTACAATACTGAAAGGATATTAAAACTAGTCCTAAACATTTTACAATTACACTTGAAAATTATTTATACAACAGAAAAAAAAGTAAATCTTATTTTCAGAATAAAATTTCTTACTGAAATTTTAAATCATCAAAAAAAAAACAACAAAAATCATAGATTGTGGATTCACTCGAGGGAGAGATGATTACGTCTTTTATCTATGAATTCAATATATATTTTAGGTAATTACACCAGTATTACAAATAATCAAATAGGATTCTCCTCCAATATTAATCGAAAATAAACCAAGACTTCCTTCGCACATCGAGGTTTTTATCATACGATAAATTTCAAAGTCGTTACGAATTCTATTCTGGCTCAATTTTTACAACAATTCAAAATAAAATGCCCCTACAAATTTCAATAGCTAACGCAACCATGCACAACGAGGTTTCTTTATCGTAAGATAAAGTGCAAAGTCGTTACAATAAAAGTTGCGCACGCTATCTTTTTATTTATTTAAAAATCCCCACACTAAGATGCAAACATTCACGAGGTCTCCACATAAATGTGGAGTGCAAAGTCGTTACAATCATGCATAATATAATTTTAAAAAATTAAAAAAAATGGAAATTTCCAAAAACTTACGTATAACTATCCGAATTCTGATGAATTTGGATAGTTTAATGAACGGAAGTTAGTGATACAAGCAGGAGAATCCTTAGCGGATAGCATCCTTCTTGAATGACGCTTATACTTTTCGAATGATACTCTCACGATAGGTGGATGAGTGAACCAGGGGAGACTCCCTCCTCGTCAATCCTTGCGTAAGAAGTCTTCGTAATTGAAAGAGACCTGGTACCGGTATCGCAATCAATTTATAGAGTGCATTGGTCCCACGCTACCCCCACTTATTAGCTGAAGGCGCGCGCAATTGATCGTATGAGCGAATGATTTAGTGAATCATCCCTTAGTTCTACCTGGCTGTCCACTTTTAAGTCAAGAGCGTATCAATATAAATATTCGCCCGTAGCTTTATTATTAAATTCCAATTATGAAAATAGAACGGACTGTCTCAACGCCCCCCTAAATGGATAGAGCTTTTATCTTTTAAAAGGTCTTATTCGTTTCCAAAAAAATATATCTCAAAAGTTAACAAACAAACAAAATTTTAACCGTGGGAGAATGGCATATCGATACTTTTAACCTTACATATACATATAACGATTAATGCCCCCCTAAGCTAAAAAATTCTTTAGAGAGAGAGAGAGAGAGAGAGAGAGAGAGAGAGAAAATCTATTTGTAATTCCTCATTTTCAATAAATTGATAACCATCAATGCCCACCTAAACGAATGGGTTCAAATTAATTAAGAACATTCGTTTACAATAAGTTGTACATTTTTACATTTTTTTTGTATAGCAAACAAGTAATTTTAATGATTATAACTAAGTAGCTGAATACTATTACGTTGATTATTGTGATTATGCACTATCTATTTTAAACATTTACTAACAAAAAAAATACCAGGAATTACATGGGGAAATTTTTAGATTTCCCATTCGTTGAGAATAAAATTAAGTGATAGACAATGGTGGTATTGATTGCGATTGCTATTGTGTATCATGTCTAGATGGAGTGTAACTTCGTATGTACCACCTAGCTCAAAATTCCTCATCCTAATGCAATTTTTCATTTCATTTATTATTCTTGTTTCCCACATATCAATAATCAGTTTCCCTAACGTTTCAGTTAATTTCTTAATGCTTGAATAAATATTTTTTATATTAATACTCTTTAGTACGCACTTAAGTTTTCTAAATTGCCATTTAAATTGTTTTTTGTGCACTCTAGTGCTCCTATTTTCCTGTATTTTTCTTAATTTTTCCTTTTTACTTTGACACTGCTTAGAGTCGTTTGGTAGTTTTCGATATTGGCACATTCCAATTTCCTGCTTTGCTCCATCTGCTGAAGCTTCATTTCATAACTTTCCAAATAAAATTTTATCTTCCTTTCTTTGCTTGAGAAGTTCTGAGGATATTTTTATCTCTTTATATATTTCTCCAAGTGGTAATGAATCTTTTAAATCTATTCTTTCAATGGATTTTATGATTGGTTTAATTGTGGTTTCATGTTTGAGGGATAATGTGACCCATGATGTTTTAGAGGGGTACATTTCTCTATCCATTTGGATATCCTCGGGAAAACCTTCAGTAATTCGTTTTTTATGCAGAATTATTTGCAGTTTGGCTTCTTCTTTAATTGCTGCCTCCAATTTTTTTAGTTTTTTAGTGGCTCTCGTTCTTTTCGGCCGGGGTCTGTTTCTTGATTTCAGGCTTTTTTTTTGGCCGTGACTAGCCTCTTTCTTTTTCTCTGGAGTATTGGTCCATTTCCTTTGAGTCTGGTTGCATATATTTTTACATTGAACCGAATGCTCTTTGGTAAAATTTGGTATCCGGTGAATACGGTTCTGAGAAATTCCCATATTGTCGCTTTTCAAACTTATGAAGGAGAAATGATCAAGTACTGTTTGTATACCACGATCTTCAAAAATTTTCGAGTCGGATAGTTTAGTCCTTGCTTTAGCCATCTGTTAACATAACGAGTATCCCGGTTCTAATTCCTACCTCATGAATTACAAATTATATTCACCTATATCCCTTTTTCCGAACGAAACGACTTATTCTACTTGGGTATCTCCTTTTCTCAAAGCAAGTGTTAAATTTTATGAGAGAAAAAAAATAAAAAGAATTCAAATGAATAAGAAAATCATATTTT
>NC_046665.1:24230499-24234164 GCF_010883055.1 Belonocnema kinseyi | reverse complement strand
GGGTGGCCCAAAAAATCACATTTGAGAAATTTTAACGGGCTTGTTGGCCAAATCGTTCTAGTAGGCAAGTAAATGTATGCCTATTTTTTTATTTTCGAAACAAAATATTTTTAGAACTCGCTCTGGACATTTTTTTATCTTATGGAGTTCAACATGTAAAATGTTTCCAATTTTTATTTCTTCGATTTTGGACAGCAAATTATAAGCCAATTTATTTGATATTTAATATACTTGTTCACTTATCAATGAACATTGCATTTATCCCCATTTTATATCTCAGAAATATTATGCAAAAGTTTTAGGCATATCAAAAATTGTATAAAATGGCAATTTTTGGAGGCTCACTGTGACCCTCAGATATACTTGTGTAACTTGACATTTTGAAGAGACATTCTTTAGACTATTGAGAATAGATTTCTAAAAAAAAATTATTAAAAGTATAATTTAAATTGAGTAAAGCGTAAGAAAAGCTTATGAAAAATGACGCATTTAAGTTGAACACCGGCTGAAGGGACTTCAGGTGGACGGCTGCAAAAAAAGTTGACCCTCGGTCGGTCCGCTCATTGTACACCGTATTTGCTGTTATCCCAAGCTGCGGTGACTGACAATGAGTTGAATGGTCGAGTAATAATAAGTTAATAAATCTATAGCTGCACTCTGGGTTAAGCCTGTAGCTGGTGTAAGGATTACTTTACTTCAAATCAGGAAACTTTGAAGCCTCAGAGCGAGTTCTAAAAATATTATATTTTGAAAATAAAAAAATAGGCATACATTTATTTTCCTGCGAGAACGATTTGGCCAACAGGCCCGTTAAAATTTCTCAAATGTGATTTTTTGGGCCACCCTAGTCTCAGTATATGAAAATCAACTTAAAATAGATGATAACCGGCCTTTTATATCGCGTACGTACCCGATACCTATGTTTGTACGCGATAAAGTAGCAAAAGAAATTAAAAAACTTATGGAAATGGGGATAATTTGAAGGTCAAACAGCGCGTATGTAAATCCATTAGTGGTCACAATAAAAAAAGATGGCTTGATAAGACTTTGTTTAGATGCTAGAAAATTAAACGAAATCATGGTAAATGACTACGAATGTGCAGAGCCTACTAAAGTTTTATTTCAAAGATGTGCTGGAACACAAGTTATGTCAACTTTGGACTTAACTAGTAGCTTTTGGCAGGTGCCATTGCACCCTGACTCTATGAAATATACAGCTTTCTTATATGAGGGGAAATGTTATGAATTTTGCATGACACCCTTCGGTTTAGAAACAAGCACAGCTGCGTTGGTAAGAGCATTGGATTTCGTTCTAAATGGCCTTCGAAATTTTGTTATCACTTTTATTGATGATATGTTATGTACCTCATTGAGCACATCACAGCATCTAGAACACTTGGAATTATTATTCCAACATCTAGAAAATCACAATATCAAAGTAAATTTTGAGAAATCACATTTTTTTCGACCAGAAGTCAAATTTTTAGGCCATATTTTAACGCCACTTGGAATTAAACCGGATCCTGAAAAAATTAAAGCAATCCATGAATATCACAAACCTCGAAATTTAAAAGAATTACGCGGATTCTTGTGTGTAATAAATTTTTAAACCAAATTTACAAGAGAACACGCTCAAGAAATCGTACCACTTTTGAACTTATTACGCATAGGGGCTAAATGGATATGGGATTTAGAAACGGACGACGCGTTCAAGAAGGTCAAAGCCTTATTTTGCGAATTTATTATCCTTACATATCCGGATTTAAACGCGAGCGATCGAGCGCTAGGTGCGGTCCTTTATCAAATTGATGGAAATAAACAGCACGCACCTATTTCATTTGCTAGTCGTACATTAAAGGGATCTGAGTTATCATAGTATACAACCGAAAAAGAATTATTAGCAATTGTATATGCCCTAATAAAATTTAGATCATATGCTTTGGGCGCTAGATTAATGATTCGCACAGATCATAAAGCCTTAACTTTTCTTAAAACGTGTAAATTGGTAAGCGGTAGATTGACACGGATGGATCTTAGCAATCCAGGATTATCAGTTTACAATCGAATATTGCGAGGGGAAAAAATATAATAGCCGATACACTAAGCAGAATTCCGTCGATAGAATAAGGACACTTTTTTGATAAAAATGAAGGGAAAATTTTTCTATACGCATTAACAAAACGACCCTCATCTGAATTACGACAGCGTTTAAAAAATACTCTTCAAGAGCAGAAAAATGACCCTATTTTGCAACAATGCGTAAAAGCAATAAATGAGGGCAAAACAAAAAGATTTGAAAAACATGAAGAACTAGTATACTTCATTGCAGACGGGGAAAAAAACTTTACTTAACTAAAAGCATCATTCATGACGTAATCGATGAATGTCATGAACTTTATAGCCATATAGGTCCTCATAAAGTCTTTAGAATGCTACACGAATACTTTTATTATCCCCGTTTAGCTAAAACAATCAGGCAAAGAGTATAGACTTGTGATTCATGTCAGAAAAACAAAGTGACAAATCAATCGAGCTACGCGGAAATGAAAAATTATACGCTCACGAAACCAGGAGAAATATTATCTATTGATTTTTATGGTCCTTTACCTGCACATTAAAAGGGGGTTTTAAATATATTTTATAAACCATTGATGCATTTAGTAAATTCGTGTGTCTGTATCCTTTAAGGCTAATGACGAGCAAAGCGGCTATAAATAAAATTTTTAATCATCATATTCCGAAATATGGATGGCCTGATAAGATTATTACCGATCACGGAACGCAATTCACGTCAGATCTTTGGAAAAATAAATTAAAGGAAGAAAATGTTCAGGTAGTTTTCTCTTCAATACGTCATCCCCAAAGCAATATAGTAGAGAGAATTCACAGAGAACTTTCGAGATTTTTTCGATCTTTGATTAAGGAAAACCACAGCGCATGGTGGAAATGGGTTCGAATTACAGAATCATGCATGAACGAAACACATTATGATACGACCGAATTTACGCCTATAGAAATTCACATTAACGTTAAACCTAAACGGACATGGGAAACGTGACTCAAATTTCCGTCAAAACCCCCTGATCCGGAATATAAAGATAAATCGAGATGGTGCATAATAACATCCTACAAAAGGATAAAAAACGTGCTGAAGCTTTTAACAGAACCCATAAAATCATCAAATTTAAAGAAGGTGATCTGGCCCTGTTAAAACTATTAAATAAGTCAGATAAAGATAATAAAATCCTGGCCAAATTTTTGGAAATTTATGATAGACCTTATGTTTTAAAAAAACAAGTCACCCCAGGAACACTCATTTGATGGGACCCTAGAGAACTACAAGAAAAGGGGATGTACCATACTCAAGACCTAAAAAAATATAATGAAAGAATTAACTAACGTTAAATAATTTAAACATATTAGCACACAAATCGCGTGAAATTAAATAATAAATCACGATTATAAATAAATCAAAGATGTATGTATGTTTTCCAGATTATTGATTGCACCTTCAATAAATCAGTTAGAACTCGGCATTCTCAGGACATGTTTTATACGTTTCACATGTTAAATATTTATAAATATAATCATGATAATATAAAAACAAAATCACAGTAAAGAAAACAAAACAAAAAAATAAAAAAAAATATAGGAATAAAAAAAAA
>NC_046665.1:24226047-24230399 GCF_010883055.1 Belonocnema kinseyi | reverse complement strand
ACCGTTTTAATTGAAGAAAAAATTCCCGGTCATTTCCCGGTTCGCAAACATTTTTCCCTGTCAATTAAATTTAAAAAATCGAACTCTATTCTAAACATTTTTCCATTTGAAGTAATATAAAATTATTTAAAAATTAAAGAATTTAAAGTGAAACTTTTGAAATGGAAGTTTAAAAGTTTTTCAGTTCCTAAATTTTGTATTCAAATGCGCAATAACTTACACACATAAACTGGAAGGTACTAACAATTTTCAATTGAACAGTTTTGAATGAAATGCTGACAAACTGCAAAATTCAGAATTTTAAACATCCATAAATTATAGAGTTCAAAAATGCAGATGAAGTTCCGAAAATATAAATCCACGGTTAGATTTTCAATACTCTAAATTAAAGAATCAATGAATGAAGTTTAAAAATTTTCAGGTTTCTGACTCGGATTCGTACTCCGAAGCAGAACTTCGAGTACAGCTCATAAAAGCTCAAACTAAAGCAAGACAGAAGAAAAAAACTAAAAACGCGAAAAAGCGAGACGAAACTGTGGAGGAAAAACTTACGTTCAGAAATGGTAAGATATAATATTGTTTTTAAGATGTAAACATTTCAATACAGGACTGATCATTAAAACGGGAAATAGTTTTTTTTTTATATCTCATTTGTATTTTTTATTTTAGTATTGATGAAGGAGCCCAAACAAAATTCAGCCACAGAGCCGGAACAGGCAACTTCAAAAACTCCTGAATGTTTGGAGGTCCATGATACAAAGAACGAAGAGGTTATAGAGAGTGGTAAGTTGCAGATTATCTTCAAATTTATAGTATCTGAAAATTAAAAAAATGTCTCCAATCCAAACGTACTATAGCACGCTAATATAACCTTTTCAATGACAGGATTTTGAAAATTTTAAACGAATTATAATATTATTTTTTATCTGTTTACAGATGATTCCAAGAAGTACACAATGGTTAAAAGGAGGGAGAAAACGGAAAAAATTCATGAAGAAATAACTGCAGAGCAGATCACTGTAATGCCTTACAGTGATCTGCTCCTAAATCAGGATAAATGTTTTAAAGAAACAAGGAGTTTAAAACGTCTCTTTGAAAGCTGCAAAGAGTGCAGAGAAGTCCTCCAGAAGAGGCAAAACTGTTACAGGCAAATCAATCTATCTAAAACGGAAATTCAAAAACGGCGATTAATTGCACTTAAAAAAATTAAATAATGAAAACCTGTAATTATGAAAAATAAAATATAATGTGTAAAAGAAATAAGTGAATTTCATGTCTTTACCTCCAATTTCTAAATTTCAAATTATTGGGTGTCAATAAAAGTGAATTTGACATTTACCAGAATTTTGGGAACTTATAAATTAGGGGTGGGTTTTCGGTTTTCGAGCGAGGTTTCTTACCACCAGCATTAGTCGGGGTAACAAAAGGGGTAATTTTTTAGGACGTTAAACACCCAACTTTTTATTACCCTTTGCCTGTTTTTGTCGATTTTCCGAATTTTCAAAAATTGTATTTCATTAGGGGTTGTTTTTTAGTATCAAAAGGGAGATATCCTGCCACTACTATGGTTAGGAGGGATGCTTTCTATTAATTTTTTAAGGTATTAAATGACCGTATATGTATTAATTTGGAACTGAATTAGACTTTTACCAGAATTTTGGGAACTTATAAGTTAGGGGTGGGTTTTCAGTTTTCGAGCGAGGTTTCTTACCACCAGCATTAGTCGGAGGAACAAAAGGGGTAATTTTTCAGGACGTTAAACACCCAACTTTTTATTACCCTTTGCCTGTTTTTGTCGATTTTCTAAATTTCCAAAAATTGGATTTCATTAGGGGTGGTTTTTTGGTATCTGATAGAGATATTCTGCCACTACCATGATTAGGGGGGTGCTTTTTATTAATTTTCTAAGGTATTAAATGATCGTTTATGTATTAATATAGAACTGAATTGGACATTTACCAGAATTTTGTGAACTTATAAATTAGGGGTGGGTTTTCGGTTTTCGAGCGAAGTTTGTTACCACCAGCATTAGTCGGGGGAACAAAAGGGGTGATTTTGCAGGACCTTAAACACCCAACTTTTTATTACCCTTTGCCTGTTTTTGTCGATTTTCCGAATTTTCAAAAATTGGATTTCATTAGGGGTGGTTTTTTGGTATCTGATAGAGATATTCTGCCACTATCATGATTAGGGGGATGCTTTTTATTTATTTTCTAAAGTATTAAATGATCGTATATGTATAAAATCGAATTGAATGGCACGTTTACCAGAATTTTGGGATCTTATTAATTAGGGGTGGGTTTTCGGTTTGCGAGCGAGGTTTGTTACCACCAGCATTAGTCGGGGGAACAAAAGGGGTGATTTTTCAGGAACTTAAACACCCAAATTTATATTACCCTTTGCCTGTTTTTGTCGATTTTCCGAATTTTCAAAAATTGGATTTCATTAGGGGTGCTTCAAATCAGGAAACTTTGAAGCCTCAGAGCGAGTTCTAAAAATATTTTGTTTTGAAAATAAAAAAATAGGCATACATTTATTTGCCTGCGAGAACGATTTGGCCAACAATATATATAATATAATATTATATATATATATATGTATGCCTATTTTTTTATTTTCAAAACAAAATATTTTTAGAACTCGCTCTGAGGCTTCAAAGTTTCCTGATTTGAAGCAAAGAAATCCTTACACCAGCTACCGGTTTAACCCAGAGAGCA
The DNA here is from genome assembly GCF_010883055.1 of Belonocnema kinseyi. NCBI lineage: Eukaryota > Metazoa > Arthropoda > Insecta > Hymenoptera > Cynipidae > Belonocnema > Belonocnema kinseyi. Next base: position 24,227,682 of record NC_046665.1, on the reverse strand, counting down.
GCTATAGATTTATTAACTGATTATTACTCGACCATTCAACTCATTGTCAGTCACCGCAGCTTGGGAAGACAGCAAATACGGTGTACAATGAGCGGACCGACCGAGGGTCAACTTTTTTTGCAGCCGTCCACCTGCAGTCCCTTCAGCCGGTGTTCAACTTAAATGCATCATTTTTCATAATCTTTTCTTACGCTTTACTCAATTTAAATTATACTTTTAATCATTTTTTTTATAAATCTATTCTTAATAGACTAAAGAATGTCTCTTCAAAATGTCAAGTTACACAAGTGTATCTGAGGGTCACAATGAGTCTCCAAAAATTGCCATTTTATGCCATTTTTGATATGCCTAAAACTTTTACATAATATTTCTGAGATATAAAATGGCGATAAATGCAATGTTCATTGATAAGTGAACAAGTATATTAAATATCAAATAAATTGGCTTATAATTTGCTGTCCAAAATCAAAGAAATAAAAATTTGAAAGATTTTATATGTTAAACTCCATAAGATATAAAAATGGCCAGAGCGAGTTCTAAAAACATTTTTTTTCGAAAATAAAAAAATAGGCATACATTTATTTGGCTACTAGAACGATTTGGCCAACAAGCCCGTTAAAATGTCTCAAATGTGATTTTTTGGGCCACCCTAACTGAGACCCTACCAGGTTTCCGAGAAAATACATTTTTGTAACGAGATATTAGTTTGCAGAATCGCTCTTTTTCTATGACCACAAAGTTTAGAACGTGCATATGAACGACGAAAAAAATAATTTTTTTTACGATTTTTTTTCGGTTGAAATTGTTTTTGGCAATCTAAAAACGCATTTCATGCAAAAATATTGCCAAATTTTTCATTTAGGGGGTGACTAGCAACCCCTAACGTGATTTATGTAGATGCGACAGAAAAGTCGACAACAAAATCGATAAAGGTAATATATATTTAAGAGAGTAATAATTCTAACCGTTCGGAATCAAAACCAGACAAAATCTTTTGGTGTTGAGAAACCTCGCTCCAACCCCTAAGAACCACACCTATGATAAACGATATTTGAAATTAGTAAAATCGACAAAAACAGCCACAAGGTAATAAAAAGTTAGGTGTTTAAGGTCCTAAAAAATTACTCCTTTTGTTCCTCCGATAAAGGCTGGTGGTAAGAAACCTCGCTCGAAAACCGAAAACCCACCCCTAATTTATAAGTTCACAAAATTCTGGTAAATGTCCAATTCAGTTCGAAATTAAAACATATACGATCATTTTATTGCTTAAAAAATTAATAAAAAGCATCCCCTAATCATAGTAGTGGCAGAATATCTCTATCAGATACCAAAAAACCACCCCTAATGAAATCCAATTTTTGAAAATTCGGAAAATCGACAAAAACAGGCAAAGGGTAATATAAAGTTGGGTGTTTAACGTCCTAAAAAATTACCCCTTTTGTTCCTCCGACTAATGCTGTTGGTAAGAATCCTCGCTCGAAAACCAAAAACCCACCCCTAATTTATAAGTTCACAAAATTCTGGTAAATGTGCAATTCAGTTCGATATTAATACATATACGATTATTTTATTGCTTAAAAAATTAACAAAAAGCATCCCCCTAATCATAGTAGTGGCAGAATATCTCTATCAGAT
>NC_046665.1:24224930-24225947 GCF_010883055.1 Belonocnema kinseyi | reverse complement strand
TAAAAATGGACGCCTGATCATTATTCCAATGAGAAGATTGGATCGCATTTTTAAACACGTAAGCATAGTTTTCTGCAAAATCGAACATAATCAAGAAATGTTAAACTGACAACAGGCGTTAATTACTAATCCGTTAGTACTTTATTTACTCAAACACTTTATACGTGAGAAGTTGGTTGAATCATGTATTTGAAAACTGTTCTGCGGTATGCTGCCGCATAACGCCCGAGTGCGAGCGCGAGGACTCCCTCTACAACCGGCTCTGTAACTCAATGAATTCCAATTTGTCTATTTTCTTATTAGACATTTTTCATAGTAAAAAAGTCAAGCTTTCTTTTGAGACTATTTAAAAAAAAATAGTAGATGCCTAAATTGCGAAAAAAGTTAAATAAACAATTGATTTATTGAAAAAAATTGTTTAAACAATTCTTTTATTATAAATAATAAAATAGGATGAAAGCGTGTAAAAAGCACTTTCCAAAACCCTCATAAAAATTTTTAATCGCGTAATTAGAAAGGAAGTTACAGGCGTTTGAAACTACCCCTGCAGGCATTGGGGTTGAAAATTCAACCCCCCCTCACTCGGGGAGGGTTGGTAATCCTGGTCTATAAGTTTGTGGATTAACTACTGTTGGGTAGGCGAACACATTCCCAGAATTTAGAGACAATCGAAAAACATGACTTTTTGAGTTGGGGCAGTTGAGGAATAATGCCCCACATACCTTCAATATTTTTACAGATAGGACTCATTATTCGTTGTCAGCTATTCTATTATTGTACATTTTGTGCTTCATGTTATCCTGCGAAAATACAAGGTGATTTTGAATGTAAATTTCATTATTATTCCAATAGGAACAACAGGAAAAATAACATTTTAAAAGTACGTATTTGGGTTTAGAGTTAGGAAAAATGGTGTGTGACACTTTTTCGATTATGTTATTTTTATGTACATATGAGGAATAATATTATTAAACTTTAGTCTTTGTTGCATAATCAGTTAACCTCCTCGAAATTTAT
>NC_046665.1:24220654-24224830 GCF_010883055.1 Belonocnema kinseyi | reverse complement strand
CGCGGTATGCTGCCGCATAACGCCCGAGTGCGAGCGCGAGGACTCCCTCTATAACCGGCTCTGTAACTCAATGAATTTCAATTTGTCCATTTTCTTATTAGATATTTTTCATAGTAAAAAAGTCAAGCTTTCTTTTGAAACTATTTTAAAAAAATCGTAGATGCCTAAATTGCGAAAAAAGTTAAATAAACAATTGATTTATTGTAAAAATTGTTTAAACAATTTTTTATGTTATAAATAATAAAATAGGATGAAAGCGTGTAAAAAGCACTTTCCAAAACCCTCATAAAAATTTTAAATCGCGTAATTAGAAAGGATGTTACAGGCGTTTGAAACTACCCCTGCAGGCATTGGTGTTGAAAATTCAACCCCCCCTCACTTGGGGAGGGTTGGTAATCCTGGTCTATAAGTTTGTGGATTAACTACTGTTGGGTAGGCGAACATATTCCCAGAGTTTAGAGACAATCGAAAAACATGACTTTTTGAGTTGGGGCAGTTGAGGAATAATGCCCCATGTTAAGCTGATGTAACTACATCTTCGAATCAAGTTGAAACCTATCTCATAATTAAGGGCTAATTTGATGCTAATTTAATGCATTATTGCCAAATTTAATGCGACATTATTTAAAAATTAAACCGGGCGTTACGCTAGCTTAACGTTAAGCCGGCGGAACCCCATGTGAAATAAACGCTGAATCGAGTTCTGTCCTATCAAATAATTAAGGGCTCATTTACTGCTCTCCATACCCACTAAAAATTATTTTCTAAAAGCCACTCCTAATACTGAAAAACCGCCCTTTATATACATTATGCACAAATTGTAAATCTGATCATACTATAATTAAGGGCTCATTTAATGTTCACTTAAGGCACCATTGCCAAATTTAATGCTCAACTATTTTTAAAAACCCGGGGGTTACGCTAGCTCAACGTTAAGCTGACGGAACCCCATGTGAAATAAATGTTCAATCGAGTTCTATCGTACGACATAATTGAAGGCTCATTTAATGCTCTCCAAAACCACGAAAAATTATTTTCCACAAGTCACCCCTAATACTGAAAAACCGCCCTTAATATAAATTATGCACAAATTCTAAATCTGATCATACTATAATTAAAAGCTCATTTAATGCCCCATTGCCAAATTTAATGCTGCACTATTTTTTTTAAACCGGGGGTTACGCAATCTTAACGTTAAACTGGCGGAACCCCATGTGAAATAAACGCTTAATCGAGTTCTGTCCTATCAAATAATTGAGGGCTCATTTAGTGCTCTCCAAAACTACTAAAAATTATTTTCCAAAAGTCGCGCTTAATATTGATAAAACAACCTCAGTATAAATAATACACAAATTGTAAATCTGACTATACCATAATTAAGGACTTAATATAAATTATTCACAAATTGTAAATCTGTCCATATTACATTTGAGGGCGCATTAAAGGTTAATTTTATGCCTTTTAAACAATTATAATTCTCTGCTTTTGAAAAAAATAGGGATTATGCTGGCTGAACGCTAAGGCGATACGCGAAAATTAGGCAAGTATTGACTCTTAACTTTTTTAATACCGCATATTGTCTAAATTTAAATTATTGAGATCAATCATTTTCACAGAAAATCCTTACAGATTTTAATTATATCTACGTCTCTTACTGGTTCGAATTTAGAGAATAATTAAGGACTCACTTATTATTAAAAACAAGGTGTTACGCTGGCTTATAGGTGAGCTGACGTAAACCCCGGTTAAAAAAAAAATAGTGAAGCATTAAATTTGGCTATGGGGCAATAAATGAGAATGAAATGAATGCTTAATTATAGTATTATCAGATTTAGAATTTGTGCATCACTTTATATTAAGGGCGGTTTTTCAGTATTAGGGGTGGCGTTTGGTAGATAATTTCTAGTGGTTTTGGGGAGCATTAAGTGAGCCCTTAATTATGAGATAGGTTTCAACTCGATTCGAAGATGTGGTTACGTCAGCTTAACATACCTAAATATTAAGTAAAAAACACAAGATTTAAACATAAAGGTTAATAATGTGAAAAAGTGTGGGGGTAGTTACCCTACAAAATTTTTGTATTCCAATTTTTTATGGGTATGGAAAGTAGATATTATCATAGAAACCAAATAAAAAGTATTTAGGGGTAGCTACCATCACTAATTTTTAATCATCATTTTTTTAAAAGAAAATTACGTTATTCACCTTTCATCACGAGGAAACTTTTCCGGTCTGTTCGATGAAAATCAATTTGATTTTTATACACAAAACTGTACAATCGAGACTTGAGACTCCTATTTTTGAGAAACTGTTTCACCCCCTTAAATTGTTTATGAAACTGAAGTTCGCAACGTTTGCAACGAAAATATTTTTTTATTAAAAGCTCGAAACCTAAGATTGTATCGTTTTAAATAGTTCTATTTGATCTCAAAAGAAGCCCTTTATAGTTTCATCCCCCCAGCACTCTAGGATCACCCTTAAAATCATCCACCAAGCATGAAAAAAATCATTAAAAATCCTCTAATTTTGAGAGCTGAAATTATATTCTTTTAAATGGTTCCATTTAACGTCCAAAAAAGCCCAAACCAATTTCATCTCCATAGCACTTTAGGATCACCCCCAAAATCATCCCCTAAGCACTAAAAAAATCATAAAAATTCCTCTAACTTCCAGACCTACAATTTTAATATTTTAAAAAGTTCCATTTAATGTCCATTGCTATTAAAAACAGTTTCATCCCCCTAGCACTCTAGGATCACCCCCAAAATCACCCCCCAAGCATTACAAAATCATTAAAAATCCCCTAATTTTGAGACATGCAATTTTATTCTTTTAGATGGTTTCACTTGATGCCCAAAAAAGCCTCAAAATTAGTGGATTTTTAATGATTTTTTAAATGCTTCGGGGATGATTTTGGGGGTGATCCTAGAGTGATAGGGGGATTAAACTGTTTTTGACTTCAATAAAAATTAAATGGAACCATATGAAACAATACAATTTTAGGTCTGGAAGTTAGGGGAATTTGAATGATTTTTCTAATTCTTGGGGGATGATTTTGGGGGTGATACTAGACTTCTAGAGGGATGCAACTATTTTGGACATTTTTGTACATGAAATGGAACCATCTAAAAGAATGAAATTTTAGGTCTCAAAATTAGGGGATTTTTAATGATTTTTTTAATTCTTGGGGTATGATTTTGAGGGTGATCCTAGAGTGCTAGGGGAATGAAACTGTTTTGGACTTTTTTGGTCATTAAATGGAACCATTTAAAACAATATAATTTCAGGTCTCAAAATTAGGGGGTTTTTAATGGTTTTTTAATGCTTAGGGATGATTGTGGGGATGATCCTAAAGTGGTAGGGGGATGAAACTGTTTTTAACTTCAATAAACATTAAATGGGACCATTTGAAACAATAAAATCTTAGGTTTCAAAATTAGGGGATTTTTAATGATTTATTTAATGATTGGGGGATGATTTTCGGGAAGATCCTAGAGTGCTAGAGGGATGAAATTGTTTTGGGCTTTTTTAGTCATTAAATGGAACCATTTGAAAGAATAAAATTTTTGGTGTCAAAATTAGGGGATTTTTAATGATTTTTTAAATGTTCGGGGGATGATTTTGGGGGTGATCCTAGAGTGCTAGGAGGATGAAACTATTAAGGGCTTCTTTTGACATTAAATGGAACTATTGAAAACGATAAAATGTTAGGTTTCGAGTTTTTTATAAAGATAAATTGTTTTCGTTGTAAACGTTGCGAACTTCAGTTTCATGTGTCTTCCGTAGATAAAAAAATACGTGTCGCTTAGTTTTTCGAATTCTACAACATTAATCAGGAGAATCCTATCGGCGAGAGACACCGTGAGAATCGTCCTTGTTAGTTTAAAATTAAACCTTAGTTTGAAAATTCCTGTATTTAATTGAAAATTATTTTTTAATATATTTTTCGTAGAAAATAATTATACTTACATCAAAATTTATATTTTTAGTAGAAAATTGAACTTTTTTAAATATCTTACCGTTTAGTTGAAAATTCCCTTTTAAATAATTAATTTTTTAATAGAAATTTAATTATTTATTTTTTATTGTAAACTAATATTTTTTCGTTAAAAATTCAACCAATAAGTTGAAAATGCATGTATTTTGTGAAAAAATGGTATGGGGGAGGGGGGGGGG
>NC_046665.1:24208326-24220644 GCF_010883055.1 Belonocnema kinseyi | reverse complement strand
ATTCTTTATCCTTGTAATTTTATATTTTTTGTTGACAATTCACATATTATGTTTAAAATTTGTCGTGTTTTTTAGGACTTCGTAGTCCCTGGCTGAGATCCTAGTTTCTTTCGGGTGTCCGTCCGTCCGCCCACCGTACTTTTTACAACGAGTGGAGTTGGGGGCGATGGGTGGAACAGAGAGAGAAAGTTTTCAAAGGAAAGGTTTCATCGAGTTTAGTAATTCCTTTTATAAGAAAATAATTCCCATGATAATTGAATGTCTTGTTTTAAACCAATTTTTTAATAAAATTTTTTCAAAAAATTGGTTTATAATTTTTTTCTTATTTTTTTCAATTTTTTTTTGTTTTGTTTTAATGAAAAAAGTGGTTTTAATTCAAAAAGAACTTTTTTTCTCTAAATTTTGGTCGAAAATAATTCTTCTTTCATGGAAATTTATATATGTATACATTTTTTAAAATAGAACTAGTTTTGTAAAAAATTTAACCATTCTTTTATTATCTGTTGTCTGTCGCTATAAATTCTTTTTTTTTAGCTGAAATTTTAACTTTTCCATTCTTCATTGTAAATTGATATTTTTTGGTTGAAAATTATTTTGTTACTACTTCCTGTTGAAAATTCGTGTTTTTCGGTATAGAATTAATTTTATTGGTTTACTCCTCAGGTTTTTTTGTTTAAATTCAAAATCTACCATAATAGCATGTAGTACATGTACAGAAATCGTATACAATCTGGAGTAATCTTAGCTTTTTCAAGACAATATAATATAAGCGCAAAACTTGAAAAATTAAAAAAAATGTTCTTTTTAAATGAAATAAAAAAATTTATTTAGACTGTAACAAAAATTTTTTTTTAAATTTAATTTGTTTTTGAAAAAAAAAAACGAAAAACCAATTTTGTCTTAAATTGTATAAAAAATGCAAATATTATCGAAATTACTTTCGTAAAAAAAATTCATTAAGTCATCGATACTCTCACATCGTAAACTTTCCCTCTCTTACTCCAAATACCCCCCCCCCCCACCCTGAAATTCCCTTTTGGGAAAAAGTACAGCGGGCGGAAGGACGGAAGGACACCCGAACGACACTATAAGGGTTTCAGTCAGGGGCTGCGAAACCCTAAAAAATAACAAATTTGTAACATAATTCATCAATTTTCAAACAAAAATATATATTTTAGGCTAGAATTATTTTATACCGAGAGAAACGATTTATAATGAAAAAGGAAATAATGAAGTGTTCATTTAAACAAATTATTTTAAAATGAATTTTCAACTCAACGGTTAAATTTTTCACCAAACTAGTTCAATTTTCAAAGGAAATATACATAATAATTCTTTATTGCTTTTTATGTTAGGGACAGATTAATTAATTGTTATTTTCTTCATTATTTCACAATATAAAATTACACAAAGACAAAATTTTAATGTTCTCAAGTTGAAAACATAAATCTATACCTTAGTTAAAAGTTATGCAATTAAATATTGGCTATAATTTGTATATTCAAAGTTTACTTATGTTTAAAACACATATTTTTTTATTATATTATTTGTGTACATTTTTTTATGTTATCTGAATTCTGATTTCGAAATGAATGGAACATATATTTGAATTTTTTCTTGGGGTATTTTAAAAGGTTATCGTTAATATAAATCATTAGAAAAATACAAAGTCAAAATTATTTGAATATTTAATGGAAATATTGTTTTAATTATTTGCATGTAATGAGCAGATTAATTATTTATTACTAGCTGATTCATTTTTGCTGTATCAAATTACATAAAGATTAAATTTTAATTTTCTTATATTAAGCAACATGAATATTAATTGAGTATTGGATGTAAGCAGTATAATAAAAGCTCATTTATATTTAACCTATTTCTATTACAAATGTGTACTTTTTCGAAATGCTAATGATTTTTTTGAATGAGTATCTGAATTCAGTTTTAAAAATTATGCGTACATTTCTTTTATTTTTTTCCGAAAATTAGTATTAAAGGTTATTAATAATTAACATTTTCAGGAATGGAATAAGTTAAAAAATTATAGAGTAAGAATAATTTCATTCTTTCAATGAAAATAATTGTTTAAGGCTATTTATGGTGTGAACTGTTTAAGGTAGTTGTTATGCCAAAAGTGATATGTCTGAAAAAAGTGTTTTTCTATGATTTTAAGAATAAAAATATTATAGCTGTCATGTAAAAAAAAGGTTTTTTTATGAAACATGTTAAAATTCATAGCAAAGATTTGATTATTGTTTATAGATAAACATTTTCTACAACTGTACTGTTTCCAATTTTAAAAAGAACAAAATACTCCCAAAGTTTAATTATTTGTTTGAAAAATGCTTTAAAAAAATAGTTTTAATGATTGCAGCCGTAGAAAAATTAACTTTCATAATTGGAAACAGTAGAGTTTTAAAGAATGTTATTCCGGGAAAAATTAGCCGTCATTTATTAAAATACAATCATTTTTCAAAAACGTTTAAGAAGTGACGGTTAGAAAAAATTCAATTCCAAACAAAACGTGGTTATATTATTTTTAAAATTTTAACCTTTTTTCATAAAAACAATGTTTTTTTATTTCAAATTACATCAGTTACAATATTGTCATACTTACAAATCATAACAAAAATTGTTGTTCAGATATCTTACTCAAATTTGTTCTAAAATTAGATATTTCAGGAAAATTTTGCTTTAAAATCTTTTACACAAAATGTAATAAAAATAATTTGCTCTTAGAACTTATCAGGAAAAAAAATCTTTTGGAATTTTCCTATGAATCTTTAGAATATTGTTTTTATTCGCCAGACGCCCTGCAAAATTGAGTTTACCTACAATTTGCTTTAATCCTGAAAAATTTAAATAATTGTCTTAAAAGTCTTTTATATTTTTCCACAAATCTTTAAATGTTTAAAACTTAAAATTATTTTTTTCAAAATTAAACATAAAATATTAAAAATTATCCCTAAGTCGTTAAAAAGATTTTCTCTCAAAATATTTCAACATTATTTTGGCTTGGTTACGCTTCCAAATTTTTTATGACAATTTGATAACCAGTTGATATTCCATCATGTTCATAATCTCATTTTAAAGTGGATATTTCAAACTTTAATTCAGATCTTACAAAATTATATAATTGTAATAGAGATATTTAAAGGAAGAAATCAACTTTAATTGTATAACTAATAGCTGATATTAAATTACATAATCTGCAAGTAAACAGTAAATTTCTGTTACCTTATTTAAAACAATTTAAATTTAATCTTCATGCACTTCGATACTGTGAATAAACTTCATCAGCTAATGATGAATGAAGTGTCATAATTCAAATATCTGAAAAAATAGTTTTTTATGATTTTAAGAATCAAAATATTATAACAGATGCCATTTTAAATAAAAAAATTATTTCTCATGAAAAATTTTAGAATTAAAAAAAATTGAACAATGTTTTTTGGAACTAATTTTTTTCTAACCGTCGCTTCTTAACCATTTTTGAAAAATGATTGCATTTTAATAATTGACGGGTTTTTCTCTAGAATAACATTCTCTACAATTCTACTGTTTCTAATTATGAAAGTAAATTTTTCTACGGCTGAAATCATTTCAATTATTGTTTTAAGAAACCATTTTTCAAGAAATTATTATATCTTACGATTATTTAGTTATTTTAAAAATTAGAAACAGTAGAGTTGTAGTGAATTTTTCCTGGAAAAATAATCTGTCATTTATTAAAATGCAATCATTTTTCAAAAATTGTTAAGAAGTGACGGTTACACAAACTTTTATTCAAAAAAACATGGTAAGATTCTTTTTAATTTTAACATTTTTCATCAAAAATAATTTCTTTTTTATGAAATTACATCAATTATAATATTTTTATTCTTAAAATTATAGAAAAACTCTTTTTCATTTAGCTAACTTTTGGCATTACAACTACCTTAAACAGTTTCAGTTTCAGTGAATTGGACATGGATTCACTTCATTAATTTATATAATAATATACTTAAATTAATACAAGTTATTTATGAAGCACTTACCATTTTGATGTCTCGTTGGGAACTGGCTAATTCCGTTGTCACTGGGCAAGTCAGATTCAAGAATGATGAAAAATAATAAATGCACATCACCAAGAACTAAAGCTTTTCAAATTTCACAGAAAAAACAAACGAAGGAAGATTCTCCGATTATTGGGCTTGCGCGCGGGAACGAAGAGAGCCACCGGATTGCCCCGGAATGTTGAGTCCGTTTGGCGGAGGGTGCGAGTGAGAAAAAGTCGCATGCGAGTCCGTGCGAATGACAAAGATGGAACAGCAAGGAATCTATCTCAACAATGGCACGTGCAGTGCAAGGCTGCCAACAGTAGTGCAATTTAAAAGTTTATACTATAATTTATACATTTATAAATCTAAACTGGAGACGTTTATTAAAATTGCAAATTGTTTCACAATGATATATACGAAACTAAAATAATTTAAATTCATGATGGCAGCGCTGCCATCTACTTGGGAATTTTTAGTTTCAGAATTAAAATATTAAAATAAAAGACAATCGCCTCTGATTGGACCGCATTTCGAAGCAGAAACGTCCAGTTTATTTTTTTTTTATTTTTACTTTTATTGTTCGACAAGAGTGCATTTAATCAGCCCCTGCATGGCAGGGGCTGAAGCCGACAAGTTTAAAGCCGCGATTGACTCGTGCATCGCCGAGATATCAGCATGCCCTGGAGATTTTGTTGTGGCAAAAAAGGTAATAAACTTGTGTAATTTACGATTTTATTTAATTATACTATCTAAATATGAATTTTAGTGGCAGTTTTCAGTTTTTTCTTTGCTGAAACTTTTAAATATTTAAAACAAAACTGAGATTTTTGGAGATTTTAAAAGAAAATAAGCTTTTTAACAATTTCAAAACATTTCAAGAACAAAATCAATTTTTTTATGATTCTTAGAAAAATGAAAAATGACTTTTAAAAATTAAATGAAAAATGTAAAAAAGATTTTAAAATATTTAAAATAATTTCCTAAAGCTTTTGGAAAAGTATGTAGAAAATTGAAAAACAAAATTTCGATTGTTGGAAAAATTTTTTCTTATCAAAAGTTTAATTTAAGATAATATTTAAATATTTTAGAACGTTTCAAAAGATTTCCAAAATTGTAAAAACCAAACCTGGGAGATTCTCAACTCATTTTTCAAATATGCATAGATTTTTTCGTATTTCGAAAAATAAATTAGAAGCTATGCAAGAATTTTGAAAGATTTCAAGAATATAAAAAAAATGTTAACATTCCAACGAAAATTTTAAATGATTTTTTTTTGTAATAATTTATGTTAAGCGAATTTAAGATATGAAAATAAAATTTTCAAGCATTATAATAGTTTGAAAAATTTCTAAATAATAAAAAAGAATCGTAAAGATGCATAGGAAAACTTTCAATGATTTTTGTTTTTGAAAAACTTATTTTAAGATAATATTTAAAAAAATATGAAAACATTTTGAAACATTATTAACATTTTGAAAAGGAATAAAAATATTTTACCTCAAATGTAGAAGTTAAGAAAAATAAAAAAAAAAAAATGTTAAAAGTAAAAACATTGAAAAACAAAATTAAAAGCATGTATGTTTTTTTAACATATCAAAATAATATTTTGAAGCTTTTTAAGTATTTTGAAAGGTCTTAAGATTAAATTAAATTATACATTTTTTATATGTACAATAAAATATATACAAAAATGACGGACCATTCCATTTTTTAAGATATCAAAATACTATTTTGAAGCATTATAATACTTTGAACAATTTCCAAATAATAAAACAAAAGAAACCCTAAAGATTCCTGGCTAACTTTCAATGATTTTTCTTTTTGAAAAATTTATTCTAAGAGAATATTTACAAAAAAAATTGAAACACTTTTAAACATTTCCAATATTTTTGAACAAGAATAAAAATATTTTACATAAAATGTAGAAGTTAAGAAAAATGAAAAAAAAGTTAAAAGTAGAATAATAAAATAAAAAAATTAATATCATGTTCATTTTTGAAGATATGAAAATAAAATATTGAAGATTTTTAGGTCTTTTGAAAGGTCTCAAGATAATGAACAAATTTTTTTCAAGATTCCAACAAAAAATGTTATTACATTTTTTTGTTAAAAAATTATTTTAAGAGAATATTTTACAAAATTCGAAAACATTTTCCAAATTGTTCAATATGAATAAAGGTATTTAACTACAAATTTTAATGCTTAAAAAATATTTCAAAAATGATTTAAAATGTAAAAACATTTCCATAAAATTAAAAACATGTGCATTTCTTTAGATTTAGAAGATAATGAACAAAAATTCTATAAGATTCCTAGGAAAATTTTCAATTACTTTTCCTATTACGAAATTTATTTTTAGAGAATATTTTTAAAAATTTTCGAAACATTGGCAAACATTTCCAAAATTGTTGAATACGAATAAAGATATTTAAATAAAAATTTCAGTGCTTATAAAATATTTCAATGATGATTTAAAATGTAAGAGCATTTAAAAAAATGAAAATAATGTACACTTTTAAGATAACAAAATAAAATTGTGTGGCTTTTTAAGTTTTTAAAAAAGGTTTCTAAATAACAAATAATTTTTCTCAACATTTATAGGAAAATTTGAAAGGATTTTTGCTTTTAAAAATTTATTTTAAGAGAATATTTAAAATAATTTTGAAACATTTGCAAAAATTTCAAAAATTGTTGAAAACCAATAAAGATATTTTATTAGAAATTTGGAAGCTAAGAAACAAATTGACAAATAGTTTAAAAAGTGAAAACGTTTCCAAAAATGAAAGATATATGCATTTTTTAAGATATTAAAATAACGTTTAATAGCTTTTTTTTTAGTATTTTGAAAGGTTTCCAATAGAAAAACAAATTTTTTTCAAGAATCCAACGAATAAAATAACATTTTATAGCTTTTTTAGTGTTTTGAAAGGTTTCCAATATATAAAATTTTTTTGAAAGTTCCAACGAAAAAATGTTATTACATTTTTTTAAAATTTATTTTAAGAGAATAGTTTACAAAATTAGGAAACATTTTCAAAATTGTTCAATATGAATAAAGGTATTTAACTAAAAATTTGAATGCTTACAAAATATTTCAAAAATGATTGAAAGCGTAAAAACACTTAAAAATTTTTTAACATGTCCATTTATTAAAATATCGAAATAAAATTATCAGGCTTTTTAAGTTTTATGAAAGGTTTCCAAATAATAAAGAAATTTTCATAACATTCCTTGCAAAATTGTTAATGATTTTCTTTTAAATGTATGTTAATCAAAAATTTAACAAAATTTTGAAACATTTACAAACATTTCAAAAATTGCTGAAAAGAAATAAAGATAATTCACTAAACAATAAAAAATAAATTGAATGTAAAAACGTTTTTAAAAAAATTGAAAACATTTCCATGTTTTAAGATATCAAAATAGAATGCTGAAGCTTTTGAAGTATTTTGAAAGGTTTGAAGATAATGAAGACATTTTTTTAAGATTGCTGGAAATATTTTCGATGATATATGTATGTAAAAATTAATTTTTTAAGAAAATTTAAACAGATTTCAAACCATTTTCGACACTAAAAAATTCCAGAAAAATTTCGGAAAAAATAAATTCCTTATAGTTTATAATATTACCTGTGGTTGTAATATAACAAACTGGGTTAGTAGTTTCACAACATAGAATATTTTATGTGGACAAAAATGTGGAACGTATTTTTCATTTTTTTTAGGATTATTAAAATTGTTCAGGAATCATTTCCTTCGATTTAAAATATACAGTGAAACTCTAACACTGGCAAGATTTTGGGGCTGCAAGAGGTGAGAAATTACTCAGATAGAGTGCCATTTCATAGAAAACGCTTTTGTTTGTTCACGCCTGAGCGACCGCCACTCACTCTGCCCAGCTCCTTTTACTCCTACTTGTGGCGCGGCGTCAATTCTTTTAAGGACTATATCAGGGGGCCCTATCTCTAGGACTGACCTTTTTTTTTGAATTTTTGAGTTTTTGAAGAGGGTAGAACAATTTAACTTTGAAGGACTAACGAAAATTAAAAAAAAATTCTGGCAACTTTCTCAATTTTTTTTTTAATATCCTTGAAACTGAATCGAATATTCTCTAAGATTTGTTAATATCCTGTTAAATGAGAAAATGGTCTTAAACATCTTTCGGATTCTTTTTCGACATTTAGTTCAAATTATCACAAATATTTTTGAATTTTCTCGTAAGATAATACTGTTCTACAACGTAATTTAATCTAAAATAAAATAAAAATTGTGCACATAGCAAATTGCCAATAATTTTTTAACGCATAAAAATGTATTTATAGTAAAAATTTTATTTTTCAATTATTATTTGAAAAAAATAATGAAACAGAATTTAAATAATTCACACTACTTAACATTATAGCGTATGCGGGCGAGTCTAAACGTACGGAACTTTCAAGGAGTAGGGGAGCTGGAAAAGAGAAGGAGGTGTGGCTCCTGTCCGCACTTATAGACAATACCCAATATTAATAAAAGTTAATTTACTCAGAAAAAAAATAATCCGCTACAATTAACAGGAAGGGCATATTTCTTTTTTATGCACAAATAAATACTTAATACTTAAAAATATTAAAAAATAGTAGATAAAAACAGTAAGTGTTTAGAAACCTTTTGAATAAAAATTTAAGAAAAGAAATTACTCGTTGAGGCAGAGGATGTAAATAGCTGATGGAGAATTCTTTCGTTGGGGGGGGGGGGGGGGGGGGGGGGTTATGTCGTAGAATAGTTTTTGTCTTTTGCACGCTTTTGTAAACAGCGTGCGTACGAGTGTATTCGCGTGTGATTTGTGTTGGTCAGAAGGCATTCACAAAACAGCTCACCACGTGCGACTTCAAACTAAATAATATTCTGTCAACTTTTACTACTGTTGAATCGTCGAAGGCGTAGTGGTTTTACGCAACAAAACTAGTACAATTTTCATAACTTTTTTCCATTTGTAACAACAAAGTGTTATAAATTATAATTTTTTCCGTGCTCACACTTATCTGAAAAATGTAAACAAAAACTCGAACACAACTACGTACTCACGAGGTTGTGAATTATTCTTGTAGCAAAAATATTATATTTAGATTTTTAAGATTGCAAAAAATTTTAATTTGATATTATAACTGCACTGCAATGGCTCGCTTCGAAAATGTTGCAAATAAGTATTTACTTATTGGAAGTTTTTGCACCCGTAAATTAAAAGTTAGTACATTTATTATAAGTGTATTTTATTCGGCTATATATACATATAATTACAATTCCAGACCATTCGAAAGATATTTAAAATTTTAAGAAGATTCCAAGAAATAACAAATACTTCATTTAATTTTCGGAGATATTTTTAAGTTCTGAAGTATTTTTAATTTATCACAAACTGCCTCAAAATTTGCCCAGTAATCTTAAGACAAATATTTTTCTTCCCAAACAAGAAAACATTCAAGATAGAACATTCTTGAATTCAGAAAAATGCCCACAATTTAAAATTTCCGGATTTGAAAATGTCTTAATAATATAATTCTCAACAGTTTAATATATTACCGAAATTGTAGAATGCCGATATTAGATAATTCCGGAAATGAAATTGCCATTGTGTGAAAAATACAATATTAATAATAATAAAATAGAAAATAGTAAATAAATAAGTTTATTTCACTAATCTATTTTATATTTGATTAATTCTTTGATTATTTAAAGAACTTTTAAATTGTTTAAAATCGGAAATTGTAGCATTTGAAAAATTTTCTATGTCGCACATTTTAGTGTTGAATTCTTTATAATGCCGGCCATTGTATTTTGGGTATTACCTAATTTTGGGAATTTGCAAATTGGATATCATCATAAACATTCGGGACATTTCCAATTGAGGCGTCCGAAACAGAAAGGGCACATAAACTCATTCAGTAGGCTAAGTATTGTCCAGCTCGAACGACCATAGCCACAATACTTAGACAATAATGAGCCGACGGAATGAGTTCATGTGCCCTTCTGTTTCGGGCCCCGCAATTTGGGAATTTTAAATTCAGAGTAATTTTCAAATTTCGTAAATTTTCTTTCTCGGAAATTTTTATAGTGTCCGGAATTTTAAATTTCAAGAGTTTTTAATTGCTCCTTGAAATTGTACATATTCTTTTTTCATATCTTAGTAAATCATTTGATAGGTTTTTCAGTATCGTAAAATTTCTTTTTAAAATTACATAAAGTTTAAAAATAAAAAACATTCTTATATCATTTTTTAAGTATCTTTTGTAATCGGGTTCCAATATATGTTAAGAAATGTTTCCTAATTTGTTAAAATCTTTCAAATTCCATGAAAATCTTCTACATTTTTTTTTAATCACATATCAAAATATTGACATTCTTTTAAAAAAAAATTTTTTAAATAAATTTTTAAAAGTAAAAAATCATTTTAAAGTTTGCAGTTAATCTTATAGAAATCTTAGTACGCTCTTGATACCTTTGAAATTGAGAAGATTATAGAATATTCCTTATTCTCTATCCTATAGTCTTTCTAAAAATGATTCACTTGCCTTTTTGCGTTAACAATTTTTTGTAATAAATGATTTAAGACATTGAAAAATTTTCAAATGCCCTATCAAAAAATAAATTAATTGTTGTTTCATGTTTTTTTTTAACTCGTGGTTTTTAATGTATGAACTAAATTTGTGGTGATATTTGTCAATTCAAAAGCTACTGAAATCAACATATGCTAACTTTCTTGGAAATGAGTCAGTTCAAGCGCTCGTGGCAATCAAGGATTTAAACAGTTGATATCTTGACAATCGACGTTCGACATCGGCAAAACAGCGGTGGTAACCAACCGCGATTCATTTGCCTCAGTGTGTCCAGAGCGTGGGATTCTTGGCCTCCCACCACTTTCGTATCTTGAAGACCAAATGCAAAGTAGCTTGTCTGCGTGAGTTTGCTCTATGCTGCGAAGGCCAAAATCGTGTAAAGCCCAAAATGCACGAGCACGATCCCGAGCTCTCCCGACTCCACGCATGACGATCTAGCTAAACCGCAAATTCCGGTTTTGAATTCCCGAATCTTAGCCATATTTTTAATCAAAAATTTATTTTTAACAAATAAAAACGATTTTTCGAAAAAATAGTCAAATTTTCAACCTGAGAAATAAAAACAAAAAATACATTTTTCAACTGAAAATTTTAGTTTCTACTGAAGTTTACATTAAAAAAAAATTATTTAAAAAAAAACTGTCAACCAAAGAAATGAATTTGTAACTAATAAAACAGACGAACAGATGAATTACGAAAGAAGAAGAATAATTTGCCACCAAAGAAGATAAGTTTTCAATTAAAAAGATTATTTTTCAAGAAAAAAAAAGTTCAACAAAATTGATTAATTTTTGGTTAAAAAATAATATTTACAATTAAAAATTCGTCTTTTTGATTAAAAATTTATCTTTTTGGTGAAAAAAAATCGTTTTTTGGTAAACAATTGAAATAGTTTCTTTAAACTTCGTCCTTTTACTGAAAATGTAACAATTGCATTTTCGCTTAAAAATTAATCTTTTTCAATTGACAATTCAATTATATGGTTACAAATGAATCTTTTTCTTAGAATATTATTTTTCTTCTTTGTGTATTCACTTCTTTGTTTAAAAATGTAACAATTCTGTTGTAAATTGGATTGTTTCTTTTGGGGTTAAAAATGTATTTTTTGATTAGAAAATTTATCTGCTCCATTTTAGGATCAACGTTAATATTTTTCAGTTGCAAATGTATTTTTTCCGTTAAAAATTAAACTATTTTTAGGCAGATTACATTTTTATCTTTTTTTTGTGTTTAAAAGTGCTCTTTTTCAGTTGCAAATTCACCTTTTCTGGTAACAAATTATTCGCCTTTTTTTAAAATCCATCTATTTTGGTAAAAAAGTAATTTTTTAAATTATTTTGTTATTTATTTTATAAATTATTTCTTATTATTTTAAACTATTTTGTTAAAAACTTAATTGTTTTTGCGTGAAAATAAAGTTTTTAACTGTAAATTTAACTGTATCATTCTTAATTAAAAACATGTATCTTTTCTAGTTGAAAATTTCTTTATTTTACTATAAAAATTGAACTATTCTTTCGAAAACTTGTATTTTTTTGGGGTTCAAAATTTACCGTTTTCAGTTCAAAGTTGATGTTTTTTGTATTAAATTATTCTTTTTGTTTGAAAACGCATCTATTTTGGTTAAATATTATTATTTTTTGTTGTTGAAAATTCATCTATTGTATCATTTTCGGTTGAATT
>NC_046665.1:24206235-24208226 GCF_010883055.1 Belonocnema kinseyi | reverse complement strand
ATTTTCATTTTTTTGGTCCTAAAAATAAAAGATAAATTTCAAATTGGAAACATAGCAACAACAGCAATGTGCTAAAATTTACTCGCCGGAGTTCTCCAACCATTTTCCATAATTCTTGACGTTGAATCGATCAGCTGATAACTATTGTTGACAGTGAACCAACCAGCGGGACTCAGCGTTGGACTCGCCTTGTCTTTCGACCCCGGGCGAAATTTTATTTTTATTCTTGGAATTGTTTCATACCAGTACAAAAAATCTACAAGAATATATAACCATTTGAAAATTTTAATTATTTTCTGCAGATGCATTTTTCTCAAGATGGGACTTGGGCGAATTTTCGAGTATGACATTCTAAGATGTTCCTCGATTTTTTTAAATCGAGGCATCTACTTTATCGACGTTAAAAGTTTATTTCCTAATTCCTGTAGTATTTTACTCCAAAAATTTCTTCGAAATTATGAACATTTTGATATATACAAACGTTCCTTAGTGCTTTCGGTATAACTTCCTAAATCCTGAACACGATATCTCATTCCGTTTGGACGTAGTGAGGACTGAAAATAATGAAAATCATTTCATTCTCCATACAAAATTTTTATGAATGAACTTAGTCACGTGATCTTGACTTTATCGACGGTCAAAGTTTCTTTTTCTCTCCGCTAGAAATCGCTAAAAATGCTCCAAAAATAATTATAGGTTACGTGTATGCAGATACTTATTTGTTGATTTGCTACGAATGTGCAAATTTTATTGTTTACATTAATTTTTTTAAGGTTTAGACGATTTAGCCCAAAACTGGTGTCAGTGCTCAATATACGCGAACCAAAAAATCCGAAATGCATCAAACCAAAAATTATCTGCATAGTGCTATAACTCGAATGATAATATCCTTTTTCATCGATTTATAAATAAACTTTCTTTAAAACTGTAAACACATTGATGTATACAAACGTTCTTTAGTGCTTTTTATTTAATCTGTCAAATTTTAAACACGATATCTCAATCCGTGTGGACACAGTGAACACCAAAAAAATGCTCATATCTGGGGACTAGTTTGGTCACGTGGTCACGAAGAGCATGCCCTTAAACTGTAGAAAAATGTTTACATTTTTCTTGCACCTATTTCACTATTCCTTTACGTACACCCCACACACTTACTTGGCGGTGGGAGGAAAATTTTCTCCTTTTGGATTGAAAATTTATCTTTTTCGATAAAAAAAATTTTATTTAGAAATAAACTTTTTTTAAAAGTTACTATTTTTCGTCAGAAATGTAATTGATTTGAATAGAAAAATCGTCTTTTTGTGTTGAAAATTCATCTTTTTGGACAAAAAGTTATATTTCTTATTTAAAATTGAATTTTTGGTAAAAATGGATCTTTTTCGTCAGAAATTTAACTGTTATGAATAAGAAATTCAACCTTTTGGAATGAAAATGCATATTTTTTGGTCAGAAAGTCATCTTTTTTATTTAAATACGAACTTTATTCTTGAAAGTTGAACTGTCTTCGAAAAAGATACGTCTCTTTGGCTTAAAAATTCATCTTTGCAAGTTCAAAGTTTAACTATTTTGTTAAAGAAGTCATGTTTTTTCATAGAAAATTTGTCATTTTGCATTGAAAATTTATTTATTTTTTGCTAGCAAATGCATACTTTCTATTCATTAGTAAAATTTCTTGTCAAAAATTCATATTTGCAAGTTAAAAATTGTACTATTTTGTTCAAAAAAATTATCTTTTTCATTGAAACTTAACTTGTTTGAAAAAAAGTTTCTTTTGGAATAAAAATACATCTTTTCTATTTTGAAATTAATTTTTTTTTATAAATTTAACTGTCTTTGAAAAAGAGTAGTCTTTTTAGATTTAAAGTTCAATTATTTCGATTTTAGTTAAAGTCTAAGCTCTTTTTGCCCGAAAATTGGAACATTTGGTGGAAAATTCATCTCTGCAAGTTAAAAATTCAACTATTTTGTTAAAACTAATGTTTTGTGTG
>NC_046665.1:24202632-24206135 GCF_010883055.1 Belonocnema kinseyi | reverse complement strand
CAAGGTTTAGACGATTTAGTATAAAATTGGTGTCAGTGCTCAATATGAGCGAATAAAAAAAATCTAAAATGCATCAAACCAAAAATGCTCTGCAAAGTGCTATAACTCGAATGGTAATATCCTATTCCATCAATTTATAAATAAACTATCTTTAAGATTCCCAAATTACTGCCGACGGTCACGTCCCCGACCGCGGTGGGGGATACCACCTCCGGTCCGGGCAGCCGTCGAAAGCGAGGTTGAAGGTGGACGCCAGCTCGAGTCCGGCAACTCGGCTGTCGCCCGCTATGATGACCCTTTCATTGTCATGATATTTAAGGCTGTTCCAGCATGTAAAATAATAAGACGTGGCTCAATTAAATTCTATTTAGCCTAATCATTTTTTTAAATATAATTTTAAGAAAATGAAGAAAAAGTTGATGAAAATCGGTTAATATTTACAGTTCGTGCTAGTCCATTTTCGGGTTTACACGAGGCTGGTCTTCGCAGCATGTTATAGAGCCGACTCGCAGTTACAGTTGTTAAATTTCCGAGAATTAAAGTTCAGGCTATATAACCGAGAATATGACAGAATTTAAAATAATTTCTGAGAATTAAAGGACTTATGAATTTCAACAATATTTTTATTGTTCATGTTATGTCAACGGTTGAATATAAATTATTTTCTAGCTTAGGCATATTTAGGAATTTAGAATATGCAAAAAAGTAACTTATTAATTAATTAACACTGCGTTGGACCGAAACTCTAAAATCAAATAAATTCTCATAAATTCTCCGAGAATATATTTCTCGGCTATATTCTCGGTAATATTATCATTCTCGTTACCGTTTTAAAAGTACTCTAACCGGCTCAGAACTCTACTCACAGTTCGCAGACACGCTACGTTTACATGTTTTCTCCCAGATAGGAAAGTGGTGGGGGCCCAAGAATCCCACTTTTTCAACTGCGCATGTGAGAAAAAGCGCGGTTCTATTTAAAATAATAAAATATGCACTTTTCTAGATATTTCTTACATAAAATTTAATTAATTTTTTTCAAAGTACAAAGGATTTTAAAATATTTATATGTATCAACATCGCGCTGTTAAAAAATTGGCGGTTTGTAAGCATCAGTGGTGTAAAATCTGTACTATTTGTAAAATTTTTACATTAATCTTTTCCACTGTTTCTCACAGACAGGAGAATACCTACATGCTAATCGTTTTTATTAAAAAAAATGTTTTGAAAATATTTCAATATTTTTTTGTCAGGTCGCCCTACTGATAAAAATACCTAGACTGCAACAGACTTCATGAACCTGAAAGAATAGAAAGTAGATCTATAAGATTATTTGAAAATGCTGATTTTTTCACCCATTTTTACTTTTTTCAGATTTTAACATTTTTTCCAAGTATCTTATCAGTGCAAAGTTCGGAGATATTCAAAAGATATCAATTTCAGAACTTTTGCATTCATTCAAAAAAAAATTTTTGTAACCTGAATCCAGCAAATGTTTGCCTCTCTTTGTTATTCAATCGTCTTTTTGTAAGAATTTTTTTACATCAAAAAGGTGGGGCAAAAACAATGACAAAATGTCTTCTGTTCGGACTTTTGAATTGAAAACTCGAAATTTAAAACATACTTCAAATTTTTCCTATGAGATGGAATATTCCGTAGAATTTTTTGTACATCCTTTTGTTGATGAATAATAATATAAATCAGAATTTGAAAAAAATATTCTCCAAATGATAATTTTCTTTCAATGTCAAAATATGCTTTTTTTTTAAAGAAATATATGCAATAAAAGTTGAAGTTTGGAAAGTTGAAATTGAAAAAGGGAATGGACTAGTCTTCCTGGAAATTTAACATGACTAACCAAGCTTACAAAAAAAATGTTGGAATAGTAACCCCGAATTTCGGGACTACGAGATACGTCGTAGAAGCACGCTATTTTTTTGTTCAATAAAAAAAAATTTAATATATTCTTTACGACTTTGAAAATGATCAAAGATTCCATTTTTGAAGCGATTTTTGTATGTTGCGAGCTCTATGGCTGCAGGTCTTAAAAATTATGGTATATTAAAAGCAAATTAGTTCCTATTTAGGAATAAGTATAAATTTCATATGAGAAACTTATTTTCACTACCCTCCCTCTTCTCGAACCCTGTCGGTGGTTCGTATGGTTGGGTCATCCCTACAAAAATGATATTCATCCTTCGATAAAGGGCTTCTTTTTGAGGGTAAGGGTGGTTGCAATCTTACATTACTTTCATAAATGTTAAGAGACTACATGCATGCATTTACATTGTAAGTAATACATTACAGTATAAGTCTTACAGTGTGAGTATTCATATGATAGTCATCCATCATGATTATATACCATAATTTTTCAGACCTCTAATCACAGTTCCCGCAACGCAAGAACATTCCTTTAAAAATATATAATTTCACGATTTTGAAGATATTAAAAAAAAAATCAAAAATAAAGCACACTTCTTCAATACAAACTAAAGGGATTTTGCACTTGACATGTGAAACATTTTTAAACTTCATTTTTGATAATTTCAACAAATTCTCAGTTGAAAAAAATGTTGTTTCTAAACCCGTATTTAATATTACTATTCATCATTGAAAAGTACATGTACAACAAATTCGTTAGAATCATCCTTCTTATATGAAACATTCGAAAATTGTTAAAAATTTCGAATTTTCAAATCAAAAGTCTCAACAAAAGAAAATTTGTTGTTAAAAATTATGTTTCCCTCTTCTTTCTGATTCTAAACCGTAAACCCTTTTTCACTAGACTCAAAATATCCGATCAATTTAAGGGGCTGTTATACTTAGAGAATGATCAATTTTACCAATGTTAGATTCACCCGGTTTTTTTCTAGAATAATAAATATTTTGTCTTTAAAATTTTGGAAATGATAGCGAACATTCTAGCGGAAGTCACTGCACACTTTTTTTGTAGGTTTATTGAAAAAAGTTTAATTTTGCTACATTTGGTTAATTTGCATGGCGCTTAGAAATTAGTACCGATTTTATCAGTGTTAGATTCCCCTGGCTTTTTTCCTAGATTAATAAATATTTTGTCTTCAAAATCTCGAGAAAGATAGCGAACATGCTACCGGACATCCCTGCACACTTTTTTTGTGGATTAATTCCAAACAATTTTGATTCTGCTAAGAACGTGTGTGTATATTAAGGGGTTATGTATGTTACAATTTTCCCGAGCGTTACTTCCAAACTAACCTTGTTCGCAGGCAATCAAGAAAGTTTATTTCATAACTAAATTTGAAAATTATCGGAATGACAGACCTGAAAAATGACTGTTTGTCTGGTTGGTTACCTTAATGTTGTTGCCACGTTGACGATTAAAGACTCATCCAATCAAGTCAGCCTTCAATATAGCTTTTAGGGCTTCAAAACTATTGTGATGTTCATTCAGCAGGTTAATTAAACAAAAGTAAAAAATTTTAAGCGTTTCGAAAACTTAACATTTTGTTATGGGTGTTTCGAAATTG
>NC_046665.1:24177426-24202532 GCF_010883055.1 Belonocnema kinseyi | reverse complement strand
CAGCCAAGCCTCGGCTGCCAAGTTAAGGCCATAGTTATCAATCCGGTAATGGCGCGACGATGGCAGCTAGGTTTGGTCCAATACTGGTACCCAGTGTTGGGCTGACAATGGCAGCGAAACCTTGGCTGTCAAGTGCAGGCCATAGTTATCATTCCGTCATTGGCGCGATAATGGCAGCCGAGCTTCGGCAATATTTTTGCCGACTATGGGCCAAGGTTGGGCCGTATGTGACTTCGACTTGGGCGTGTTTCGTATACAAATTTATAATTTTCAGATGTATTAATTTATTCCAAACAAACAACAAATTTGTCTACTTTATAACTCTTTAACAAAATACTGGAATTTTAACAAAATAATTGAATTTTTAACATAATGGTTAAATATTCAACCTAAAAAGACAAATTACGAACGAAAAAGTGTCATAGTTTATAACTTAATAAAACAAGAATGAAATGTATACAACAAACGAAAAGAATTTTAAAACAAAAAGACGAATATCCAACAAATAAAGATTTTTAACTCAAAAAATAAATAAAAGTTTATCTAAATTATTGCATCTTCCAACCAGAAGACAAATTTTCTTTATAAAAATTTAATTTCCAAACAAAAAATATCACTGTTCTAGAAAAAAAATTAATTTTACACGAAACTGGTGCATTTTTACGCAAAAAAAGGAAATTTCAAACTATAAATAATTTTTTTCTTACCAAAATAAAATGAGAATTTTTAACTAATAAATATCAATCTTAAAAAATGGAAAAGTTCCATTCTCTTTTAAAAAAATAATTCGAAAAAAAAGAAGTATTTTCCACTAAACAGTTCAATTTTCAACCAGGCATAAGCCTTCAAAAAAAAAATTCATAATGTAGTTTACCTTTGACCTAAGTAGTTGTTTTTTCAATTAATAAAGATTAATTTATAAAAAGATAATTAAACTTTTAACCAACGAGATAACTTTTCAACTTAAAATATAAATCTTTAACAAAAAAAGTGATTTTTTAACAAAGCGCTTCAACCAAATGTTTTAAACAAATTAGCTGAATCATCAAGCAAAGAAGAACGACTTTTAACCAAAAAGTTGCATTTTCATACAAAAAATGAAATTTCTTCTATAATAGATAAAGTTTTAAATCTAAAAGATAAATTTTCAAAAAAATAGTTGAAATTTCTGTTGAAAAAGATTTTATTCGAAATTTAATGATCAAACTATGAATTTTTTTACAAGAAATAATTTTCTATAAAAAAAAATTGAGTTTTCAATCCAAAAAGACGAATTTTTAAATAAAAAGGATGAGTTTTTAACAAAATTGTTGAGTTCTTTACAAAATAGTTGCATTTTATCCAAAAAAGAAGAAATTTATTTTAAAGCAGAACAATTTTTTATTATAAAAAAAAGGTTAAGTTTTCATCCAAAAAAGATTCCAGTTAACTCATTAATATCAAAAATTGAATTTTTGTAACAAAAAAATAAGTTTCTATGAAAAAATTGAATTTTCAATCCAAAAAGACAAATTTTTTCATCCAAAAAGGATGAATTTTTAACAAAATAGTTTAATTCTCTACCAAATAGTTGCCTTTTTATCCAACCAAGATCAATTTTATACTAAAACAGATGAATTTGTAATAAAAACAACTTTTTTATAAGTGGAACTTTCATCTAGAAAACATTTCAGTTCATTTTTCAATACCAAAATATCAATTTTAAACAAAAAGTAAATTTTCTACGAAATAGTTTAATTTTTAAGAAAATAGTATAATAGCTTAATTTATAACCGAACAGTTGCATTCTTATAAAAAAAAAGATTTCATTTCTGCTAAAGCAGGTAAACTTAAAAATATTTTCCCCATTCTGACCCCAAAGTAGTTTTTTCAATATGAATCCCGAAAACCGCGATAATACTCGCATTCAAAAATGCCTCGACGCAAAAGGAGGGCTTTTAAATACACAACGGAATGCTGCGTAAGCGATTTTAATTAAACAAAAATTCATATTACTTAAGCGTACACTATAATAAAATCTTTCGTGATATTTACATTCAACTAGAAATTATACATACAGTTTAGTTTCAAATTACAATATGTAACCTGATTAATTTACGACACTATCCCTATCCGATGTCTTGTGGGGGCGGGAAGTCTCCCCTGTGACTGATCACAGAAATAAAGCTTGGTCAATTTAAGGTTAAGAGGGTTTTCATTTGTCACAAAAAGAATATTTTTGCAGAAAATATTATCCTTTTGCGACAAACTTCACCCAATCTTGCAGCCAAATAATTCCGTTGCATAAAAACGACTTTCACGTCGTTCCACACAAAACCAGCAAGAGGACGATGCTTTTGTTTTAAGACAACTTTTTCTCTGAGTATTGACTGGTCGCAAAAATAATATTGATAGAACTCCTACTCCTTTCCAACGTTACGTTGCAATTCTCGCAATTTTAATTAATAATCGGTTACGTTTATCAAAGTTCCTATTCACCCCGAAAATACTTGGTCTACGCTCACTTTATTTTCATGAAAAAAAAATGATAACAGTTTTTTTTCTCTTTATCAGTTTTTACCTTGAAATATTAATATTTTTTCATATATTGTATATTTGCCGGTATTTGCGTGACTATTTAAGTAATTCACTTTAATTTGCCGGTGCCGGCAGCGTTGACTTCACCTTAATAAATTAAATTTTTATTAAGAAAATATAGAAAATCGAACCGTTGCATTTTTAATAAGAAATATGAATTTCTGTCGAAAATCACTTACATAACCTAATGTTTTTAAAAATGGTGAGTTTTATTACTTTTTGTAGTCAAATAATTTTAGTTAAAAATAAACGGTTTTCGGCGAAAAATGCTACCATAATATATCGTTGTTTAAATATTGTTAATAATGTTTGAAATCTAATGAAGTTATAAACAATAGAAATTTCAGACAAAAAATATCAACATAATATAACGAAAAATTGTTTAAGATTAAAAATCCATTTTTAAACTCAATGTTGTTAGTTAAAATGAACTGATTTCCAGTAAAAAATATGAAACGATCCTAAAATTGTTCTACAACTCTCAATCTTGTTTAAAATCTACACTATTGCCCATAAAAAACGCGAGTAAAACGTACATTTTTTCTAAAAAGAATGATCTTCTTTGAAATAAAAAATGAATTTTTTGAAATGAAAATGACCATTTTATTAAATAAAACAACATTTTTACTTCCCCGACAACGAGAATCCTGATTTTATTTCACGAATTACATATATTTGATTTCGGATATGATAAAAAAAGTTTTATCCCTATCTCCATATCGGAAGACTGCATACAGGGATATAGGAATACCACTTTTTTCGTATTGCCTGTTATACAATAGAGTCCACCATATTAAAATGGTGCGAATAAGGAATTTTTTTGGGAAAAGGTGCAAAATATCATATTCCACTGGATTGGTGCTTTCCCGTGCACTTATGGGATAAAAGTGTTCTAACAAAAGTTAAAGTAGATAAAATTCCGCGTAAAACTAAAAAAAAAACCGTTCTATCATAAATAGTCTCGAAATTACGTCCTTTGAAAAAATTCCGATTATTTACAATTTTTTGCCCAAAATCACATGCTTTTTTGGGTTTCGCTGCAGCTCGAATCCTGATTGTCAGATCTAAAAACGATCAACAGATGAATTAAAATAGACGTATATACCTGTAATTGAAGGCAGTATTCGAGTCTGAACGCTTGGAAAAAACATTTTTTGTGAATTTTGTTTTGGTATTAAAATTAAATTTATGAATGTAGTGCTTGCAGTTCATAATAGATACATTTTTGAAATCTATTAAACAAATTGTCTAAATTTATTTTATACACTTTTTATGCTCGAAAACTGCAGCAGTCAGCTCCTCGAAAAGTGTGAAGGTGTGCGGTGGTAATAAAATGTCGACAGAGATTGACCGGAAACAGAACAATCAGATAGTTTTAGATTCAGTATAACTGCAGCAACCCATGGAACTATAATTTTTAATATACATGAGAAAATTTTTTTCGCTGTTTTTGGCCAAAAAATGTAGTTTGAATACAAAATTTTGTAAAATTTTAGTTCCATGGGTTAACATAAGTGTAGAAAATATGTGCTCAAAATTTCATAGGAATCGGTTTAATAGTTTTTAAGATTTCTTTAACACGGGGTGTAAAAACGTTGTTTTGAGAAAAACGCGATTAAAGTTCGGCGCGTGTCTTATTAGCTCGCTCACGTAGATGTGTTCCAAGGATGGAAAAGTATAGTTAGAATGCTCGGATCGTCTTAAAATTTTAGGATGACATTCTTACATATATATATTTTCAAAAAATGTGACTTTTTTTTAAGTTCTGAAGTAGAATACTGCCTTAAAAACAAGAACAATGTCCTAACTGTAATAGATCGCGATTTACTACCTGCCAAAGGCCCAAAGCTTACTCACTTCGACCAGAATTTGCAGGTAAATCCCCACAGTTCAGTTTTTTGTATATAGCTTGTTTCTGGGTTGTCACAGAAGAAAGGTCCTAGAGAATGAATACAAGAGGACTTAATTATGTGAGAATGAAGAGAAAAAAATGTTCCTACGCCTATTAGGTGGGAACCCTTTACCAATTCGGTGACTAAATCGCACCGCAGGACAAAACTACGACCATTTTCTTGACACATAAGTTTTTAAGTCAAGTAATAATAAACAGTAAATTATTTAATTATTACTTTAATAATAATGAAAGACTTTTCATTAATAAATATATAATTGTTTAAATCATTAAGTTTCTATAGCCCATAAAAAGGACATTGTTCGGCATTTTTAATGAAATTTCTATCAAGAATGCTTATTATAGATAAAAAATAAATTTTAATAATTTTGTAATCAATAAATAAACAATAGTTTAAACAAATTTCCATCACCCATCAAGTGTGCATTTTTTGGAATTTTGTACTGAAATTTATTTTGGAATTTATTATTGCATACTTTAGGGGTAATGGAAATTTATTTATTAAAACAATTAATTATTTATTGAATGAAAGTGGTTGATTATTATTAATTTCATAATTAAATAATTTATTAATCTCTATTAATTGACTGAAAAACTTTTATTTTAAGAAAATGGTCGCAGTTTTGTTCCGCAATGCGATTTAGTAACCCTACAAAAAATTGATTAAGGGTACACTTTGCAAGGTCATTACTCGTAACTCATTGGGAGTAGGAACATTTCCTTTTTTTTGATCACACATAATTAAGTCCTCTTGTATTTATTCTTTAGGAACTTTCTTCTGTGACAACCCAGAAACGACATATTTAAAAAAAACTGGACTGTGGGGATTTACCTGTAAATTCAGGTCGAAACGGGTCACCTTTGACAGATTCTAACTCGCGATCTGTTATAGTTAGGACATTTCTTCGGGTCAAAATCTTGTTCATAGAATCTAACCCCATATCATACACCCTCAAATGAAGTACTCAAACGAAAAAAATGACTGTCCCATAAATTACCATATAAAAGTACTAGATTACTGGATTAATAGAAGTAATCTGTAAAAGAACATCCCAGAAAAAAGTAAGAAGGAGAAAGTAATTTGTTGTACTTTTTTTTATTTTTTGTACCTTTGCATTTACACCCAACTTTATCCGCGGTGTTACAAACTCAGGGTAACGGGGTGACCACCTTCCTTCTTTTCATTTTTTAATTCATAAGAAAAGAACCAACGTTCGGGGCATAAAGGATACAAAGTAACTGTTTACTAAATAGTTTCGTAGCCCAGAACGCTTTAAATTATATTTCCGACTTTATAGTAATATTCAAAAACCCTCTAAGATCACTTACCCTATCATTTTTAGCAGACAAAAAAACAGACTCCACGTGAAACACAAAAAGTTCTAAATTTTGAATATTCACCCAACACTTCTTCAGAAAACCCTAAGCTATATTCTCAACCACATAACAATATTCAGCAACCCTACACAATCACCTCTACATCTTTTACCCGAAGAAATCCTAAGTGCGTCTCGCCAAAACATTTAAAACTTAGTAAACTTGAAATAAACACAAAATTAACGTTCAAAAAACCCCAAGTTATCTTTTTAAACCCACAAGAATATCCAAGAACCCCCGAAAATCACTTACAGTTCAATTTTTGTTTGGTGGGTACCTGGGGACCCTGGTTGTTTCTGCGACGTATGTATAGTTTGAAGTGGATTATTTAATGTTTTTACTCCACTTGCGTGTAAACATATACCGTGATGAGCACCTGGGTGCCCTCCCTGGGTGATGTGCTCATAAGGATTAAATGAAAGTCAAATTATGAATATATTAGGATGAAATTTATTTCAGTGTTTCCCGGTATGAAATGCAAGTAACTATAGAATTAAAATCCAAGGTTCCGGTAATTACGACAGAGTTACAATTTTGTCTTAACATTTCTTACATTTTTACTTCATTTTTAACTTTTTTTATAAATGGCAGTATTTCGATACACATTAAAAAGAAAACCTTAAAGTCCACCTATATAGCGACGGAATTTAAGGTGTGATCATCAAAGAAAAAATCGTGAAAAAAATTATAATTGAAATAATAACAGAAAATTATATTATGCGAGAGCACAATATAAAAGTTCGAGTATACCTAGAGTAATACCTTATCTCATTTCAGTATATTTTCAACAGACTTAGGGAAATGTGCATCCACGTGGAATCTAGCCGACCCCTCCGTTTCCCCTCATGGACAAGCGTGGAATTTTACCATACCCCCCTCCCTCCTAAAGTGTCCACGTGGTATATGGATGTCCCCTAGTGAATTTAGGGCAATCCTGAAAGTAGGTAAGATTAAATATAAAGGTTTTCTTTTTACTATGTAGGGATATTGGAATGAAACTTTCTTTTCGTGTGAACCATGTTGGCAAAAAGTGGGGATGAGTTTACACGTAATCTGAAGTCCCAAGTCAATGCACTATAAGTTTTTGATTCTAACGACCTGTGTTTGTTATTGATTGGTAGTATTCATTTAAAGTAAAATACACATACACTGCTCTTCAAAAATTTCGACTCACTTAGAAAATTTTTTTTTTTTTGTATTTATCGCTTGAATTATACCGGAGCTAAAAAATGCCACTTTAAAAGGTTGATTGTTTTCAAAATTCTGTTTAAAACAAGCCCAGGGTGAAGCCAATTTGTCTAGTTTTTAAGTAATACAAAACTAATAAAGAAGTTGGATAAATTTGAAAACTTCTTATCTGTAGGCAAATAAGAATAAAAGTTTAATAAATATATGTTTTGGGGAAATTACATAGAAAATTCATGATTATATGTTTCATATATTTTACAAAAATATTTTTGTTACTAAAAATAATATTTCATTTCTTCCAACTTTTTGGTTACAAATTCAAGTTCTTGCAATTCGAAAAGAAATTTTTTACGATTCATACTCATAAGCTGTTGCGATAAGGTGGAAAAAAGCTTCAAAATGAGCCCTAAAACATTGAAAAACGTTGTCTATTTATAAAGTTATTGAAAATTTAAGAAAACATTAAAATTTACACTATTTTTGCAATATCTACTTAAAAAGTAGACAAATTGGCTTCACCCTGGGTTTATTTTAAACAGAACTTTGAAAAAAAATCAACCTTTTAAAGAGATATTTTTTTAGCTCCGGTATAATTAAAGCGATAAATACAAAAAAAAAACGATTTTTCTAAGTGAGTCCAAACTTTTGCATGGCAGTGTATGTATCTAGCTACTGTGCCATGATCGTCGTCTCAAGAATATTACTATGTATATACTGTTTCTTAGAGGGCTACTTATACCTAGGGACTTTTTCAATAAGTTACAGTTACAAATAAAAAATTACAACATGATGGGCAAGAAAATGGTGACCTTGGGGCCCCCCTTTATAGGGTCACCCTTTTCAAATTCTCTGTCACCTATTTGTACCTATTTAAGTAGTGTTTAAAGAAAATTTCTTATTAGAAAATTCATCCACGGCAATAATTTGCTGAACAGGTATTCACTGCCTAAAACTTATAGAACTTTTTACATTCTCATCATTTATGATTGAAAAAGTATTAGAATTGTGCGAAAATCCGAAAATCAAGTTTTTACGGTGACGTCTGACTGTCTGCCGGTCCGTCCGTAAGCACGATAACTCTCGAAAAAATGAATGAATCAAATCCATGTTTGGCACACTTTTTTTAGGTCCCAAAAAAAGGATGAGTTCGTTAACCAGCCATTTTTGATGAAAATTCAGAGTGAGCGCATTTTGAAAACTTTTGAGACCACTTTTTTTCTGAATTTAAAAATGCAATGTACGGATATTTATAGTATTAAAAAAGACAAACAATTTATCCTCATGACTTTTTTTGAAAAAAGAAAATTCTCAGAGTTATAGGTTTTCAAAATTTTTATAATCAACCGATAATCAAAATTTTAAGCCAAAGACGCACTATATAAAAAAAAGCCAGAAGAAGAAAAAAACAGCTTTTTGAAAGCCCTACACGATTATCATAACAAATTTTTCGATTTTCTTGGAAAATCGAAAATTCAAATTTTGATTCCAAAAAAATAATGGAAAAGCAAAAATTCCATTTTGTGGTCAAACTATGTAGGGTACAAAAAAAAGATGAATTAAACAAAATTGTTATCCCAAAAAAGATCTACAATTTCGTTAAGAAACACTTCTTGATAGGACGAGTACTTTTAGTTTTATTCGTGAAAAACAACATTGAAAATAAAAAATAATAAAAAAAATGTGTGGAGAAACGACCAAATTTACGAGAAAAAAAAGATTCAATGAAACCTGTTTACATATGTCTGTTGGAAATCGAGCGCGCAGCCCGAGAATTACGATGAGAATGTGTACCTCAAAGCCTAAAGAGCTTTGAGAAACTTAATATTTGAACATACTTAATTAAGTAGACAATTCAGAATATCAAGACGCATACAAATACTGCCATCTAAAAAATATCTTTATGGTAAAGTTTTATTCAAGCATTACAAATGCAAAGAATAAATATTCGAGCGCGAAGCGCGGGATTCAACCGTCGCGCGCCCTAGGCACGCTCAAACTTGCGAGCGAATCGAACCGCGCGCCCAGCGCGCGATAAGAATGTGTCTGCGAGGCGGGAAGATTGTTTAATTCGAGGTTGGATCACTTTCAATTGTGGAAAATAGTATATGACATCATATGGAGGGTTAGGCACGTCTTTACCGCGGGGAAGCCAATGTTCGCAGGACGTTTAGTAAAATGATGTAAAATGATGTAAAATGTTGTCTAGGAGAAGGTGCCGCTCCCTCTGCTTCTATCGAATGGGTGTCACTGCCGTAAGCCGTAGTTTGGTACTGCGTAAAAAACCATTGCCGGCGGCCATGGTTTTTCTCATCGTCCTGTGGACATTGAATTTCCCTTGTGCACGCATGTGTAATCCTACGAGTGATGTAAGATACTTTATCCGAAACCGCCGTATGTTAGGATCCTATAGAGCCCCCTGAAAAGTGATCGCTTGAAAACCCTTTACTGGCAGGTTAAGGTATAAGATAGTTTGGTTTGGAATTCTGGAAGTAGAATAGCACCAGAAAATATTTCCACTACGGTTCATTACTATGAAAATTTACATTACTATGAAAATTTAATAGGTTCGTTCGAGTGTAAAATTCAGCACTATTAAATGGGGGGGGGGGGGTAAAAGCAGACAGAATTCGGTAAACCGAAACATGTGGCCTCTTCTTATAAACTCTGTAGGTAAATAGTTGTTTTTTTTCACAGATCTCAAGAAAACTAAAAAATCAAAAACAACTTCGCATTAGTGCAAAAAGTGCGAAAGTATTTGTTTGAAAAAGACTCGAGAAAGAAAGATGTGAATCAAGGTGAAGGACAAGAAAATGAATCTGATGAAAGACAAATAATAAGTAGCGAGAATTCAACTGGCACCAATTGCAGCAGTAGAAAGAGCACCTGTGAAAACGAGATGGGGAAGAATGGAGTCAGCACGAATGAGAGCAGCAAGCCAAGAAACTACGGGATCAAGACCAAAGAGATTAAAGTCAGCAAGAAAAAGAATATTAAGTCTTTTCAGATGTTTTTCCAAATTTGTGTACGGAAATGCGGAAAACATTTAGAAATTCGAAAGGAAATTGTTGATAAGGTTGTAGATGATTGGGAAAGTTGTCGTCATAAAACTGATTACATCAGTGCACAAGAATACGCAAGAGACATGGGACGCATTGGACCTTTGGCACTGACTTAGAAATTGAAATCTTTTTCAAGTGGCAGAAAGTTATCGTTGATCTATGTACGCTGCATAGCGAGCCTATTAAAAAGCATGCAGAACTCAAAGAAATCAAGAAGGCTGATGTTATCGACGGATTCCTTTTTAAGTGTTATGATGAAGATGTAATTGAAGAAAAGAAGCTAAAAATTTTATTCACAGGACCATGGAAACACGGACACTTTCGAATTTTAGAGGAAATATCATTAAATTCAAGAACTAAACAACCAACAGATTATCTTTCTGATTTGGGATTGATAGATAATGAAATATCTGCGAAGAAAAGCGAAACATATCAAATAGAATCTGAGGGAAGTAAGGTAGTAAATACAGAACTGGAGAAGGAAAACAGCATAATTAAAAAGAACAAAAGAGTTTCTGAAAATAATTGCGAAAATAACTGCGAAAAAACAGGAAGCCCTTGAGTAGGAAAAATAAAGAAAATGAAGAACCACAACAGAAGAAGTAGGACTGACCTAAAGAGTAATAATAGTTACAAGAAAAGTAGAAGAAACAGTGTACATGCAGAAAAAAACGTTGAAATACCGCAGTTCACATGTACTTGTAGTTACGAACGTTCCTTTGAACGAAATTAAAAAAATTATTTTTCAATTTTTTTTTGCTTAAATCAATTTTAAAAAAAAGTATTCTGTCGGAAAAAATTGTCGAATAAAAAGTTTGAGGGGTTACCTATTCTTACACATTATCCATTATTTAGACCTGCCTGATGCAAGTTTGATTGTCGATATTTGAAAATATAAAGACGTCAAAAACTCTCTTTTTTTATCTCAATAATTATAGAGTGGTTGAGAAAGTTCGGCAAGACCCCTACAAACCACCCTTAATATTTCCGCACCTTAAATGTTAAAAATGACAAGTTTGATTGTCGATATTTGAAAATATAAAAACATCAAAAATCCTCTTTTTTTATCTCGCTAATTATAGAGAGAGTAAGAAAGTTCGGCAAGACCTCTAAAACCCACCCCTACTACACCCACACCTAAAAGATTAAAAATGACAAGTTTGAATGTCGTTATTTGAAAATATAAAAACATCAAAAATTCTCTTTTTTTATCTTACTAATTATAGAGGGAGTGAGAAAGTTCGACAAGAGCCCTAAAAACCACCCGTAATATATCCGCACCTAAAATGTTAAAAATTATAATTTTTATTGCCGATATTTAAAAATATAAAAACGTGAAAAATTATCTTTTTTTACCTCATTAATTATAAAGTGTGTGAGAAAGTTTGCCAAGACTCCTAAAAACCACCCTTAATATATCCACACCTAAATGTTAAAAACAACCAGTTTGACTGTCGATATTTAAAAATATAAAAGTCAAAAATTCTCTTTTTTTATCTCACGAATTATAGAGGGAGTAAGAAAGTTCGGTAAGACCCCTAAAAACCACCCCTACTATACCCACGCCTATAAGATTAAAAATGACAATTTTGATTGTCGATATTTGAAAATATAAAAACGTCAAAAATTCTCTTTTTTTACCTCACTAATTATAGAGTGGGTGAGAAAGTTCGGCAAGACTCCTAAAAACCACCCTTAATATATCCACACCTAAAATGTTAAAAATGACAATTTTGATTGTCGATATTTGAAAATATAAAAACGTTAAAAATTATCTTTTTTATCCCACTAATTAAAGAGGGAGTGAGTGAGTTCAGCAAGACCCCTATAATCCACCCCTACTACACCCACACCTAAAAGATTAAAAATTACAAGTTTGAATGTCGATATTTGAAAATATAAAAACATCAAAAATCCTCTTTTTTTATCTCGCTAATTATAGAGGGAGTGACAAAGTTCGGCAAGGCCCCTAAAACCCACCCCTACTGCACCCACACCTAAAAGATTAAAAATGACAAGCTTGAATGTCGATATTTGAAAATATAAAAACATCAATAATTCTTTTTATCTCACTAATTATAGAGCGAGTGAGAAAGTTCGGCAAGGCCCCTAAAAACCACCCTCAATATATCCACACCTAAATTGCTAAAAATGACAATTTTGAGTGCCGATATTTGAAAATATAAAAACGTCAAAAATTCTCTTTTTTTTACCTCAACAATTATAGAGTGAGTGAGAAAGTTCGGCAAGACCCCTAAAAACCACCCCTAATAAACCCACACCTAAAATGTTAAAAATGACAAGTTTGATTTTCGATATTTCCTTGGTACAAAATTAATCTTTTTTGTCGAAAATTTAACTATAATTAAACATTAATTCGTTGTATAGAAAATTAGTCTTGATGGACAATTAATTTCTTTTGTGCAAAATTCATGTATTTTATTAAGAATGCCTTTTTTTAATATAAAATTTAGCTTTTTGGATGGAAATTGAATGAATGAATTTTATTTCTCTTCTGTGCAATTAAAGTTATTTTTTAAATTACTTTTACTTCATAAATATGTACTTACAATTATTTCGTTTCTTAAATTAATATTCATTAGCTGCGGTGGTAAAGGGTGACGCGCAATCAAACTCGGCCCTGGGCCTTCTTGCGTACCTCAAAGTTCTTTCAGAAATTGAAATTATGTTCATTTTCTCAATTTACTGCCTTCGCTTCACCATCACCCGCTCGCCTTCGGTTCCGGTCTGGTCGGATCGGATGGTGGAGAGACGACGATAGACGAGCCTCAGCGATAGGATAAAGATAAAAGCATAGACACATTGGGACTATTCCGGGACTACATATAGTTTATACTCTATAGTGTCTGTACCATTCAAAGTTGCATCTTCTTTATGGCAAATGCCCGACTCACACTATAACCTGCTAAGGTTACCCCCACCATTGCATCCCGCGCGTTACCCCTCGCTTGCTTTTTCTCGCCTGGGATTATATCTTTGAAGACTGGCGTACCTGAGATATTTAAGGATTCCCCGCAATAAAATTAAGCTGTTGTCCCTTTTGGTTCCATTTTAAAAATTTCCCATGGAGTTTACAACTCCAAAATTCGAAGATTACAAAAAATCTTTCATAAAATTAAATTTTTTTCAACTTTATTTGTATAATTAATGTTTGCACTTTTTTATTTGAAAATTCTATTATTTGGATACAAAATCGTGTATTAAAAAGTCTTGTTTTTTGTAAGAAGACTATTTTTCTTGGTGGAAACTTCTCAAAAATATTGATATTCAACTATTTCATTAAAAATTAAACTATTTTCTTGAATTGAAAATCTACATTTTTATTGAAAATTCATATTTGAGAAGATTTTTAAAGATTACAAATATTTTATCGAAAAATCATAAACTTTTAAGATATTTTTTTATATTGTAGGATTGACTAAGAATTTATGGAAAAACTTTCAATTTTTTTTCTTTCATAAATTATTTTTTACAGAATTCCTAAAAAGAGTTTAAAACCAAAAACGAATTTGGAAGAATAAATAAATATTGAACAATTATCACTTTCGAAAAAAATCGATTAAGTTAAAAGATATTTAGAAGTTTTTCAGAGATTCAAATCTAATTTAGAAAGTTCAACAAAATATATTTTTTTAAAGATCTCGAAATAAGATTTTGACGTTTTTAAATGATTTTTAAACTTTTCAGATAATAAAAAATATACTTAAGATTCCTGTACAATTTTTAATGATTTTTCATTTAAAAAAAATAGTTTTAAATGAATATTTAATAAGATTTCAAAGCAAATTTGCATTTATAAATAACTATTGAACAATGATTGATATGTGGCAACTCAAAATAAAAAGGATTTAACTTCTAATTTAAAAAGTGTTCATGAAAAAATGTAATCTTTTAAGTTTTAATGCTTTTCAATAAAAATTGCTTAAAATAATATATTTTTAAAAAATTCCAGATTGGTTGTTTCATTGTTCAATTTAGAGCATTGAAACTTAGAGCGTGAATTTTTTTTTTAACATTCGATCTGTACAATTTATGAAACTTATAGTTTATTTATTTTGCAATTTACCGATATTTATTTTTTAATTGAAAATAATATGGAAGATTTTAACAGCTTATTTTAATTTTGCAGGATTTATTACAAGTTTTATGGCGAACTCGAATGATATAAAAAGGAGTTGTTAAGAAGTTTAAAAAGAATTTAAAAAATGATAAAGAATGAAAAAACATTCCGTAACATTTTCAACAAAAGTTAGGATTTCGAAGATTTTGAAATAAAAATTTGAAACTGTTTAAGCATATTGAACGGCTGAAAAAGAAGAAAATGCAAATAACTTTTTGGTTGAAGATTCGTTTGCTTTGAGTGATTTAAATTTTTTAAATTAAAAATTGCTCTTTTTTATTCTATCCAGCTGCTTTTGATTTGAATTAACAATATTTTCTTGCCTAAAATATGGACTATTATATTTGTCTTTAAGAACTCGTCTTTTTTAGTTGAAAATGAAGTAAGATTTCACCATACTTCATCGTCTAACGTTATTATCAAATGGCATAGGGGGGGGGGGGGGGCATGACACGGATCCTAACAGGAGGAATTTTTAGTTGAAAAAATAAATTATCATAAAATAACGTAAAATATAACAATTTCTAGTTTCAGAAACAAACTAGATGAATAAATTAAAAATTTTAGACATTCAAGTACAAGGAATTCGTTTCTTCCATTCAATTAGCTTGAGATTAAGTTTAATATCTCAGTCAGTCACAAATAATAATATAAATGTATTAATTATAATATATCCCAGGAATTTTCACAGAGTGAATCTTAGTACGCAGTGCTATTATTCATTTTCATTTTAATTTAGAAACCGATTTTTTTCTTTGTATGGTAAAATTATTTTATTTCAAATTAAAAGCTTTAATAGTTCCATCAATTTAATTCCATAGAAAATGTTTCCACGAAAATTATTGCAGATTGAGACCTAAAAAATTGCAGTCAAATCTAACTTTTAAAACGTCAAAAATGATAAACTTTGCGAAATTTTTAATTTACAGTTTAAAGGTCTTCAAAACATAATAAATTTAAATTCTGAGCTTTCCAAATTAGACTGATATATAAACATTCTATGAATGAGCATTGCGAATACAAAGGGATTATAAGTATAATGGATACTAATTTCAAAATCCCAGGTATACCCGCCTCTAATCCGACGCGAGATGTACTGGGTAGAGACAAGTGAGGGGTAGCAATGGTGGGGCCACACTTAAGCAGGTAATAGTGCGAGTCGGGCTATGACCTTCTTTATAGTATTCGACAAAGGCAAAAGGTAACTAATTACAAACGGTCGTCACCCAGCCAATAAATTTGATCATTTTCTAGAATTTGGGAAGTCATACCTTGTAAACTATTCAACATAAGACATAATTTTTTACTTTCACGTCATTTATGATTAAGAAAGTACTATAAGTATGAAATTGGACATCACAGTTTTTCAACCGATTTCCACGTTTTGAAACCCCCTGAAGCCGAAAATAAATTTTTGGCGATGGACTGTGTATGTCCGTCCGTCTGTTCGTTGGTAACCATGATAACTCTCAATAAAATAAACAGATTATATCGCGCTTTGATACACTTTATTCGTTTTAATAGAAAGAACGATTTCGTTAACCCGCTATTTTCGATGAAAATTCAAAAAAACAACGATTGTATAGTCTGGATGTTAGGGGATTTTTAAAAATTTTTTTTCGATTTTTCAATATTTTAGGGGTGTTCCGGATGAGATAGGCAAATGTAACTTTTTTTTAGTATGTTTGGTCATCAGATGGAACCATTCTGAAGCATAACATTTTACGTCTGGATGTTATGGGATTTTTCCGATTTTTCATTATGTTAGGGGTTGAAAACGAGGGTGTAACGGATGAGGTAGGGTAATAAAACTTTTTTTAGTATCTTTGGTCATCAAATAGAACGATTCTATCGGCCAGTAATTTTTGACAGTTTTAGTTTTCTTAATCCATTTTCAGACTAAATGGTCTAAAACTTCTAAATATATGAATAAATAAAACAAGCTCAAAATATTTGAGTATTTGGGTATTTTTCAACGTATCATACCAAAATCTGTCACTCGCTCTCGGTATATAGCAAATGAGCATGCGAGGAGAAGGCACGAAGAAGCAAGCGCTCGGAGTTGGCAGAATTGGCCGGACTCGTAGAAGGAGAATAAGAGAAGCGAGGACTAACCATGCACAGTGGTAGAGCAAATGAAAATAACCTTTTTTTAAATCGGGCATCAAATCTCAACTCTTCTTATCAGAAATAGTAGAATTTTATATTATTTTTTTGCATCTATAATTATTATTAGTCAAATGAGGGATGACTTCTTACTTTCTTTCAATATCTTATAAAAACAGGGGGTTCTCAAGGAGTCTAAAGAGAAGAGACTTACGGTAATTTCTTTAGATATTAGCTGGAACCATTTCATGACGTAAAATTTTAAGTCGGGAAGTAAGGGGATTTTTTAGGGATTTTTCAATATTTTAGGGATATTTCAATATTTTAGGGGCTGAAAATATGGTGTTCCGGATGAGATAGAGAAATGAAACTTTTTTTTAGTATCATTGAAAATTAGATGAAAACATTCTGAAGCATAACATTTTAGGTC
Organism: Belonocnema kinseyi; assembly: GCF_010883055.1. Classification (NCBI taxonomy): domain Eukaryota; kingdom Metazoa; phylum Arthropoda; class Insecta; order Hymenoptera; family Cynipidae; genus Belonocnema; species Belonocnema kinseyi. The sequence continues at coordinate 24,185,742 of NC_046665.1, read as the reverse complement.
TGGATGTCAGGGGATTTTTTTCGATTTTTCATTATGTTAGGGGATGAAATCGAGGGAGTTCCGGACAAGATAGGGGGTTGAAACTTTTACGGGTACCTTCGGTCATCAAATAGATCTATTTAGAACTTTCAAATTTTAGGTCTAGCGCAAAAAAATTTTTTTGTAAATTCGTTTTTTTAAAACGTTGCAAACTTCAGCGAGGTCCTTAAATAAGCCTGAAATGATGCAAGAGAAAAGAAAGAATTTTTTTTTGGCAAATTAGTTTGAACAATAATTGTTTAAACAATTTTTTGTTTAACTTAAACATCATATTTATGGAGCCCCAAGTAAGCCATAACGTAGGGTGAAGGAAGAAAATTGTTTACTTCATTTTTACTAGAATTCTCTGAATAAAAATTGTTTAAACAAATTTTTTCATTTTTCATTATCATATTCCCAGAGCCCTAAATGAGCCCTAAATTATTATATAAGGTGACTTTTCCGTGAAATCATTTTTAGCACGTTTTACAGCAATGTTTGGTAAGCTTAACGTGAAGCTACGGCAAACACTATTTTTTACAAAAAATAAAAGAGCCCAAAATTTGGAACCATGGGCCCAAATTAGCCCTAAATGAGCCCTAAATATGAAATAGGTTGCATCTCTATACCTTGATAGTGTTGTTCCAGCTTAACATACCTCGTGATGGTTTGCAGACAAATAATTTATTTTTATAATTGTACCAATTTAGTACGATGTACACAATGCGTAGTGCCTCATGTGTAATTACCCAAATTTTCAACCTAATATCTCATAGCATGTAGATTTAGAATTAGTGCGATAGTAAAAGAGAATTTTTGATTTTTTTATATTTTCAAATATCGACAATCAAAATTGTCATTTTTAACCATTTCGGTGTGGGTGTAGTAGGGGTGGTTTTTAGGGGTCTTGCCGAACTTTCTCACTCCCTCTATGATTAGCGAGATAAAAAGAGATTTTTTGACTTTTTTATATTTTTAAATATCGACAATCAAAATGGTCATTTTTAACATTTTAGGTGCGGATATATTAAGGGTGGTTTTTAGGGGTCTTGCCGAACATTCTCATCCACTTTATAATTTATGAGATAAAAAAGAGAATTTTTGACGTTTTTATATTTTGAAATATCGACAATCAAACTTGTCATTTTTAACATTCAGGTGTGGATATATTAAGAGTGGTTTTTAGGAGTCTTGCCGAACTTTCTCACTCCCTCTATAATTGCTGTGGTAAAAAAAGAGATTTTTTGACGTTTTTGTAATTTCAAATATCGAACATCAAACTTGCCATTTTTAACATTTTAGGTGCGGATATATTAAGGGTGGTTTTTAGGTATCTTGCCGAACTTTTTCACCCACTCTATAATTACTGAGATAGGAAAAGAGAATTTTTTGTTTTTATATTTTTAAATATCGACAATCAAACTTGTCATTTTTAATCTTTTAGGTGTGGGTATAGTAGGGGTGGTTTTTAGGGGTTTTGCCGATAAAAGGTGTAAAAAAATATATTTTAACAATCAATTTCAACGGCATCAGCCGGTAACGTTGTACACAAAAATACGAAACCTGGCGGCCACTAGACGAGGCTCTAGAGGGTTCGTATTTTCGTGTACAGCGTTACCGGCTGATGCCGTTGGAATTGATTGTTAAAATATATTTTTTTACATCTTTTATTGTTAAGCTTTGTTCTTAAACGTAATTTTCTTTCGGCTCTTGCATTTCTCAAAGTTTGAGACCGATATTTTATGTATAAAAAAAGTTCGAACGTTCAAAAAATGTTGAGGTTCAGAAAAAAGATGAAATAATTTTCAGTGAAGTTCCTACCAAAATGCAGTACCTAAACGTACTTTATTGTACTCTAATACATTTCCCAAAGTTTCAGCTCGATATTTTATTTACAAAAAAAGTTCTTAGGTTCAAAAAAATATTCAGTGAACTGAAAAACTGTGGTCGGTAATATAGGTATTTAGCTGTGTCACATGCCCTTAAGGGTAGTTTTTAGGAGTCTTGCCGATCTTTCTCACCCACTCTATAATTACTGAGATAAAAAAATAGAATTTTTGACGTTTTTATATCTTCAAATATCGACAATCAAAATTGTAATTTTGAACATTTTAGGTGCGGATATATTAAGGGTGGTTTTTAGGGGCCTTGCCGAACTTTCTCAACCACTCTATCATTAGTAAGGTAAAAAAAAGAATTTTTGACGTTTTAATATTTTCAAATATGGACAATCAGAATTGTGTTTGGCATGTTTGAATAATGGGTGATCTGTAAGGGTATTCAACCCCTCAAAAAATAAAAATTTCCAAAACTTCTTCCGATGGAATATCATTTTTTGTCATCCTAAATGATTTAGGCAAAACAAAATTAGGGAAAAAAATCTTTAATTTTGTTCATATGAACGTTCGTAACTTCAAGTACAGTGTATGCGTCTATACTAAATGAATTATGTTGAAGTTTTTCACTATGTAACTAATTATTTATCAAAACTATATTAAACTTCTGCTGAGTTTGGTTATTGAAATCCTGTTATCTTTTTTCCACATAATTTGATTATAACGTGGCTGTGATATTTATAGATTTAAAACGTTTCAATGAAAATTTAACTTTAATTTAATTATAAAGCTTAAGGTATTCATGATTTTATCAACTCATTTTGTCTCAAATCACAAGAATTCTTTTGTCTGCATTTTTTTTAGATAAATAATAAGCAAATTTTACTTTCAAATTACTATATAATTATCCTTACACTACGATAATTGTGTATGCTTAGCGTTCAAACTTTTTTTTTCTTGATACTTTGTATAAATTTTTTAATTTCATCAATTGTCGAGGTTATCCTCTTTCTACCGAAGACGAAATACCATTTTAATACTCCACTGCACGGAGCGAACGCGGCAAGAACTGCGACTGCTTTTGACACGAGCTATTTTCAATAGCGCATAGGATCAAATAGTTCTAACGTAGAGCAGGGCTCGCCACTTCAAGCAGGTGCTGACTGCCACGACAAGTGTATGACTGCCACCTAGTTTTTCTGTGATTTTTTTTTTGTTTTCCAAGAATCGAGCGAAGAGATACGGTCACGGTAAATTACGTCTCGTCATCATTCACGCCGGGGGGTTTGAACTTTCGTACTCGAATTTTCAATACAATTCATTTCCAATTTCAATTTCATTTTTAATTTACAAAGTGCATCAAATTTGTCTGCAAATTAAACCTCAAATTAAAGCTTTAAAAAAGTGGAAAAATTCGGAGAGTTTTGAATTAAAATTCATCCCTTCTTTTTTGTTTTGAAGAGTGCAAACTCTACTCTATAATAAACGTGAAGGGCTAGAAACCAGTCGAATGACAAAATTTATTAGGGCCAGTTTGACCTAGTCTCTTGGCTGCCACTGGCAGTCAATGCAGTCAATGACTGTCTTCTGGTGAGCCCTGACGCAGAGTGACAACCGCGCTTGTCGCTCGATTCATTCGCCGCATTACCAAACGCTGAAAGTACTAAGGGAAAACGTGTCATGATCAAATGTACTTTGCGAACCTGATAAGCAGGGTAATCTTTTTAGATGATTCATACATGGTGAAAGTAGTTCAAAAAATGCTAAAGAAAGCATTAAGTTCAGTGATATTACCTATCAAAAAATAATATATAATTACTTTAATTTTCTGCTTTTTCTTTCACATTTAATAATAATATTGAGAAATAGATGTTTTATTATTTAATCGGAAATGTAGAAGAAACAAAATTTGTAAAACTTTTTGGAACTTTAGAGAGTTTTCGAATTAAATATTTGTATTTCAGTTGTTCATATTCAAATTCAACTTTTAATTATTATTTTAGTGAACGAACTCACAGTGTTCTCAGATGATTTTAATTTTAATATTTTTGAACAGAACTTTTAAATTAAAATTAGACTTTTAACCGCTACACGAAGAAAAATCAAAGGTTAATTTTGCCTAGATTTCAAGTAATATTTACTTGAAAAACATGGTAGATTTATGACATAGGCCTTTTCAGTTAAGTTTACTGAGCAAATTACAAAAATGTGCATCTATTAATTTTATTATCAGTCGAAGTAAAAGTTTGTTAAAGGCTTATTAATTATATTCTAACCTTAAATCTAGTAAAAACAATACTTAAAACTACTGCGCATGTCAGAGATATCCGCGTTCTGATACCACTGAGGCCTCTAATTAGATAAACAGAGATTGAATTCCAGACCCCATCCCCCACAAGCAGGGAGAGAGGGGTTGCGACATAATATATATATATGTGTGTGTGTGTGCGTGATTAAAATTTTTTCATGAGGACAACCGCAGGATTTCGCCGGAGCGGGCGCTAATCTGGAAAATTGCACCCGCTCCCACCGAAATCGCGGTAAAATTTCAGCCACAACCACGTCTCACGACCGTGAGATAGGTAGTTACAGTGTGTAACGGAATCAATACGACGATCCAGCAAAAGCCTCGTGCACCCTAAGAACACGAAGCGACCCAAGGACTACCGCCTTCTGCATTTTTGTCGCAAGTGTTTTAGCATATTGTTGACACGCAGGGATGCTTTTTAGGCCATTAGCAAGTGAAAGCTTGGCACCTCCAAGAGCGCCGACGATAAGGACTATTAGTTTAACAGAATATTCCGGGTACAATCGTTGCAACTCCCTTATAAGGTCTCGATACCTCTCTTTCTTTTCATTCTCCTTGGCTATGATGTTTTTGTCAGCTGGTGTCGAAAATTCGATTATGAACATGGTTCGCTTCTCGAAGTCAAGAAGAACCATGTCAGGCCTCGAGGGAGCAACAGAAACAATTGTCGAGAATATAAAGTTCCAGTATATGCGGCACTTCCCATTCTGGACAATTGACTCGATTTCCCTAGGAGCATTTAGAGGAGTAATATTAAGGTTAATGCCGTAAGAGTGACAGAGATGGTGATAAAGCACTCTTAGTGCCGCATTGCGCCTTTGGTTGTAGGTCGTTCCCACATGAGTTGAACAACTAGATAATATGTGAGCTAAACGCTCGGGGTGTGCATGGCGCGCCCTGCAGCTATCATCCGGAATGTCTTGGCTCAAAATATTACGACGGTATGTTAAGGTGAAAATGACACCGTCTTGGCATGCAAAAATGAAACCCTCCGTACCAGACTTCATTCCGGGCGATTTAAGGAAAGCAAACGTTAGCTCACACGACATTGACTGGTCCTCCACATTTCTGTGGAAGATACCGTGCATCCTCTTATCGAGGAACTGTTCACGAAAGTTTTTCTCTTGTGCTTTCTTAATCCGGGCTTTCAGGATTGATAAGATTAGATGCATTTTGCTCACCCCTAATACTGAAGTTAAGTCCGAGTGTTTCACCAGCCTCCTCCACTGCATTGTACAGAAACGCTCCTTTGCCCACTTCTTCGTGCTTCCTGGCCATTTTAAGAAGAGGGTCTCTTCCATTTGCGACTCTATGTGCTTTACCGAGAATAATCCTGTTGTGAAGACATTCAAGACTAAATATTCCGCGACCACCGTGACGGCGTGAGATGTAGAGTCGCGATACAGAAGACTTAAGATGCATGCTTTTGTTTATGTGCATAACCTTTCTTGTCCCATTATCAAGGGATCTGAGCTCGTTCTTCGTTCATGGAACCACTCCAAATGAATAGAGTACTACCGGGACGGCAAGCATGTTCGTTTCACATACTTTGTTCCTTGCTGATAGTACCTGCTTCGGACAGTATCATTTATAGACGTCACATCCTGAATGCGGCTCTGTGGCACGCCCAGGTATGTATAAGTCTCTCCAGCGAAAAGGTGTCATATAGCGCTTCTATCAACGAGCTCAGGATCTTCAGTGATGCCATTAAGTTTTCCTCGCTTCAAATAAACCTTGGCGCATTTGTCTAACCCAGATTCCATTCCAATTTCCTTAGTATATCGTTCGATAATTTCTAGAGCTAGGTGTAGTTACTCTTTGTTTTTAGCATAGATCTTAAGATCGTCCATGTAAAATACATGAGTGACCTTTTACTTTCAATCTTCAGGTTTGCCGCAAAAGTACCCGTCGGAATGGCGAAGTGCTAGAGATAGTGGCAATAATGTAAGGCAAAAGAGGAGTGGGCTCATGGTGTCGTCATGAATGACACGTCTCTGAAAGCTGACCTTGTTAGTTGTCACAAGATTTTTTTCAAATGAGACAGTAAATCCGGTTTTCTAAAGCGCCATCAATCTCTCTATGCACCTCACGAATTTCGGATGAACCTTTAAGCTTTCCAAAAGACAGATAATAAGTCTAAGGGAGGTCGAATCGAAAGCTTTCCGATAATCAATTCAGGCAATCGATAGGTCACGCTGGTAGAATGCTGCATCTTTGCAGACACATCTATCGATTAGCAGGTTCTCCCGACATCCCGCTACGCCTTTCTTTAAGCCTGGTTGTTCATACATTTCTTGCCACACAGGTTCAATTGACCGAACAATCCTATCACTTAGGATAGCTGTGAATATCTTATACAGTGTCTTCAGAAAAAGATATTGGCCTGTAACTCTTCGGGTCAGCTAGGCTGCCTATTTTCGGCAAAAGTATTGTGCGCTCTTTCACTAACCACTCCGAAATTGGCTCTTCCGTCTTTAAATATGAGGTGAAAATACGGGCTAAATGCTGATGGGTTGAAGGAAACTTCTTCCACCAGAAGGTCTTGATACAATCTGGTCCCGGAGCGGAATAGTTCTTTATCCCTCTTAATACTTTTTTCACCTCCTCGGTAGTGATGGGTGGGCGTTCTTTATCAGGTGTTGTGAGGGCATCACACAGCTCCTTGAAACTATTTACATTTTCTGAGTCTTCGTCCAGTCTATGCTGCATTTCGTAGACTTCTCTCCAAAATACTTCGACCTCCTCTGGATTGGGCGGGTGGTCGACAGTAACTGGAGGGTCTTGGAAGAATCAAGATGGGTCAGAGAGAAACTGTTTATTTTCTCTGACCCATCTCTCCCTCCGCTCTAGACTTCTTTTAGCTTCAGATAGTATCCGTATTCTTTCAACAATATGCTGCCTGATGGTCAGCAGCTTTGACTCGTCAAGTGTGTGATAACGGGTCCAGAGTTCGCGTGCGAACTTTCGAACCTTGGCCAATGACTTGTCCAGACAATAACTTGTCTGAACACACTTTATACGATATTCACAGCTATCCTAAATGATAGGATTGTTCGGGCAATTGAACATGTGTGGCAAGAAATGTATGAATAACGAGGCTCAAAGAAAGGCATAGCCGGATGACGGGAGAACCTGCTCATCGATAAATATGTCTGCAAAGATGCAGCATTCTACCAGCGTGACCAATCGATGGCCTGGATTGATTACCGGAATGCTTTCGATTCGACCTCCCATAGACTTATCATCTATCTTTTGAAAATCTTAAAGGTTCCTCCGCAAATAGTTGAGTGCATAGAGAGATTGATGCCGCTTTGGAAAACCAGATTTACTATTTCATCTGGAAAAAATCGTGTGAAACCTAACAAGGTCACCTTTCCGAGAGGTGTCTTTTAGGGCGACACCGTGAGCCCACTCCTCTTTTGCCTTACATTATTGCCACTATCTCTAGCATTTCGCCATTCCGACGGGTACTTGTGCGGCAAACCTGCAGATCGAAAGTACAAGGTCACTCATGTATTTTACATGGACGATCTTAAGATCTATGCTAAAAACAGAGAGCAACTGCATCTAGCTCTGGGGATTGTCGAACGATATGCTAAGGAAATTGGAATGGAAATTGGGTTAGACAAATGCGCCAATGTTTATTTGAAGCGAGTAAAACTTGATGGCATCCCTGAAGATGCTGAGCTCGTTGATAGAAGCGCTATACGACACCTTTGCGCTGGAGAGACTTATACATACCTGGGCGTGCCACACAGCCGCATTCAGGATGTGACATCTATAAAGGATACTCTCCGAAGCAGATACAAACATCTCATCCGACAGATTTGGTCTTCCGAACTGTCGGCGAGGAATAAAGTATCTGCAACGAACATGCTTGCCGTCCCGGTACTACTCTGTTCATTCGGAGTAGTTCCATGGACGAAGAACGAGCTCAGATCCCTTGATATCGGGACAAGAAAGGTTATGCATTTGAACAAAAGCATGTATCTTAAGTCTTCCGTTCCGCAACTGTACATCTCACGCCGTCAAGGGGGTCGCGGAATATTGAGCCTTGAATGTCTTCACAACAGGATTATTCTGGGTACAGCACATAGAGTTGCAAGTGGAAGAGACCCTCTTCTTAAAATGGTCAGGAATCACGAAGAAGTGGGC
>NC_046665.1:24175870-24177326 GCF_010883055.1 Belonocnema kinseyi | reverse complement strand
GATAAAAACTCAATTATTTGATTGAAAAATTAATTATTTTGTTAAAAATGTAACTATTTTGTAAAAAAGTCCTCTTTTCTATTAAAAATTCAACTACTTTGTCAATATCTTTCGTTGAAAATACATTTCTGGTACTGACAATTAATCTATACCATTTTTGGTTAAAAAATCATGTATTTTGTTAACACTTCGTCTTTCTTTGTAGAAATTAAATTGCTTTATGGAAAATTTATACTTTTTGATTAAAAATTACATTTTTCGGTTGAATTATTAACTGTAAATATTATTTGGTTGCAAAGTCGTTTTGTTGTAAATGCAACTATATTGTTAAAAATTAAAATCATAATTTTTTGGGTGGAAATTCGATTATTCGCTTAAAGTTGAACTAGATAGTACAAAAAATAAATTTTTTCTTATTAATGCTTAATAATTATAGTTGAAAATTCAACTATTTTCCTTTAAATTAGGTTAAAAAATCAGCTTTTTTTGTAGATAATACTCTTTTTGACTTTAAAATTAAAACATTTATTAAAACTAAATTCACCTTTTTTAGTAGAAATTTTATCTTTTTGGTTGAAAATGTATCATTTTTGATCAAAAATGCAATTGTTTGGTTAAAATATGAACTATACATCTTCTTGGGTTTAAAAGTAAATTATTTCACAAAGAGTTGAACTACTTTGTAAAAAAAATACGTATTTTTTAACAAGGTTTTATAATTATGATTGAACATTTAACTATTTGGTTGAAAGTTTAACCCTTTGATTGAATAATTTCGTTGAAAATTCATGTATTTTGTTTGAAATTGGTCTTTTTTTGTATATCATTAATTTTCTTGGTCGAACATTCATGTTATTGTGTTATTGTATGAGAATTTAATAAATTTATTGAAAATTTATTTTTTCGATTAAAAATTATTTTTTTTTATCTGAAAATGTAACTATTCTAGGATTGATTAAAAAGTAATCGTTATTATCTGGAAATTGAACTATTCAATTTTTGGTTGAAACTTTATCCTGTACATTGTATTAGTTAAAACACCAATTATTTGATAGAAAATTAATTTAACTTGTTAAAAAGTAAACTTTTTGGTTGAAAATTGATATATTTTCTTAATTAGATTTTTTCCTAAAATTAAAAAAACTGCAAAATAAACAAATTTCCTTAAAATCTTGCGGATTCTTTTTTTTTTAATGTTTTCAAGTACTCACCTTGGTATAAGATGATAAAAAAGGAAGGGCTGCCAAAGTATTTAGAAAAGGGATGGGGAGAGAGAAGGTGGACCAGAATATCAAGATTTAGACTGGGAAACGAGGTAAGGGAGGGGATGTACTGGGAAAAAGAAGAGAACAGCAGGTGTAGAATATGTGAATGGGAGGAGGAAACATGGGAGCATGTATGGGAAGGATGTAGGAGAGGAATGGAAGATAAAGGAAGCTGGCAAGAAAATGTGTTT
>NC_046665.1:24148128-24175770 GCF_010883055.1 Belonocnema kinseyi | reverse complement strand
TGCACCTTCGAGTTTTCAAATTCAGAAGAGGAGAAATAGGTTGCGCGCGCAACCCAGGCATTTATATCGTCTCCTACCATATTCACACGGACATAGACGTGTATTGGACCACGTCTCGTTTCAGATCTGGGATCACTGTCTCACGGTCGTGAGACGTGGTTGCGGCTGAAATTTTACCGCGATTTCGCTGGGAGTGGGTGCAATTTTCCAGATTAGCACCCGCTCCCGGCGAAATCCTGCGGTTGTCCTTATGACAAATTTTTAAATATATATACATGCATATATTAAAGAATATCTGGTTAGATTGCAGAATGGATCAGGGATAATTTACAGAATGACGTTTTACCGATAGTGCGCAGACGGGTCTGTGCGCATCGCCGCTAAGGAGGCACCAAATGCCCCCAACATACACGGTTTGGTTAAATAGAGTTTTTTAAATGTAGATTTGTGTCCGCGTGTCAAAGCTACAAACCAAAACTAAAATCGTATTTTAAAGTGTTCGCTTCCAATTCTTTACCTACACTAAATTTTTTGGTTTAAAAATTTTCGAAATGTCTTTTTCAATCGCACCCCGCGAAGGTATGCATGAAAATTTTAAAATCAAACGATAAAGCAAAAGTATACGAAAAGTTCGGAAAAAGGTTCTACTTTGACCTATATAAAATAAACCTTCGAATTTCTTGATTTTTCCTTTGTAATTTTGATTATTTTGTACGTATCTTAGCACAGCGCGATTGGAAAAGAAATTTAGAATGTTTTGAGACGAAAAAGTTTAGTATAGGTAAAGAATTTGAAGAGAAAACGTGAAAATACGATTTTAGTTTTAGCTTCGATACGCGAGCACATATCTATATTTGAAAAACTCTATTTAAACGAACAGCGTATGTTGGCAGCATTGGGTGCCTCGCCAGCGGCGATGCGCACCGACCCGTCTGCGCACTTTCGGTAAAGTGTCATTCTGTAAGTTGTCCCTGACCCTTGCAAAATAGGGGCGACACCTATCACCTCTATTTTGGCAGGAAAAAAATTTCACTTGGTAGCAAACTATTAGAATCTTTAATTCAACGATAAATGAATCGATTTAATGAGGCAAAAATTAAAAATTATTGTTACTTTTGTTACTACAATGTCTCAGATATGGGTCTGTCACGATATATCGTAATGATCATATTTGATGAGAAGTTGGAAATGGGTAGTGATTTGACCAACATTATTCTTTTTACTAGTCATAGGGGTGCCTTTCCGCCCCCACGACACGTTGGAAAAGGGTAGAATTTTTGACAAGATTATTTTAGTGACATGTCAAATGGGTGTTTCTGGCCGTTTGGATGTTTAAAAGCACCTACACGGTAAGTTTAACATGATCATTCCGATATCGTGACATACCCATATTTAAGATATCGTAGTAACAAAAGTAACAATAATTTTAAACTTCTGCCTGGTCAAATCGCTTCATTTAACGTTCAATTAAACATTCAAATACTTTGTTGCAGAAAAATACTGTTTTTACAGCCAAAAAAACACATGACGCCCCTATTCTACAACTGTACCAAATATCTTTATGATGTACAATGGCCGGGATTTATTTTTATTGGTCCTGGTAACGGATTTTTGTATTTATCAATCCCATTCATACTAGATAATCTGTAAAAAAAATTTTGTTGTACACTGAGTATGGATTTTTTCTCCGTCTATTCCATCAACGATTTAATAGATGGGAGTGAAAATCAGGCATTCAAGTGAATCAGATTTGTTAAACCCGATCAATGCAAGCCTTCTTGCCAAGAAATAATTCATAAATTTCAAATAATAACCAAAATATAATATCTTACATAAATACATTAGGAAAATGAAATGTTAAATTTCCAACTTACGTTGAGCAGCTGAGTAAGCGGCGTGTAAAATTGACAAAAAGCCAATAATCGTTATAAGCTTGTGACTTGATGCTGCTGCCATCACTACAGAAAAAGTACTTATTTTCTTAGCTGCAATAGAAACTATTTACAAATTCAAAATGCACATTGATGTTAAACTATTCCTTCTTTTTTTATTTGTTCGGTTCAATGGCCTTTCTTTTAACAGTGCTGTTGACTGACAGTGATGCCAATATTGGCACCCTGTGCTACTGCGCTTGCGTTTCGGTCGCTCGCTGGTTGGCAGCATTTGGCGCGAAATTCAAAATTACTTTATAACCCAATTCTTGTACTTTAAATAGGTAATTATTAAAAAATGTACAAAAAATTTTATTTTAATAGAGATTTCTGGAGAAAGTGATTGAAAATAATTATTTATAATGTTTTTAATATTTTGTATGTATTTTTCTGGGGATTTATATAATTATTAAACCTATAAATTCATAAATTGTCATGACTGCATTGGAGTTATGATTAAAAAGCAAAAATGTTATTTTGAGCATGTTTTCAACTTTTTTGTTTGTATTTTTCTAAAATTGATTGAAACTTATTTCAATCAATACATTATTTATTTCGAATACTTCTTCCTAATTTTTTGTTCTTGTTTTTGATAAATATATCATTTTTTATCTAAGTGTCCTCAATACTTTTTATTTTTAATCAAATCTATTATTATTTTAATTTATTTTGTTTAAAAAAAGGTACTTTTTAATCAGCAATCAGGACTTTATTTAATTTGAGCGTCATTTAGCCATCTATCAACCAAAAAGAACAATTTTCTGAGCTGAATTTTTTATTAGAAAAATTTAAATATTATCATTATTATATTATGCACTTAACTCTTGTATATCAAGCTGTTGCAAGATTATATAGTACTTCAAAAAGTGTATCTATTAAAAAAAGTTTGTGGAATATAAGTCAGTCTTTGGAGTTCAATGAAAATAAGCTGATATTTATAAATATGTCTTATAAATTTGTTTCTTGTTTGAAATCAAAATTAACATATTTTCTATACATTCTTGTGCATATTTTAATCATTATTTATTTAAATTACAAGAATTGTTTTCTAAAGTAATTTTGAATCGCGCCCCAAGTGCGGCCAACCAGCGCGCAGCCCTAACGCAAGCCCAATAGCAGAGGGTGCCACCTATTCATCATTGTGCAGCGATCCAAACCTTGGTATGTTGAGCTACTACGTTTGCCCGGCGCAGCGATCGTCATTAATCGCCATTGGCGCGCGATTCAAATTGGATATAATTACCAATTATTAAAATAAAATATATGCATATCATAAATAACACATTATTATCAAAAATTACGTAATTTGTAATTTATGACCAGAAAAAAATTAAAAACGCCTATATTTTTCAATTAATTGTTTTTCAGTTCCAAAGAATAACTTATATTTCACCAACTAATTTATAAATGAATATATTTCTAACATTTAATATAATATGTATGAATATTTGCATAATTTCATGCGCCGATTTCCATTGTAAAAAAATCATACTAGATAAACACCTGAAAAACACGTTTTCGGCAGAAAAAAGTTCTTCTTAATTTAGAGACGTCACGTAATGATAAGCATAATGAGAAAAAATAAACAAAAATCATCATTGCTGATAATAAAAATTGAGTCAGTGTCTACTAGTACCAAAGAAATTTGGGTATTCGAACCAAAATTTTGGTATACATAGGACTCGTTAAATAAATATTTTTGTTCTTCAAACACCTTGTTTAATGGTATGTAAATATATCTTTTGAATTGAAAGAAAAATGTGCTATCATTTGAAAAATATACTCGTTGGTATTTTTTTCGAACCCCAAAACACAAATTACTTAATTTCTGATATTAATGTACAATTTATTATAATGACGTAGCATAATTTCAATAATTATCAATTATACCCGATGCGAATTGCCCGCCAACAGCTACTAATTAGAGTCGATGCACCGGGCAAGCGTAGTAGCTGAACATGCCAAAGTTGGGATCACTGATCCAGTGATACTAATGGTGCATTTTCACGGCCAGTCGACAGACGTGTAAATACACCAGAAGCATGATCTAATAAATACATGGTCTAGCCACGCGCAAGTAAAAAAACCGAATCAATCAGAACCCACCGCTTTATTTCTCCATCTTGGATAAGTAAGGCGGCAAATGGTAGGGATTTTAAAATGTAAAATGTAAGAAGTCAAATTTCTTGCAATTTTGTGGCGTAGAAGAATTTGAAACGTAATCAAATGTATTATAATGTTAAAGATCGAGAAAGGAAATACGGATTAACCGGATAACTATAATTTTAGCTTATGTGTTTCATAACCTCCTCCTGCTGACAAAAAGTGACATATGTCTGTCAAATCCAATCAAATTGAAGTCAGGTGTGAAAATTTCTGAATAAATAAAATTATATGATGCAGTGCCAATGGCATACAAAATAATAATTTAAATTTTTTATTTATAAAAAAATACTTTTCCTTAATTTGGAGGAAAATGTGATCGAAGGATATGAAATATATTAAATAATTATTTATGATTATCGATACTCTTGTTGTCTATAGTTTTTTGTTTACAATCTGTGTAACGTTCGTAATATAATCAATATATGAAGGGTGGAAAGGGAGAAGGTGTTAAGTGACAACCATTTTTTGCAAGTGAGGTTTTTTTGTTCCAAAACACTCAAAAATTCAAATACACATAGAAGAAAAAGGATTTTTTTGGAAATCGTATTTTTAGGTTATACTTTTAGTTTCATTAAACATAGATACTTTTATGATCAAGACATTTCTTATGACATTCGCAAAAACATACCGGGGGGTCTCACCATTTAAAATACAAAATAAAAGTTAACATTATTTTTAAGATGTTGAGACGATTTTTAAAGACCATACAATTCTAACCGCAAAAGTAAAACCAATTCGGAGGCAAAATTTCATTTTTTGTGAATAGCGATATGAATTTGGCGCAATTTTTTACCGCTGTCAGATACAATTTTCATTTAGTCAGTTACTCCCACTTGCCTTTCCACTTCTTAGATACCATGTGAAAAGACATTGTATCATATTGAAAATCTCTCTTATTCTTAGCAGGCTGTTCAAAGTTACAATAAATGTTGTTGGCGTACCCCTATAATATTGCATACATACAGATTTATATGTAAATGTAAAAGAAAGTCAAAATAGTACATGGGAAATTATTATCTAATTAATGTAAAATAATAATAAGGCTTGCTTTTAATATATACAAATTAAGATGACGCTTTTTTCCTTTTCACAGTTCATTATATGGTAATTCACAGACTAAGTTTTCTCTCGAAAATTTCCAAGATCACGTAAAAATCAATGCCAGTGGCAACCAAGAAACTAGGTCAAACATGACCTAATAAATCTTGTCGTTCGACTGGTTTCTAGCCCTTCACGGCCAGTATATCTCTCGCCGGGCTTGGAAGACATTATCCTTCCCAAAAATAAAATATAATATGAAAATGAATATAAGCGTTTAATTTGCTAATGTTTAGATAGTTTATTGAGTAATGAGTAGTTAAAAATTAATAAGAAAATATAGTTAATAAAAAAATATTTATTTGTTAAAAATGTGACATATTTTATTATTTATGGAATGATATGATCAGACAAAATTCTACAACTCAAAGAAAAATTTACACTCTTTAAAATGAAGAAAAGGGGATTTTAGCGGCCGTCGTTTTTCTTTATTCTTTATGAATTTTAATTCAAAATTCTCCAAATTTTGGCTCCTTTTTAAAGCTTTAATTTAAGGTTTAATTTGCAGGCAAATTTGATTAGCTTTAGGAATTAAAAATGAAATTGAAATTGAAACGAATTGTATTGTATATTCGAGTACAAAAGTTCAGACACCCCAGTGTGAATGGCGACGAGACGTAATTTACCGTGACCATAACCCTTCGCTAGATTCCTGGAAAACATAGAAAAAAAATGATAAAAAAACTTGGTGGCAGCCATACACTTGTCGTGGCGGTCAGCACTTGCTTGAAGTGGCGAGCCCTGTTATACGCTACTAACGCACGTTTTCGAAGATCTCAGACTAGATTTATTGGGTGAAAATGGCCCTTTAGAAATATGAATAAACACCCGCAGGGGAACTCAGGTATAGAAAATTAACAGTACACGTAGTGCTGAAGAAGCAGCACTGACCAGTGCGGTTTCATTGCTTTTTCTTCAGCAGGGTATGATATCGATGTTTCACATTGATCTATTTCAGCTTTGAGACACAAAATAATATTCCTTTTTCTCTTTAGTTCATGATACTGCATTTCATTTGCGTGAAAAGGTAACATTCCTTAAGTATATTGAAAGGTTATGTCAACCATATTTCTCCGTATTTCTTCTATAGTACAATGATTGTAGTTATATATTTTTTAATATTTTATATTATCTTTGATACAAATCGCATTATTTTCAAACTAATTTAATTAATTTATGAATTGTACTCCTCCAATATGGCCGGCAGTAGGGGAGCATATATGTAATACTCCTAGCTTGCTAACCGCGTGAGACTTCTGGCAAAAAATAGAGTCCAGATATATATTTCTGTCTCACTCAGAGAGCAGAGACCGTTCACAGCGTTGTGCGTGGACCACCAACTTTGGATGGGTTGAAAAGGGGGAATATCAGGGATGGGAAAGTAAAATACCCTAGGTAATTCACGTTTTTCTACGGTAAATTACTAGGTATTTTACGTGCCTAGGTTCTTACACGATGTATATTACGCGTATATTCAGAGCCTTTAATTTTCTTGCGATTTTGAATTTTTTGTTTCAAATTAAAGATTATTAAATTCTATAGATCTTGACTCTCCGAACTTTTGTTTCCTCTATTATTTATTAACAATTTTTTCACTCAAAGTATGGAAAAACTAAAATCTTGTACATAACAATTTTTTGCGCTTTAATAACTGATCAGGAAAACTTTATATTGTCTTAAATTAATGTTTAGGGATTCATAGGATACAAACAATTTGTTTATTATGCCATTTATTTTTTATAAAACAATTTTATGAACAAATAGTCTTATTATCTGAAAAAAATTGTTTGCTAGAAGTGCTTCACAATGATGTGAGGATGACATTTAATTTAAACGTTTTAAAACATTTTAAAAGTCAAAGTTTATAATAACCACTGTGATAAACAATTTTTGTGGCAAATTATTAGAATATTTTAGATATTTCAAATTGTAATGTTCTTTAATGGCCAGAACGAGTTCAGTCATTCCTTAAAATAATAAATATTTAATAATATTTGGTCAAATATAACCATTTAAATTTTTTTAAACAAATTAGATAAACAAATTAAAAAGTTTGGCCCTTTGGCATACAAAATTTTTTATTGTACTGGAAATGTTTTAAGCTATGGGATGAATGGCTGATAGTCACAAAAATGTTAGAAAAAGTTAACAGTAACCACTGTTATTATTAATTCTTGTGACAAAATATTTAAACTTAATGTTTTATCAAATTTAAATTTTCTTTGATTGCCAAGTCGGTTGGTTATTGTCAAAAGATTTTGTATTGAGCGAATATTAGCATGTACAGTACAAGTCCGATAACTCTCCGACCGATAAGTATACACTCCCCTTAAAACGTCATCACACGTACGGCACGCACACTAATTGCGGTTCTCCCACTACGTGTGCTATTTTGCTCATGATTTGCGCCCATGATTTACGCATGTGCGCAACTAATATCGTCCTACTAGAGGGGGCGTCCGATAAGTCTGCAATTCCCCTACAGCCCCGTAGTTAGAAAGTTATCGGACTTGTACTGTAGTATTATGAATCGTTTTCAATCTATTACGATTGAAAACCTGACTTTTTCCATGTGAAACTGCCAACATTTGGAAATTGTTTATCTACTTTGTTCACAAAAATTTAAATTGTTATATTTTATCAAATATTATCAAATATTTATTTGTGTAAGGAAAACCTGATATCGTTCTGGCGATTGAAGGAAATTATAATTGGAAAAATCTCAAATTCTAATATTTTGCTACAAGAATTGTTTAGAACAATAGTTATTATAAACTGTTAAATTATTTTTGTTATTAAATGTTATTCCTGTATTAAAATGAAGCACTTTTACCTGAAAAAATTTACCAGTAATAAGATTATTTGTCAATTTGTTTATCAAATTTGTTTATGAAAAAGAAATGGAATAATAAACAAATTATTTCTATTTTATGAGAACCTAAAAATTCATTTAAGACAATATAAAGTTTTCCTGATCAGTTATTCAAGCGTAAAAAAATTGTTATATACAAAATTTTAGTTTTTCTATACTTTGAGTGAAAAAATTATTAATAAACAAATAGAGGAGACAAAAGTTCGGAGCGTCAAGCCGAACGAAAAAAGTGAATTTCCTCCACTGTACGTCATGAGTGCGGTACGTTTGTTTAAAGAGTTTAATAGTTTATAGTCTGTTCATTTTATAAATGAGGTTTGCAATAATATAATTAACTATTTAATTTAAAATCTCCTTTAAATTAAAATTTTTAATATAATTATTAGGGGTTGAATGCAGCGAAAAAAAATCTTCCAAGATTAAGCAAAAAATAAATCAGTAAACTGTATAAATAGTATATATGATGTTCGGTTCAATTTACATAAATATATACATTATATTAAATAGTAATAAATCCATTTTCTCATTTACTAGTCTTGTCATTGACTTTAACAAATTATCCCCTCAAACATTTTAATTACAATTACCATTACTTTAAAAAAATATTTTCTTCAAAACTTGAAATTGTTCAGATTTTAAAGGTACAAAGGTTCTTGACTTTGCAACTTAATTTGTACTCTTATATATTTGAATTATTATTGTATTTATATTGGATATAAGTGATATATTTTTTATTAATTCTGCAGATCTTGTATAGGTTTTAAATATTTTTGTCATTAAGGTCTTAAATATTATTAACTTGTTCATTAGCTACATTTATAATTTAAACAATAAATAATTTTTTTTACTACAACAAATACTAAAATCAATAATATCAGCAAAATAAATCATAGAAATGTGAAGTTCGAACTGCTTTGAAAATGTGTCTCAAAATTTAATTCTATTCATATTGAACTACATATTTTCATGACTGTCTCTTTTTTTAAATAATTAGTAATCAATTTTTCAAATATTTTTGCTTTTTCTTAATGCAATTCAATGAAAATTTCAGATCTACTTTTTGTAGCGCTATCTGTAGGATTAGTTTGGCCGACAATTCCCCTCCGGATCGTAAGAAAACAGAAAACTGGGGGCGATGCATGGGGCTCCGGGCTGGTCAAATTAATTCATCAGCTTATAGCAGCAGGCTCAATAAGGGAAAATCACGAATTTTTATAACTTTGGCGCGGGGAGTTGAGGCAGCGAGGGGAGTCAAATCAATTCTCCTGCCCATCGTAGATGGCGCAAATTGGTGTCAAAAGCGCGTACGCGAAAAATTGTTTGTTGTTATTTTTTATTGTCACGTATTGTCGGGTGCAGTGACCGTATGAGTCCATAACCGAAAACCGGTTTTTCGTGTGTCGGTATCACCTTAATGAAAAGGATTTCTTGAAAACGCAAACTGGTGTGGTTATGACATATTAAAAAAACTGTATATCACAGATCAACTCTGCTTCAGAAAAAATAAAAATTCATACGTATGCACAACCTAACTCGACTCGTAATTATCTTTTTCTACTTAAAATACAAAAATAAAAGCAAAATTAAATAAATGAGAGACGTAAAATGAGAAATGTAATGATAATTATCTTTAATTTCTTATGCTGCATATCTCGTTTCCTTAATTTTGTTTTTATTCGTCCTCTTTTCTGAAATTATTTTACTAGTCAACACATATAAGGAAGGAGCATGCACATATATAGCGACTGCGCATGTATACTTCTGTAGTTCTCATGCCCATCGCAGACGGCGCTGAATTTGGCCATTTATTTCCCACGTAGTTGACCGAACCTGCATAGCACGGAGTAATAATAAGGAAGCCGATCTGCGTAATACGTTTTAACTGTGGTAACTGTACATTTAATGCGTTTAAACCAGCCCTATACGTCGCCCGTGTATTTGTATACAGTAGTTGTTATTTTAGCATCTAGTAGCAGCTGTAATTAGTTAGCCAAAAAAATGCATCAAATCATGCAAATTTCAAAAATTGATTGATAGTATTACTGGACTAATAATAATAATAATAGTAATAACAATGTTAAAACATTAATCATTAGCCTTATAATATACTCTTTTATCAATTCATCTATACATTTCTACTCTCTAAAAAATACATAGTTATATATAATTTGTTTACAATCAGGTGGCGACTTAAGCGGGAAACTAGGAAAGACTTGGAAAAAACCACGAAATGACCGGAAATTGAATTAAAAGATAGTTAATTTATTTTGTCTACAGCTGCAGAGCAGATGATTCAAAATAATTATTGTTTTTATTATAGGAGAGAGAATTTCAGTAAAGAAATTAAATTTCCCTTGGGACAGGAAATTTTTGACATAGAAGGGGACCTAAAAAAATATAAAACTGAGAATCAGGAGAAAGGAGTTTAAAAAATCCCTGTTCCCTTCTTCCGAAGTTTAAAAAAAGAGTGTGCTTCAAGTAGTTTTTTGAGTAGAAGTATTCTTTTGAAAAGGAAATATTTCTAAATTAAAATATACAATTTTTTTACTGAACTCTTTTGTTAAAAATTAATTTTTCTGGAAGATTGATCATTTTAATTGAAAAGTGATCTCTTTTTAAAAATGTAACTAGTTTGTCGAAAATCAATTTTTTATCTAAAAATTTTAATATTCCCGTATAAAATTCAACTATTTCGGGTGAAACATGGACATTTTCTAGTTCAAAATTCAATAATTTGGATGTAAATTCGTCTTTCTACATTAAAAATTTATTTATTTCGTCAACAATTCGCGTATGTTGTTAAAAAAACGACTTTTATGGTTGGAAATGAGTTTTTCTTCGAAAGTTAATCTTCTTATTTAAAAATTCGCCTTTTTCGTTAACAGTTTAAGTATTCATCCGTTAAATATTCATCATTTTAGTTAAAAATTCATCTCTTAGGGTACACATAAATTTACTTAGTTGAAAAATAAACTCGTTTGTTGAAAATTAATTTTAAAAAATTGAAGATTCATCATTTTTATTTAAAATTCATTTTTTGGTTGAACATTCAATTTTTGACAGAGAATTTAATTGTTCAATTTTTGGTTGAGGAATGGTCTTTTTATGGTTCAACATTGATTTTGTTAACTTGAAACTTAATTATTTAAGTTTTGATTGACAATTGATTTATTTTAGTAAAACATATTTTGTTGTTGTTGAAAGTTCAACTGTTTTAGTTGAAGATTCGTTGTTCAATTAAAAACTCATATTTTTGTTTAAAATTTAACTATTCCAGTTGATGATTCACCATTTTAGTTGAAAATTCATCACTTAATATGAAAGTTACTTTTTTTTACTAAAAATGTAACTAGTTCATATTCTGTTAAATTTTTTTTTTCTTGTTTAAAATTCCACGAGTTTTGTTATAGATAATTTTCTTTCATCTGTATAAACGTTTTTTTTTATACCTCGAAAATATTTTAAAAACAAATATTAATTGATCAAATTAATAATTGATTTAGATGGTTAAAAACCATGTAGTTAAATAAAATAAATATAGAAAAATATTAAGAATGAAATTAACAAACAGTGGACATTACACTTCCGTCTGGTCCTTTAACTTCTGCCTTCCAAATTATGTCACTTTCCCAAAAGTCTTGTTCACAAACTGTATTTCTGTCATCTCTGCGAATAGCCTGTTACCACCGTTTAGTTTCTTTGGGATCTTTGGCACAAGAAAAAAATGAAACTTCTCCGA
This sequence comes from Belonocnema kinseyi, assembly GCF_010883055.1. NCBI lineage: Eukaryota > Metazoa > Arthropoda > Insecta > Hymenoptera > Cynipidae > Belonocnema > Belonocnema kinseyi. The sequence continues at coordinate 24,163,964 of NC_046665.1, read as the reverse complement.
ATTGCTGGTATAGCCAGATGTACAACCCGGAGCTATACATTTAAATCCCATTATATTGCACTAGCATTTAGAAAAAACTCTCAACACAATAAATGATTTACTTGGCTACACGGTCTTCAAATTTATACTTTCAATTTTACACATTTTTCACAAACAAATCACTTTTAATAGGAAATTTACCGGTTTTTCCAATACAAAAAAATGCAAAATATGCAAAAAACAGGCTTACCTGCTCGGAGCACCATCTATTGGATTTATTTGAACTACGATACCCCACCGGATGATAAGAGAACAAAAAAGTGGGGCGATGCTTGGGGGTGGTTTAAAAACAATGCTCACAAGGAGGGGGACATGCGCACTTTGATTTGCTGTCTCCTTTTCTCCCGCGAGAAGTGTGCGAGTGAGTGCCAGTGCTTGACAACCAGGCTCGGTCAACTCAATAAGGGAAAATGGCGAAATTTAGAACTTCAGCGGGGGGGGGGGGGGGGTAGAGAGGCAGCGAGGAGAGTCAAATTAGTTCTCCTGCCAATCGCAAATGGCGTAAGTTGATGTAAAAAGGGCGTGCGCGGAAAATTGTTATCATTTTTTACTGTCACGAGTTGTCTGGTGCTGTCACTACTAAATGATGCACATGTGACACTCAAAGAATAACATAATGGATCGCAAAAACTGTATAGTGACTGGCTGTGGTTCTAAAAAAGTGCATGATAAGGAAATGATAGGACACAAGTTTCCAACGCGACGTACTGTAGGTTTGCAGTGGGTGGAGAATACGGGCAATGAAGCGCTACAGAAGCAGCCCTGTCTTACTTCCCGTATCAGCAACGGAGAAACTTGGTTCCCTTGGTGATTATAGGGTACTACATTAGACAGGAATATGCAACCGCCATTCTGGTTCCTGGACTGTTCGCGGGAAACAGTGCGATAAGCATGTCGTATAGTTTAATTAAAATTAAGTTTAGAGTATAAGAAAAACGGTCTGCTGCAGTGCTCCGTTCTGTAAAAATAGAAGCGAGGATGGATATAAACTTTACCGTTTTCCACTAGGGCGAAGAGAAAGACTGTCAATGTGGATCATAAATTGTAGACGCGACAAATGGAAAGCGAATTTAAATTCAAGATTATGCGAAGTTATTACTAATATTTATGACTATCAGAATGCAATTCATATATAGTGGGCCTGAAGACTATGTTTACATGTAATTAAATTGCCTATGAGCATTTTTTTGATACATTAAAGCGAAATGAGATCCAGATGAAAGTAAGGTTAAGAAACCATTTTTCTACAGAAGGACGCACATTAACCCACGCAAATAAAAAGGACGTATGTCGTGAATATAAATAGCTATCATAATACAGTCTTGAAAAAGTATTGTAGCAATGTTTGACCTATAGTCTATTATTATTTTATTATTTGTTAATATTTATTTTAAAAATCATATGATTATAATTTTAGCTCACACCTATTTATAAATTGCGTAAAATTTCGTTTGCCATAATAATTTTTACAAGAGCTATTTTTTGACAAATGTGTGCGTTAAAAAATCATATAGTCGAATTTAATTGTTTCATATATTATGTCACGTAATTTTATTTATAATTTATGTTTTGATAACAATGCTTCAGTATAATTTAAAAATAAATAATCTATATCATGTGAGTGTATTTATATAATTCGATATCAATGTAGCGATTTTGAATTTGGCTGGGAACCGGAGATGCAGTTTGCATATTCCCATCTAATATAGCACCTTAGTAATCATAGTTTCTGTGTGCAAATTCTTCTCACTAGAGCGCGTTCCACATGGCACGCCCTACAAAAGAATTGTACTGAACGGGTGATTTTGTAAAAAAAAAAGGAAAAAAATAATGTTTTTAATTGTAAATAAGTGATAATGGTGCGTTTACGTGATTTATTGCGATTCATTTATTTAATTCTAACCATAATGTCAATGTCAAAATGCAAATTTAATGGACACTCGTTTATTATGCCGAACGGTAAGTCAGGTTATAGCTCACAAGTTGTGCAAAAAAATGAAAAAATTCACTGTTTTTCGTTTCCTTCGAGGAAATATGACGTAGTTTCTTTGGGAAATTTTTCTTTAATCTTTGTTTAAGAAATCTTTTTTATTCGTTGAAATCATTGAATTATTTCAAAGCTATAATTAGTAAAAAAAATCTTCTACAATGTTTTGAAACCTTTTCAAATCTTTTAAATGTTTTAAAATCTTTGAAATCTGGTGTACTTTAACCTTTTCAAAGTCTTTAAAACCCTTTACATCTTTTAAAAGTTTAAAAATCTTTGTGAAATTATTATGAAATATTTAAAATCTGATATACACGCCTTTATAAAATGTTGAAAATCCTTTAAAATATTTGTAAATCTTCAAAACATTTTGAAATCTTTAGTAATGATTTGTAATATGGTGTATACTCAAAAACAGAGTGGGGAAACTCTTGAAAATTCCGTTATTTGGCCATGAAGCTAAGTTAATATTGAAGATTCCAGCTAATAATTTCTATAATTTCAAAGTCAAATATCACAAAAGATGTATACTTTAACATTCTATAGGAGCGGAGACGAAATTTTCAAGGTCGTTGGACACCCAGATTATAAGAATAATTCGCCGCTTCTTACCTTTCATCATTTTAATCTCAGATTCATCGTTGCAATTTTTATAATCATACGAATTACAATTTTCGTTGCAATTAGTCAAAAGCGTTTGATTCCCATATTTAATTCAATAAATAAAGCAACCGATTTTATCACCAATTGATTACGTACAACCTGCAGATATTCACGTTATTTCATTAATTAAGTTCGAAGTACAAAACGATTTCGACACTTGTCAAACGTCAAATATCTCTCACGTACCGTTACATTAGTGAAAACCAACTCTAATTTTTAAGAAAGTACTTAATGCACGTCCCGAATCTATTTGTGAACAATTTTAATGTTATGTTACATTTTCTTAAAATTCGTGACTAATTATTTATTTTAAATGCGCGGTAAATCCTGGGGAACATAACCTTTTTTCAAAATTAGGTTACACTTATGTTACGTCTCCAGCGCTGTTGTCGATTTGAAGACTTGTAAATTTCGATCTGTTTTATCCTGGATTCGTTGCCAACGTTGAGTGATAAAACTCACTAAGCGCGCGAACTGGTCGAGGTAATAACAGACACAACACAATAATTTAGAGAAAAAATCAATAGTTTTTATTTAACTTCAATTTAAATATTGAAGATCCTTTAATGAAGATTTAATGTCCTGTTCTGTCGCCGAGAACAGTTTGTTTACACAAATAATATTTCGTTCAGGTTTGACATTTTAAAAGTTTTATTTAATTAAAACAATTTTAATTAAATGGTTTCTATTCTCACTTCACTTAAAATTTAGTTCGACTCAAGTAGACCACGGCGAACCGTACCGAATTAACGGAGTAAATAAAATTTTTTGGACTTGAATTTCAATTAACAATTTAAGAGAAAAATATTCTAAGTCCAATTTTCATAATTCAGAGAACGAGTGTCGCAGATTTTTTATTTGAAATATAAACGGAGAGACGCAAATATCTGAGCTTTTTCTATGTGCTTGCATATATTTAGAACCTCGGTTTTTACCAAAAAATGGTGGAAATTGTCCTTCTAGCTAATAGAATTGCTGACGTCACATAATTTAATGTTAAATTAACCTATCATGATGAGGTGCGTCAAGCGCCGCCCTTATATTTCAAGCTAAAATAATGAAATTCTAATTCGCAGAAACGTATTTTTACGATTCTCGTCGATTTAAGTTTTTCTGTCAAATCGAGTTATAGAACATAATATACGGCGTCTGAGGGGCGGCTTTTCGCTTCAACCCTTTACATGGTACATAATTTAAACCTATTTGGATTGATAGATCCATATATACATATGCATATATAGATCTGAGTGTACATAGCTATTTAAATGCTAACTTCTGATCCTTTACAACTAGCTATTAGAAGTTATTAATTGGAGGTACAGAGAGGAGTTGTCATAATTAATAATTATTCTTTCTGATAATAACGATCTATTTAAATTTCGAAATATACTGAATGTCTTGTATCATTTGAATTATTTCAAATGTTTACCGCTCTTAAAACTATTAACTGGTAAGTACTCAGTAATAGGGTGCTAGCGTCCTGACATACTTGTTCTAAAACAGCGCATGCTGTTACACTTATATTTTGCGCACGTCTTCTGAGTCTCGAAGTCTTTGGCCAATCAGCGCAAGATCTCGAGCGCGGGAGCTTTGGAAACCGAAATAAAATCGCCTATATAGTACTTTTTTTGCATTACACAAATGCAAGATGGGTTTCATTGTATGCTAGAGTTTATATTATTATATTCCCTATGACTACATAGTAAATGTCCTTACTGTATACCCTAAAAAAAAGATTATAAATAAGTACAATGAGATAATTCATCAATTTAAAAAAATGTTAATAATTTGAAGAGAAATTTAAAAGGGAGAGTCGGGTTAGCGACGGCCAACTACTGTAAAAAACTCTGCCCACCCGGTACGTGATTAATAAAAAAGGTACAATATATTATCGTCGCATCACTCTTAAAAAGACCAATAAAAGGACCTTGAAAAGGACGCAAATCTCTCAGACTATCTCAGAGACTAAATCATTCAAATCGATTCTGCTTATAGACTAAAATGGGCCAGGCTATTTCGCTTGAGAATACTGAGTGATTTCTATCGGTAGGGATGCTATTAAGTTCTCCGGAACGAGTACCGCGAGCTCGTTTTCACGTCCTCGCAAAAGCAGTTGCTCGTAGCGGTGCTGACCCTACTGCAAATACCTATATAGGTCACTATAATAGGATTTTATATATGGATCCTGTATGTGGCCTATATAGGATCCTATGTAGGGTCACCTATATAGGATCCTATATAAGGTCACCTATATAGGCCAGTGTAGGAGCCATCTATAGGAAATGAAACAGCTTCCTGCATAGGATACTGTATAGAATCCTATTAGACACCTATATAGGACAGATGATGAACCGGAAATATTGCGCAGTAGTTTCATATAGCAGATACAGCTGCGCGATAGTTATTTTTGACTATGCAATTGCCTAGTAGTAGGAACCTGTATAGAATCTTATATTGATTCTAACGTAGGAAAAAGGAACCCATGGGTATAAACACACCATGAACGTACACTTACCATAGAATCATTTAGTATTATATAAAGGATCCTATGCAGGAAGCTGTTTTCATCCTATAGGTGGCACCTATACTGAACCATATAGGTCACTTCGAGGATCCTTATATAGAATCCTATTAGTGACCTTTACAGGCACTTATCTAGGTATTTGCATTAGGGGAGCGAAGAGTGCCCTTCCTCGATCAGTCCTCATAACGTGTGGGTCTCTCCATTCATCAGACCGGTTCCGCCCCTCTCTTTTTCATTAATGAATGCGCACGCAATTGTCGATTTCCTTTCAATTCGATGCGTTTTATGCAATAGCTACATTCTTAAGATACATATAATTCTTCAAAATTTAAGAAATTTAAACTGGACCAAAATCCAAATTAAAAATCCCATTTAACGTCCAACAATCAAATTGATGCAAAATCCTGTTAAATAAAAAAAGAATCCAAGAACAAATTTGGACCACAACGAATAAACAAAAATCAAAAATCCTATTGTAATCTGAAAAAAAAAACAAATAAAATTTTCGGACAAAATTAAAAAAGAGGAAAGAAAAATGAGAAGGCGCCCGACCACATCCCCTTCCTTCTCTGTTTTTTTTTCTTTCGTCTTTTTTATTTTTATTATCATCAAATTACAATAAAATAAAAATAAAAACATAAATAAATAAATAAAATTGCATTAACAACGTTTCGGTACTCGTACAGTACCCTTATCAAGGCCAGAAGAATTTAAGTGGTAGAAATTGACAGCACCCACGAACAGGTGCTCTCTGTTTGATACCTGAGATTCGAATGAGGGTCAGCAGGCCAATCTGTTGTAAACACAATATAAATATCTGTCACAATTACATCAGAAATAGAGAAAGTAAAAGAAAAACAGAATTCATGAAACAGCTACGTTAAATGTAATTAATCATATTAGCATAACTTTTGTTCAGCCCATCCAAATCGGTTTTTAAATTAATTGATAACTTTTTTTGTTTTTTAATATAAAGCATTTCCATGAATTCCCTCTTTCTCTCATTAGTTTCACTATGCAAAATTTGAACATTATCCCAGTCAAACTCATGGTCAACATCAACAAATTCCTTTGTATGTCTGGCAAGAACATTCTTATAACATCGTCCTAAACGAACATCACTTTTGTGCTCCTCTATCCTAGTATTAAGTAGTCTGCCAGTCTGTCCTACGTAATTCATCTTACAGTTCCTGTAATTGATCTTATAGACAACACCACCGTTTTCAAGATTATCTAAAGGATCTTTGCAAAAGTTTATCACCGAATCCATTTTAAATGGAATGCGGAAAATAGTATGCATTATAAATTTTTTTAACACAAGTTCAATAGTTTTAGAAATTTGACCAAAAAATGGAAGAACAAAAGTATTAAAGGAACTATATTCCTTTAACTCTGTCTGATTATCTACAAGCAAATTATTAATCTCCTTGTTTTTGATTTGTTGAACTCTAATTGCAATATGTTTCACAATTAACTTTTTTGAATAATTATTCAGAAAAAGGATATTCCTAACAATATTAAAATTTCTTGTGTGAAATGAATAATGGGACAAACCTAGAACTCTGTCAACTAAGTTTTTAATTACTTCAATTTTGTTTTGAAAGGGATGAGCACAAAGGAAATTTAAAATTCTACCTGAATATGTACTTTTTTTGTACCAAATGGTAATAATATTACCATCCCAACCCTTAATTACTTCTATGTCCAAAAGACTGATTTTATAATCCTTTTTTTACTTCATGAGTAAATTGAGGTTTTGGATGAAAACTGTTAAAAGTATCAATGACGATCTATAACTTTTTTAGAGAAACACATAATAAGGTATCGTCGACAAACCGAAAATAAAAAGGAAAAACAAAATCTAATTTCCCAACAACAAAAACCTCTAAATCTTCCATCACTAGTTCTGCCAAAATCGGAGAAATGACTGAACCTATAGGAGTACCAGACTTCTGTCTATAGAAAGATCCATTAAATTTAAAATAAGTTGACTCCATAATAAAAACTATCCCTTCAATAAAATCTTCTTGACATAATCGAGTACGGGTTTTTATATTAGCCCATCTATTTAAAATGGCCTTTTTAGCTAATTCAAGGGGTATACTCGGAAATATTGCAATAACATCTAAAGAAATCATTACATGGTCATCCGGAACCTTTTTTTTTGAATGATACTATTTTGAAATTCCCAGCTATTTTTGATATTACATTTAGAACTTGTGATAGAGTCCTTGAGAATAAATTAAAAATTTGTGTTCAAAAATTTGGTGAGAGTATTAATAGTTGCAATAACTATTCTTAAGAAATAACTATCTTTGTGAATCTTTCTCAAACCATAACATCTTGCAAGAACTGTGTCTTCAGTGTTTGATATCAATCTATCTTATATCCTTTCCCAGAAGTCCTTTCTTTCTCCAATTGGCAAGCATCTTAAAAGTGTCTATTTTTAATTTTTTTAGCAGATTTTCATGTAATAATTCAAAATTATCATTATCAGAAAGAAAATTCTCCATATCACTAATATAATTCTATTTTTTCATGCAAACAGTAATACTGCCTTTATCAGCATCCATGCAAACCATATCAGGGTTGTTTCTAAGAAACCCTTTTGTCATCATGAAACCTTTAGAAATTCTACGATCAATATAACTGATATGCAAACTATTTTTCTCAACAAAGCTCTTTGACAAATGTAAAACCTTGTATTAGCTTCCGTTATAATTCTAATTGCTTATTAGGAAAGGCACTGGGTAGTAAATGCTACAACAGATTGCGTAATATGAGTTAATCTATATTGACTATATAAAAGTACAAAGATTATTCCGGTTTAATCTATTTCAAGTCGCCCGATGGCCGTACCATAGATTCCTCGCACTATTAAAACCTCTCACGCCCCCGCGTAGGGCCGATTTTATCACGCCACGAAGGCCCTTTCTGAAATATTCCAAGATCTCTCGCACGAACGTTCGAATCGCAAGAGTCCTTCGATTCATCTGCCAACTTATATCCTCTCTCTTCTGCTCTATAGCAACGGCACGGTTGCCAATTCAACATAACTACACTATTGTCAACTTACATATAAAATATATTCAAATTAACGCTAACAATTGTTTCGGAATTCCTGCTCTTCCAAAATAGGAATTTTGTGTATATTTGATTCAACATCTTTTACTATTTCCATCATTTATTTTGCCTTAGTTTTTATGACACGGTTACTAAAACCTTGACCTAATCTGAGAATATCTGTATCTGAATCAGGAATTTCAATATCTGTAAAATTAACAAACCAAGGATCTTTACCTCCTTCTTGAAGAGTCCTTTATAAATATAAATTTTGCTCTTGAACACTAGTTTGCTGATGAATTAAATTTGAAAGTTTGTTATCATGTTTTACATCGCTGCTTAAAAATCTTTGATTGAGGAGAATCTGATGCTTTAAAAGATTAATAATTTCATCTTGTTGTAAACAAACTTCTAATTCACTTCTTATTCTTGAAATTCTTGACTTAAAAAAATTAACATGATTTGAAACATCTTTGATAAATAAATTTAGTAGTGAAAATTTAAAACTGTTTAAAGTGTGTTCAAATTTTCTATTAAAAAAATGACTGTGAAAAAAAAGTCTCGAAATTTGTTACCCAGGAAAAAATTTCTTCTAGGTAAAACATCGTTTCTTTTACATTCAATCAAAAATCTTTTTTGAAGAATACTGCCTCTTAATTTTTTATTGATTTCAGACCGTAATTGCACCTTTATGAACACCTCAGGACCATGTTTAACTCTTATCTGATTAAAAAACATAATATCATAGAAATGACCTCCAGTCCAAGTCAGCTAAATCAAAATTTAAGAAATTTAAACTGGACCAAAATCCAAATTAAAAATCGACAAAAATAATCGGTTGATAATAATTCGGTTATGAATTCACGAGAGGCCATTCAGTAGCGTAATGTAAATATTGGTCTCTCATTCTGAATGTATAATTTTATTTTTAATACAACAAATATTCTGAACTGCTTCAGTGCCCCCCTAAACGAAGGAATCTTTAAAATGTTTGAAAGATTGTTTCGTTTACCAAAAAAAAAAGAAGTGAAGATATTTGTTTCTGTTTCAAAATATATCACTTTATGATTGCTTTTTATTCAATTTTATTGCTAACGGATAAAAAAATGTTTTGAAAACATTTGTTTATCTTTATTCGTGCGGTACTTTTCTTGTTTCTTTTCCCGATCCTGCTGAATCGAATGCCTAGAGTTATAAAAAAATTAAATTTTCACATTTCTTTGGTTTTGTTTGATCGGTTCAACAAACTTGCGGTTCTTCAATCTTTTTCAATTAACATTATTTTGTTTTTTTCTTATAATTTCTTATTTAACTAATACAACTTCCTTGTTGTTTCCATAGGTTTTATCTTATGATATATTTATATTCCTATTGCATATTCTATATTGTCTAAATTTATCGTATATTTTTAAAGAGTTTTTTCATAAAATTTTTATTTTATAGCTATTTTCATCTTTACATATCTTCTTATTTACGTACTACTTATTAAGTAAAGTTTCTTATGTTTCTATGAAACGATTATGTATATATTTTAGTGGGATAAATTCGACCAGGTTTCGAGGTACAATATTTTGTATTTAAGACTATTTTCTTTTTCTTCTCTTACAATAGTTATTTTGATTTCGATTGTGGCAATGTCTCTCATTTTCCTTTTAAGCTAAAATCTCGATGATGAGATTTCCTGATCGAATATCCATGGAATTGAAAGAACCCATTTATTCCTTATTTCTCGGGTTGTTCCATGTTATGCGAAAAGTCCGGAGGTTTTCCTGAGTGCTTTTTCAAGTTTTTCACTTGGTTGAGTGTTTTGTAAGGTGGCTTGGAAGGAAGTTTTAGCCACTTTTTCCACATTATTCTTCGACTTTTTCTCCTGAGGCAATTGTTAATGCCTCCCTGTAAAGACTTAATATTGAATTGATGAATAGGCTGCGCACCTTTTGTTTGATTATATTTGTTTGGAAGCATAAATCGCTTTGTTTTGTTTCCAATGATGATATTTATTCCACTTAAATACAGGAAATTAGCTTCAAATAATTCATGATTTCGGCATTCTCAAGCTTAGGAGATAAAATTTCCCATTTTCTATATATGATTATATTTCTCTTCAATTCTCTTATAGAGTAGAGCTTTTCGATTTCGTTAATTACATTTATGCTGTCGAAAATTGCAGTCGAATTTCCTTTGAGTCCGGTGATTTTAGCATCTAAGTTTTTGGAAATATACTTCCTAGAGCCATTAATTCCGTTTCTATTATTTTCAAACGTACGCATTTTGGATGTATCTTGAATATCACATTGATTTGTTCCTTTGAGCTGCGAAACGAAATTTTCATGCCCATTGTTTTTCTCTGAACTGTTTCCGAAGATCCTTGTTATTGAAGAGCTGCTTCTTTTAATGAACGACATTGTGCTATCGATCAGGTTAGCGCTACCATATTTTTTAGATTCATGCCGAAAAGTGCTGACGATTGACATTCCAACTCCGTCTATTTCTTTACAAAAGATTAAATTTTGAGAAGATGAATGAGAAGTATTATCATTTTGACTAAGGATGTCACCCAATTTTTTTGTATTGTTTTCTTCAGCAATAGATCCCATGTGAGGGCTTTTTTCTATTATTTTGTCAATATTTATATGATCTCTTTCTTTTTTTCTGTCTTTATCTCTTTTTGACTTTTAATATTATTTACCAAACCCGGTAACAAGCGTTGAATTCAGAAAAATTAAGAAATTTTATTCCTATGAATACGCGATTTTTCCTCCGTCTAAAAATCCCCTAACGGGAACAGAAAAAGTGCAAATCCTACTCCTCTCAATCGACTTAGTAAAATTTAACGAAAGCATTTATTTAACCTATTTTTCATTATTAAATATTTTTATCACTTATAAATTCGAAAAATATTATATTTATTTATATTTTAATAATTTATTTAAACGTCTTAAAAAATGCAACAAAGAAATCTATCAAAATTTATGAATTTAAATCATTTTAGCTCTAGAGAGGCCGATGTGAATGGGTGATAATTAAAATTCCAGAATTTACATTTCGCATGAAGGAATTAAAACATCTTATTACACATATTTTGTGAACTAATTAGAAAGAATTAAATAAAATCAAAATATGACCACTTCTGAGGAATACAAAATATCTCTGTGAGGTGCGTTGCCGGTACAATTAGAAGGAATTAAATATATTGAAAACACGTTCTCTTTGGGAGAATAGAAAACTGTGTGGCGGTGGCTATAGAAATAGAAGTGAATAAGTTTAGGAGGTATCTTATTCTTATTGTGGCATTTTAGACAGATGGAAAAATCGCGCATTCATAGTAATAGAATAATCTTCACTTTTGCGCTGAAATCTGAAAATATTAATTTTTCTCTATTCTACGCTTATTACCGGGTATTGTTTCTTTTTCTAAATGCCTCGAGCCTGGTGCCCCATCTTTTTTAATTATTAAATCTTTTTCAGACCCGAGGCTTACAAGTTTCCCTGGTCCTCGCGACTACAATATAAATCGTCATTTTCACAGTATTGTTCCAGACTACGTGTTTGCTTGTTCCCGTAATTATTACGCGGTACATCATGTTGCTAATTGCTTCGACTTATATTATAATCACCGTTTCTTTGTCCATCTTGCCGAATTCCAGAGCTTACATTTCCTGGACCGTTATTTTCACGCTTATAAACACCATTTTCCACGCTACCATTCGAAGGTTTGACATTATAATTATTTTGTGTGTTTGAATTTGCAGAATTTTGACCACTTGACTCTGACCACGATTTGGTTCATAATTACGAGGCCGATCGCCGAAAGCATTATAACCTAAATCCCGATTGTCAATACTTCGATTTTGGCGGTTTTCAAACCCTTGACTTTGGTATCCGTGACCTCTACCCTCGAAATCACCTGGATTTTGTCTGTTATCAAAACCTTGATTTTTTCTATTGTGAAACCCACGATTATGATAGATTTGATTTCGATTTATTCGATGATCTTGACTATCATAAACGCAGCTATAATTCTTGTACGGTTGATTTTTATAGTATTGATCACTTCGCCTGTAGTTGTTACGGGGTGACCTATTGTGTTCATAATTTGTTCTTCGATTTTCGCTCTCGTAATTATTTTAATAACCGCGGGGATTGGCTTGATTATAATATCGATTATCTTCTCCAAAATTGTTCCGGCTATCATGGCGATAATTATTCTTTTTTTCATAAGCGTTTTGGTCATAAACCGTACTATTACGTGGTAAATATTCTTCCTTATTATCCAGTGGTCCAGCTTGATCCAAATATTCCAGAAACTCTATAAATTCGTTGCAAGCTTTCATGTTCCGAATAACAAATGCGGTCCTGACATCCTCTGTGAAATGTCTCGATAGACAGGTTATTATTTCACCTTCAGAGGGTGATGGAATTAAGTCTCTAGCATTATTTATCATTTAATTGCGTATGATTGTTTTTGTGTTTATTTGAAACAATATTCATATATATGTGTCACATTAAATAACTTGTAGGAAAACTTTCACATTTAAGAATGTTTCTTAACCTCTACAGTGGGACTTGGTTTTACTTAAAAATGTATGTGCACATAATTTTTTGCAACAATATTGTTCCTCTTAATTGTTCATACGTTGCATATTAAGTAGACGACAAATGCGAGTGTGTTTTTTACATAAAAAGTCTATGAAAAACATTTCTTTAAGATAACGTTTCGAAGGGTGTCTAACCTAATCTGTTGAATCGTTATTGCAAAAGTTTCCCACAATCATAAAGAATACACAAATTATTATCATACTATTTATTGATAATAATTGACAATTTACATTTTTCCAAATATTTTGGAAAGATATTGGCAAATGCGTAATTTTTGGTAATTGTAGATAAGAATAGGATAAGAGGGTGGTTCCAGGGAAACATTCCAAGGAGGTATACAATATAAATCAAAATTCAATCCTATTGTTTGCAAAAAACGTTTTATGGCTTCCAAGTTTGAGTATTTGGATCATAAATATAAAGCGACCTTTGAGTGTTGACTATTAGTGGCTGCAGCGATGTTGACCTTTCGTTTGGAACACCGAAACTTGAATTTTCATTTCTGTTTTTCTTTTGCATACGAAGTATTACTGGGGATGTTGGAGGTATTTTCCCTTTTCCATTAAATTCTCTTCATTTAAAACATCGCTGAAAAGATTATCGTTTTTCTTTGAAGACGGATCCGAAAGAAGCGACTTGTGTCGCTTTTTTAGAATTTTTATTAGAATTTCCAATGCAGCATAAGAATATCTTTAATCAGGAAATTCAATGTATAAATTTTACCTTTGAAGTGCGATGCGATGAGATGAATTTTGTGTATCTTGGTTCCTTTAGTAATGTTTTCCGCTGGAAAATATGGTTACATTTTTTAAAATGATTTTTAATGCAGCATAAAATACCGCAAATTACGAAATTCAACGTTGGCATTTTACCTCTAAAGGTTTTCCGATTGCTGCTAAGGACGCCCTAGCAGACGACAGATTTCACTCCATCGTAGATTAAACTTTCGCCAAATAGCATGTAAACTTTAAGAGCGGGCAATTTTAGAGGGCGATTCTATGGAAGCATTTTCTTCGTTTTAAATTTCTTTTGCGATTGGATCACGCAGATTTTCGGTAAATCTTGTGGTGTTTTCACCTGGAAAATACGTTTTATTTTGTTGAATTTACTTTTTAGAATGTTTAATGCAGCAAAACAATATACTTAATTAGGAAATTCAATAAAAAAAACTTTACCTTTTGAATGTGATGCGATAACGAGACTTGCGAGGGTCTCAGTTCCTCTCGTAATGTTATCCCCTGAAAAATATGGTTAAATTTTTTTATTTTCCTTTTAGCATTTCAAAAGCAGCAAAAAATATTGCAAATTATGAAATTCAAAATTACAAATTTACTTTTAGATTGCGATTCCATATAAGTACTTTTGTCGGTTCTACTCTTCAAATCACAGATTCTCTTGTGGACAAAATATGTTGTTTAATAGAAGAAATTGGGCGATACGTATTTTTTCCTACTGGCAAAAAAAACTTGACTAAAAAGTTATGCATATTTGAATTGTGTGCTCTGTTTTTCAAAAAAACTCGACTCTTTTCGTTAAACCTCTCCAACTGTTCACTTATCTGAAAAAATTAAAAATCTATTTTCTGAAAAAAGCTACCTTGGAATTTTTTCCTAACTTTTTTTTAACTTTCCCTGGCGGACTCAAGGAACCGAATGGAGCATTTACAAAGTTCCCGTAAAGACTTCATTGGGTCCCCATTCAGTTCCTTTTTAAAAAACTCAAAAAGAACCGAAAAATCAACTTTTAAATTGTTGAAATTCGGATTCTACGTTAAAATTCTCTATAGAAGTTCACGGAATAATCGCAATAGTTTTTTTTGCAAAGGTAAAAAGTTTAAAAAAATATAAGACGTATAACGCTTGTTGACTGCTAGACTTCAAAATCATCATCTGTAAGTAGCAGTCAATAGGCGTTATAGATCTTATACATTTTTTAAAGTTTTCACCGCTGCAAAAAAAGTATTGCGATTACTCCGTAAGTTTCCAATAGAAAATTTAACGTAAAATCCGAATTTCAACAGTTTAAAAGTTGATCTTGCTGTTTTTTTTTAGTTTTTTTAAAGAAGGAACTGAAAGGGGACCCAATGGGATCTTTGCGGGTATTTTGCTTGATAAATAATGTTTGCAGACAGGAGAGTTCTTTTTTCACAATCGAATTTTCTACTTTATCTTGGAAACAATGACAGATTTGAAAAAATGTTAACATAAAACTTTGCACCTCTAAAAAAGTTCGGTGAAAAATATCTCTTGTTCTTTTGCGATATCTGTTCATAGTTTACGAGAATTCAAAAATTACATTGGGGGGGGGGGGGGGGGGGGGGGGATTCTCTCGGCCTCAAAAAAGGAAAGAAAATAAATTTTTTTCATATTTTTATTCGGGTTAAACCATTTTTAAGACGGGAGAATTTTTTTCCTTTCTAATGCAATCTTTTAATTTTTTTCGTAAACTATAAAACATACAACAAAACATCTTTATTTATACTTTTTACACTTAATAATGTTTCTTTTACTGAAGGATATTATTCCCCTGTTAAATCATGGATGTTCATTGCTAGAAAGAAGAATCTCATTTTAAACCTACAGAATGCTATTAATTTCTCTCGAACGATTACCGAGCTCGTTTTTGCGTCCTCGCAAAAGCAGTTGCTCGTAGCGGTGCTGCGCGAAGCGCTTCCCTTCCTCGATCAGTCCTTGTATCGTGTCGGTCTCAGTGATCCCAGATCTGAAACGAGACGTGGTCCAATCCTATGACACGTCTATGTCCGTGTGAATATGGTAGGAGACGATATAAATGCCTGGGTTGCGCGCGCAACCTATTTCTCCTCATCTGAATTTGAAAACTCGAAGGTGAACGATTGCCGGTCGGAACACTTCGGCGGTTCTTTTTATATCTCTATCTGCTTTAAAATAAAATGAAGAGATTGGGATTTGAATATTTCCAGATTTCGATGCTGGGCTGGCG
>NC_046665.1:24138703-24148028 GCF_010883055.1 Belonocnema kinseyi | reverse complement strand
GGAAAATTATTTTTTTAGAGAATATATACTTAAAAAATTAATTTCTCCAATATCTATATATTATAGCACACAAAGTATTATTTAAATTTATATTTGAATTTTCCTTTTCTTAAAGAAAGCCGTTTAAATTGACTTATCATTATAGACGAATTATGAATTTTGTACTCTTTTTAAAATTCGTCATAAAATTTGAAACGATAATCAGCAATTAGTTAAGACTATTAATTTACATAATTATTGCATGTGTAAATATGTTTCTGAAATTTGAAACTGTAGTAAGAACGATTTCCAATTTACACCAATATTGAAAGATCAGAATCATAATATAATTTAAAACTTCTATTGAGTTCCTTTTTTGCCTTAATATTTTTATATATTATATACAAAATAAAGTAATTAATAAAATAATAAATACTCTGTGCCATCATATTATAAACTGTTCTTTATATATTTAGCGATTTATAAAGCAATTTTATCAATGTTTCACCATTGGTATACTTTTTTAAATGTCCCTTTCTCATGCCATTTTTTTACAGAAACAGCAAAAAAAATTCTTAACTGGAAAACAAAAACTACATGACTAAAACAATAACTTCAATTTTACTCCAAAATTTAAAAAAATGATTCTAAAAATTAAAATCATTTTCAAGTACTTCATTTTCCATTAAAGCTTTTCAATTTTATCGACTGTGAAAAACCTTACTTCAATAAAATTATTTTATTCAATTAATATAATAATCATAATATTTCAATTGCAGTGAAATATTAACAAATCAATGATTAAACTTCAAGGAAAAATGAATTTGTATACTAGCTCGTTCTTAGGCTATATATAATTTCATATTTTTTGCGTTTGTAACTCAAAACAATACTTTAAAAAGTATTTTTAATATTCAATTATTATTAATAAATAATCATATAATGTAATATTAATATAATTATTCACTTTAATCAAGACAATAAATAATAAAATCAACATTTAAATAGAGGTGACAGAACTTCTATTTTAAATGCCCGCCAAAAAAGAAAACCGAATTTTCGTATTAAACTCTAGCAACTTTCATTTTTTCATAATAAATTTTGATTTGAAAATTATAAGAAGCTTTCTTGATTAGCGTACTGCAGAAGAAAATTCGACAAAATGTTTTTTATTGTATAAAAAATGAATTTTTACGTTTTTTCCCATGCTTTTGAATGAATCTCGGCACAATAAACAATCAGCGCCACCGTGGCCGCGGTCAACTCTCATGACCCTTCTAAAGCATAGGCTGGATAGGAAGAGCCAAGGGGCTGAAATGTATCACTCAATTTTCTCAGATCTGAAGCTTGAGCCAGATTTTCTGTATATAATTTATTTTTTTAATTTATAAAAAAAGTTTTCTCGAAAAATCGCATTTTTCACTTTGAAAGAAAAAACTAAAAAGAAGTTTCGAGATAAACCAGTGCTAAAAAAAATTGTCTTTGATTAAAACTGTTTTTTATTGAAATAATAAAATATTTATACCAAAGAAAGAACAATAATTTAAAAAATCTTTTTTATGGATAAGATATTTTAGTTGAAAATGCACAGAGTATTTTTTTAAATTACAAAAAATCTTCCGAAAAATCAAATTGTTAATTTAAAAGTTTGAAAGAAACTTTAAGATAAATGAGTACTGACTTAAATTCTCCAAAATTTGTTCGGCAAATTTTATTAGGTTCATAGAAAATTTTGGAAGACTTTTTTTTAGGCGAACGTGTTTTTATATTAATTTGTCTATGCATGTTTTATAGAATGATTTTTATTTTAACTTCAAGTAATCATTTTTTAACACTTTAAATATTAAACTAAAGTTAAGAGTCTGACTGGTAACCACGCTGTCGTGGCTTCGAATATTTTTCTCAACTTTTTTTTTCGTATTGTAAACATGTCAAATTATAATTTTAAATTCTTCCCCAGCGAATAAATTATTTGTTTGAAAAATACTATTGGTAAATAAATATCATGCAGACACTTTTCGAATAATTTATTTGTATAATTGTAATTTTTTAAACATTTTTGCGCGCGATAATCGGCATGGATTAACACGTAGCTGGGTGATGGCAGTGTTCACTGCAGCGACGGAAGAAATGAGAATCAGCCAAAGATTAGGCAGTTTTGAATTGGGAAATAAAAACAAATAATGTGAATACAATTTCCTACATAATATTGAAATGGACTTTTTTGCAAATAAAATCTGCAAAAGCATAAATTTGATAAATAAAACAATTTATGATTGTATGTAAATTTGTAAATTTACCCAGTTGGAAATTATAACTTGATTATAAATTATAAATTTATCAAGTTACCCAGCAAGAAATTTCAAATTTCGACATTAGGCCCTCTACATATTTATTTATAAATTCCAAGATTATCAAGTTGCCTGATAACTATTTCGGATACTGTACAATTTTTCACATTGATTATTATTCCAAAATTACAAAACTGGCGAATCTTGACTTTTCTTTATAAATTTTAAATTTAGCGAGTTACCCAGCAATAAATTTCATACCTATCAAATTTCAAAATTAGGCTTTATGCAGATTTATTCACAAATTGCAAACTTATAAAATCGCCCGAACTATAAATTTCGACATTACACAATTTTCCAGATTTACAATTTTAAAATATAAATGACAAATTTATCATTTCGTCAATTTTTTCCCCTAAATTGCCAAATTTATGACATGTTAAATTTTGAAATGTAAATTATAGTGAGTGCTTAATTTTTTTTAAATTGTACGTTTATGAATGCTGTAGGGAAAATATCTAACTTTAACATGAGCCAGAAACGCTTGAACGTAAGGTGACTTTTCAATTTTCGCGGGCTACGTACATTCAAGTTTTAAATTTTTTGTTTGTTGTGTTGGTACACTTGTCAACCTTCAAGTTATGCGCCGTTTGCGAGAGGCGATACGTAAAAAACGTCCGGAACTTTGGAAAAACAATTCGTGGCTTTTGCATCACGATAATGCACCTGATCATTCATCGTTGCTTGTGAAAGATTTTTTGACCAAAAACAGCACTACAGTCATGCCTCAGCCTCCATATTCACCGGATTTGGCCCCCAGTGACTTTTTTCTTTTCCCAAAACTGAAGAGACCCATGAAAGGACATCGATTTTCAACGATTGAGAAGATAAAAACTACATCGCTGAAAGAACTCGAGGCTATACCATAAAATGATTATCAGAAGTGCTTCGATGATTGGAAAAAGCGTTGGCACAAGTATATTATATCTGAGGGGGATTACTTTGAAGGGGACGACATAAATATACTGTAGTGGTCAGTGCCGTAACTTTACTCTATTTTACTTACATAAAAATGCATGCATAAACTTACAATTAAAAAAAATGTAAACACTTAGCACGCCCTACGTTTAAAAATTTGTAATTTATATTTTAAAATTATAAATCTGGAAAATTGTGCAATATTGAAATTTCAAGTCGGGGGACTGAAAACTTCCGATTTATAAATAAATTTTCAGGGGGCCTACTTTCAAAATTTTGCGAATTCTAAATTTGTAATTTTGAAAATTATTCCTGGGTAACTTGATAAATTTATAATCCAATTATAATTTCAAACTGGGTAAATTTACAAATTTGCATACAATCAAAAATTGTTTTATTTATCAAATTCATGCGTTTGCAGACGTCATTTGCAAAAAAAGTCCATTTCAATATTTTGTAGGAAATTGTATTCACATTTTTTGTTTTTATTTCCCAATTGAAAACTGCCTAATCTTTAGCTGATTCTCATTTCTTCCGTCGCTTGCAGTGAATATTGCATTACCCAATTGCGTGATAATCCATGACGATTATCACCTGCAAAAATCTAAATATTCGAAAAGTGTCTGCATGATATTTATTTCCCAGTAGTATTTTTCAAACATATAATTTATTCGTCGGGGAAGCATTAAAAATTATTAGAGGAAAGTACTCGAGTATGAGATATTCTCGTAATATGAGAAACCAGGGTATCAGCTAAACTAAGATACCCACTCTGTTGGTTCTATCACTAACTTGTAGCCCTCGAAGAAAGAGTAATTTCGTGGTACAGTCCGTTTTTCATTAGGTTTCTAAAGATTATAGACGAACTTTTTGTGAAATCCATGGTGATCGAGTTCTTGGAAGGGAATTCTTCAAACCCTATTTATTATTCATTAAATATGTATTTAGCAGTAAAGTTTGCCTGGAGTGATGGGGATTGAATAACTAAGTAGCAAAATATCGATAGTGTTGAAGTTTTTCATTGTACAGGTCAGGCATAGTAAGTGCATAGTTGCAT
Source organism: Belonocnema kinseyi (assembly GCF_010883055.1). Lineage (NCBI taxonomy): Eukaryota > Metazoa > Arthropoda > Insecta > Hymenoptera > Cynipidae > Belonocnema > Belonocnema kinseyi. Next base: position 24,143,723 of record NC_046665.1, on the reverse strand, counting down.
GGTGTGGTTCTCATAATATGAGATACCTGTGATGTTTATAACACTGTAGCTGCGCGGGGGAAATTGGTTACAAAAATATTTGGGACTACTGCAAAAACTAAATATATCTAAATAGCAGTAAATTTATACTTAGGAAACATAGAATGAAGTTTTTCATTAAAAATAATACTATATTTTTCATTTGATTAGCTATTTCCTGGGTGATCTCATATTATGAGAATAGTTTGACGAGTTTTTGTAATGAAAAACTTTATTCTATGCGTCCGAAGTATAAATTTACTACTATTTAGATATATTTAGTTTTTGCAGTAGTCACAAACCACACCGTGCAACTATGCACTTACTATGCCTGACCTGTACAATGAAAAACTTCAACACTATCGATATTTTGCTACTTAGTTATTCAATCCCCATCACTCCAGGCAAACTTTACTGCTAAATACATATTTAATGAGTAATAAATGGGTTTTAAAGAATTCCCTTCCAAGAACTCGACCACCATCCATTTCACAAAAAGTTTGCCTATAATCTTTAGAAGCCCAATGAAAAACGGACTATACCACGAAATTATTCTTTCTTCAAGGGCAACAAGTTAGTGATAGAACCAACAGAGTGGATCTCTTAGTTTAGCTGATACCCCGCTATCTCATATTACGAGAATATCTCATATTCGAGTACCCTCCTCTACAATAAGAAAAAAAAGTTGAGAAAAAGTTTCGAACCCACGACAGCGTGGTTACCAGTCAGACTCTTTTCCACTGGTCCAACGGAGCTTGATGGGCGTCCATGCGCGTGAACCGGTATAGGTTCTGCACCCTTAGCTATTTATTTCCCAGTGATATTTCTCAAAAAAATAATTTAATCGCCGGGAAAGCATTAAAAATTATTACATGCCGTGTTTACAATACGAAAAGAAAGTTGAAAAAAGGATTCGAACCCACGGCAGCGTGGTCACTAGTCAGACTCTGGTCCACTGGACCCTTGTTTTTGCACCCTTGGCTAATGTGATTCACAAACGCTCATAGTTCTTGCAAGGAACCAAAAAATCCAGGACACGTGTCTTTATTTTTGAAGTAATATCAATTGATGATAGTCTCATAAAAAAGTCAATATCCCAGGAGAGGAATTCCCTTTGGGAATTGTAGTCTTGACCCACGGTCGATAACGAAGGGCGCCCCGATTCGCAACGTATTTCGCAAAATTTGGGGACACCATCTTCAAGACCTGGCCCTTTGGAAGAGTGGTAAATCTCTAGAATTCTTCTATTATGTCAGAATTGTAAGTAAGAAAATAAATTATCAAACGATTCGAATCTTTCAAATGCTGCCGTTCGCTACCCGCTGGTTTCTATCTTTCGCAAAATTCATATTTGTCGAGACAATAATCGTTTTCTCAACAAATTTGTTGATTTTTCAACATTTTCTTGATTCGAGGATTTCGTGAAACCCCGGGTATTCTACCAGTTTTCTTTCTTTCGTTCACAAATCCTTCGGAAAAAATATGTATGGAATCAGTGCCGTACCTAATTATACATTTTACAAGTTTTAGGTTCCCCCGGATTTTTTTTTAGAATAATAAATATTTTGTCTTAAAAATTTGAGAAATTATAGTGAACATGATAACGGACGTCCCTGCACACTTTTTTTTGGTGATTTAAAAAAATGTAATTTTGTTAAATTCGAATAATTTGCAAGGGGCTTAGGAATTAGTATCGATTTTATCAGTGCAAGATTCCCCCGGCTTTTTTCCTAGATTAATAAATATTTTGTCTTCAAACTCTGAGGAATGATAGCGGACATGTTAACGGACGTCCCTGCACACTTTTTTGTGGGTTAATTCCAAAACAATTTTGATCTTGCTGAGAACGTGTGTGTATATTTCGAGGTTATGTGTGTTACAATTGTCCCGAGCGTTACTTCCAAACTACACAATATTTTTGGCCGAAAAGTTTAGACTTACAAATAAACATATTAACTATGTCCCGGAACTAACCTTGTTTGTAGGCAATCAAAAAAGTTTATTTGACAAATAATTTCCAAATTATCGGAAAGGCAGAGATGAAAAACGACGTAACATCAATATAATGGACATGCATAAAATTTTTATTTAGCATAATATTTTTTTTTATCATCCTTCCAAAAAGACTCCGGGGACGTCCGTTATGACATTTTATTGCATCTCCACTTTTGCTTGTGATTTCTTAATGAAAGAATAAGTGCTGTTTAGTCTATAGAGCATCAATTGCAAAAATATATAAAGTCTTAATAGGTAAAACATTTTTAATTTGTAGTCGTCAGTATATTGAATAATTCGAAATTTAAAGCTATTTAAATATGTCAGAATTATTGAATTGAAATTGTTCTATAATTTTAGACTGAAACATTTTAAATTATTACATTCTCATTCGTGAGAGTGTAATGTAATCGTCCAAATTAGAACCGAAAGATTAATATTTCAAAAAAATGAAAGTTGTTTTAAATTGAGACAGACTCGAGGCCGGAAAAATCGGGAAATGAAAGTGAATTTAAAAATTAAACTATAATTCGAGTGTTAAAAACGGAACAGTGTTTGATTTTACAAGACGATTCTGGAGCTTCTCAACATTATATAATTTACATATTTTAACGTTAAAATTTGAACTATTTTAATTCGGAAGCCTTAGTAGTAGTTCGATTAAGTCTCCATAAACAATCTTAAATTTAAGAATCATGTCAAATTAATAGATTTCTAAATGGACGCCTTTATTCAATTTCATAATCTTATTGAAGTATTATTTCAATATAAAATATTCCATTTTTAACCTATTCAATTTGGAAATTTTTAATTGAAAAAAACATAACAATTTTCAATAGTAAATAATTCGAAAATGAATGTTCACCATTTCAGACTGATAAATTAAAACTTTGAATGTTACAATTATAATTTCTTATTTGTAATTTGAAGGTAAACGTATTATATTGTATTTTAATTTTTAAAGAACAGTTGAACAATCGTTAATTTAGAAAAAATTGAATAAGCTGGAGGTTTCTGAATGTTTCAAATGAACAACAAAATTGAGCTTCTCAAGAATTTTAAAACATTACAAAAATGTTTTTTTAAGATTTCTAGGAAGATTTAAAATGATTTTTTATTTCTAAAAAGTTCATAACGCAAAGAAATTGTTGAAAAATATTCCAAAAGATTTCAAAAGTTTTACCAGAGTGAAAAAAAATCTAAAAGCTCTTGAAACCATTTTGTGTGCAGAATTTTACAAAAATGTTAGGAAAAATTGGAATCCATTTAAAAAATATTAAAAAGTTCCGAACAATTTCATAAATAATTTGAAAAGATTTTAAATAATTTAAAAGAAAATTGATACTTTTGATGATTTCGAAATTAAGTTTTGACTTTTTATTTTGAAAAATGACAACATTAAATTTTAAGAGAAGGTATAAAAATATGGGACCATTAAAAACATTCCGAAAGCGATGAATGAAAAATCACCAAAAATGAATACTGTGACACCCCAACTGGAAAATTCCCGACAGAAAATCTCCAAAGTAAAAAATCCCCGAATTATGGAATTCTTGAACTTTAACATGAACAACTGAATTTTCAAAAATATTATTTATCTACTGAAAATACAATAATTTAATATTTTTATTAAATAATTTTAATAAGTTATTGTTTGAATAAAAAAGCAATAATTCTATAAAAATTGTATTAAAAAATAAATTTAAAAAACACGTACGCCTTGGAAGAAAAAAATGTTCCCCTTAAATTTTCTTCAAACCTACATAATAACATTTTTCAAACAAACTTTGCAGGATTCAATTCAGCACCGATTCATAACGAAATTTTTATATTTTTTCTTAATATTTTTTCATATATTTTTAAATACCATGCACATGAAACAAAAATTTTCATGCCGAAATAAACATATGTTTATATTCATTGTTTTCTTAAATTCATATAATAATTTTTGTAAATTTTAAACATTAAATAAAATTTATTTGATGAAAGTATTCGATTATTGTATTTCTCAATGATTAAATAATATTCAATGAACAACAATTTTTTCGATTGGTTAAATTCAGGAATTTTCCAGTTGGGTTATTTTATAATTTAGCAATTTTCTGTGGGGAATTTTCAAATTCGGTAATATCTTACTGTCGATGATTTTATTTTTCGTGAATTTTTCAATTTGAGAGTTTTATATTTCGGCACTTTTATAATTACCGGAATTATGCAGTTCAAGAATTCGGGAATTTTATTTTTCGGGATTTTTCATTCGTTTCTTCTAAAAAATAAAATTCCCGTCACTGAAAGTCCCGAACTGGAAAATTCTCGAAAATTTATGTTACCGAATTTGGGAATTCCCGAGAGAAAATTTTCGAATTATAAAATATACGGATTAGAGAACTCCCTCATTTTAACAAATTAAATAAATAGTTTGTTAACAAATATTTAAAATAAAAAATATTTATATCAAAGAAAAAACTCTATTAATGTTTAAAGTTTAAAAAAATTATGTTTTGAATTTAAAATAACAATGATTAAGGCCATGTGATGAGTATAACAGCTGATCAAGTCAGCCCTAAGATCAATATTTTTTCACCCATATTGAAAAATAAACGTTTAAATAACGCGGAATTTTTTTCGGGAAATGTTAATAAATATTAAAGGATCGTTTGTGGTCTTGCAAAGAGTTAGAGGAAGAAAAAAGTTTATTAATGCAAATAATGATTATCGACGGATACATTCAGGTCTTACAGCAGAAGTTTGACTTTTAGCTTTCTCTGACGGTAATCATGCAATCTGATTTACCCACAGACCCCTAGAAGTTCGAAGTTGTCTACTCGCTGCGCTAGTGCTGCACAGTGGGGTGAAATCGGAAAACGAGGTTCAAAATGACATTTAGAACGCAATTATGCACCGATTTTAGACAAAATTTTTCTTATACTTCTCGTCCCTTGAATTTAGTGCACAGGGGTATAAGAAATATAAAAAAATTCTTAACTTGCATAGTTAATTGTTATAA
>NC_046665.1:24130657-24138603 GCF_010883055.1 Belonocnema kinseyi | reverse complement strand
TGCTGCTTTGACACAGCTGATACCAGACTGATACGTATGTCAGACCAAATAGGTTTATTTGCATTTCAAGTGCAAACATTAGTTTTTGCATTATTTGTGCATTATGTTCGTGAGCGATTTTTGTTATTTTGCCCCACTTTGATAAATATAAACCTTAAAACTAGTCCATTGATAACATTGCAAATTGCTCGCAGGGTTCGGCGACAGCACGGTTGGTATTTCTCCAAAATAGTAATTAAAAAAAACTTTTTTCACTATTCTACTTATTTAGGACCAGAGACACATTCTTGTATGCCTTCTATTTATCGTGCCAAATTTTTAACACGATATCTCATTCTTTGTGGACGTAAGTTGGGAAAAAAACTTCCACTGGTATTTTCTTGACAAAAATTTGATCTCAAAATCTCCACCAGGACAAAGCAGAGACATGGACTTTATTACCTTCTCTCTCATTTCCCAAACTTTCAGAGCTATACCTCATTTCGTTTAGACGTAAATTGGGAAAGAAAAATTGAAAACCAGGTTTGGTCACGTGACCCTCTCGTCACATGGCCTTAAACAAATATATTTTTGAACACATTTTTTGTTTATTTATTTTTTTTTTTGAAAATGTGCATTGTATTTTTGTTAAATTACAAAACCGTTTGCAAAAATAAAATAATGAATTTAAAAAAAAAAATAAAAATAAAATTTGCGCTAAATCAGTGCTGAATTGAATCCTGTAAAGTGTGTTTTGTTTGAAGCGCGCGTGTTTTTAAATTTATCTTTGTATAACATTTTTATACAATTATTGCTATTTTAAATTAAAACAATAATTAAAAAAATTACAATAATTAAAATACAATAATTACAAGAATTAAAAGAAAATACAAAGATAAGGTGCTGAATGGGGATAGAAGAAACTTGTTGAAGAGCTTGGATGAGTTGGGATGGTATATCTTAAACGAAAATACAGAAGGAGATGAGAAAGGAGAATATGCACGCTCAAGAGGTAAAAGCGGAGCGGTAATTGATTATGTGATAGTAGATGATGAGGTAAGAGTGAAGGTTAAGAAACTAGAGGTAGGTGATTATATTGATTTGGATCACTTTCTCTTAATAGTGACATTAGAGGGACAAAAAAGCAATAGCAATATGAATAAAGGGGGAGCAAATTTAAAAAGTGTAGGAAAAGGCGATTGGTCAAGGAAAGGATAAGAACAGTTTAGAGAAAAAGTCAGAAATATCAAAATGAGAGAGGGAAATGTGGACGAGGAGATGTAAAGAATGTTAGGGTAAGTAAAAATAGGATTAGAGTGCACAAACAAAAATTAAGTTAGTAAAAGGGTGAATAGAAGTGGGTGGGATGAGGAATGTGAAGAGAAAAAAAGGAGGTCAGAAAGGAATTAAGAAAGTGGAGAAAAGAAGAAAGTCAAGGGGAAGAATATAGGGAAAAAAAGAAAGAGTATACTGAGTTGTGTTATAAAAAGAAAGAGGAAGAGAATAAAAGGTTTGAGGAAGAGGCGGAGAAGGCTAGGACGGAAAAAGCGGTGCGGAAGTTAGTAAATAGAGAAAGAAAAAGAGTAAACCAAGATATTGAAGTGATAGAATGGAAGAAGTATTTTTTGGATTTGCTAGGAGGAGTAGAGAGAAAAGTTATAAAGGGAGGAAAATATGGTAGAGAAAGAGATGAGGAAGAGGACATATCAAGGGAAGAAATAGTTAAGGTTTTAAGAATAATGAAGGACGGAAAGGCACCTGGTATAGATGAGATTCCAAGTGAAGTATGGAAATATGGAGGGGAGGAACTAGAGGAATGCGCATGGATAATGTGTAATAGAGTATGGAGAGGAGTGGGGTGGTCAGAGTTACCGGAAGAAGGAGTAGTTATACCAATAGCAAAACAAGGCAAAGGAGAGGAAGTTAAAGATTATAGGAGGGTGACGTTAATGCCAACACTGTATAAAGTATATGTAACTATTTTGTTGGAAAGATGGAAGATAGAAGTTGAAGAAAAAAAGATCGAGTCACCGAATCAGACGGGGTTTAGAAAAGGAATGGGGGTAATAGACATCATATATTTTCTGAACTATCAAGTAAATAAGAGAATTAAAAAGGAAAAAGGGACAATGATAGCACTTTTCATGGACTTGAAGGAGGCGTTTGACTCATCAGACCGAGGCGAAATAGAAAAAGCTATGGTAAAAAAGGGGATAAGAGAGATATTAATAAAGAGATTATCAGAAATTTTTAAAGAGACAAAAAGCAGGGTAAATGCAGGAGAGCAAGTAGGAGATAGTTTCTGGTTGGTGAGAGGTGTGATACAAGGATGTCTTCTGAGCCCACTTCTATTTAGTTTATTAATATCAGACATGGAACAAGAAATAAAGAGAAAAGGTTGGGGAGGGGTTAGGATAGGAAAGGAAAATATATATTCAATGGTATACGCTGACGACATAGTGTTGATGGCAGAGGATGAAGGAGGGATGGCGGTAGTAATTACATGATTAGAGAAATATTTAGATGGGAAAAAACTGAATTTATATGTAAAAAAGACAAATGAATGGATATCATACAGCTCATATAAGAGAAAGGATAAAAAAAAGCAGCAGGATTAATGAAACAGACGTGGGCAATAGGAAAAAGAAGGTTAAAAAAATTGAAGAAGAAGAATGTGATTATTTGATAAGCTGGTATAGCCGGTATTAGGTTATGGAGCAGAGATATGGGGATGGACAGAAAGGAAAGATATTGAGAGTTTACAAGAAAGGTATATAAGGTGGACAATAGGGGCAGACTGAAGGCCAACGGTATATATGGTGAGAGAAGAAGCGCAAAGGTATAAGTTAAGTATTAGTGCAGGAAAGAGGGCATGGAAATTTCAGACGAAGCTGAAGGAGGGAAAGGGAGGGGAGTTGGCGAGAAAGTGTTTGAAGGAGACAGAAGAGAGGAGAGGGAGGGCGATAGAATTAACGAGATGGGAAGAAGAAAGGAGGGAGTTCTTTAATGATAGAGAAATAGAAGACCGGACTAGAGTAAACTATGAAGAATTGGAAAAAAGAGAAAGGGAAAGACAATTAATAGAAAGATGGGGGATGATTGACGAATCAATATACAATAAATGGCATAAGATGATAAAAAGGGATGGAATGCCAAAGTATTTAGAAAAGGGATGGGGAGAGAGAAGGTGGACCAGAGTAACAAGATTGAGATTAAACGAGGTAAGTAAAGGGATGTACTGGGAAAAAGAAGAGAATAGAAAGAGTAGAATATGAGAATGGGAGGAGGAAACATGGGAGAATGTATGGGAAGGATGTTGGAGAGGAATGGAAGATAAAGGAAGCTGGCAAGAGAATGTGGTTAAGATTCTAGGAGAGGATGGATTAGGAGAAGAATAAATGAAGGAGTTGGAGGGTGCTAGAGGAGCGAATGAGATAGAATGAAAGAATGCACGTAAAAAAAGCATAAAGACTGTAAGTAATGGTAAGGTAAACGTTGAGTAGACTAAGATACGTTTGCGTTCTGACGCTCTCTATATCTCTCGCTTTCGCTTATGTAAATAGTTGTAAATAATTGAATATATAGAAAGGATAAGATTGTAAAAAAATGTTTTTAATTAATAAATAATATTGATTAAAAAATTATTTTACCAATTGTTAAAATTCCGGAATTTTCTAGTTTATATGTTTTATTATTGGACATCATTGGGTCTTGAATTTTATTCTTCGGCATTTTTCAGTCCCAAAAATATATATCAAAGTTTGGAAAAAACTTCAAAAATAATTTGAATAATATTGATATCATTCCTATTATAAATGTTAAACCATATAACGTACATAAATATTTCGAGTAAGCTGTATCAATTATAATAGTTTACAGTTTATTTTAAAATATATTTAATGGGACATGATATTTTTTATGATTGCGCCAGTGAAATTCTGTTTGTCTAATTTTTGTTTGCCAATGCGAAGTGTAATTTGGCTTAGAACTGTCGTCTTAACATCTAAAACCAGAAGAGCAATTTTTCTACTACTTGGAATCATAATTATATTTTGGTAACAATGTTAGAATATATAATAATTAAGAATTTGGAAAATACATACGAGAACTTCATTAGTAGAATTGTCTAAAAAATCCATAGAAATTGCAGACCACAAAAATAAAAAATATTACAGAACTGTATAAAGATATTGCACTAAAATTTTTAACAGTTTCAATAAAAATATGTATAACATTGTAGAGTAAAAAATAATAACTAATAAAAGAATATGAATCATAAGAAATAATTTTTGAATTACAAGAAACTAGATGACTCCGTAATATAAATTACTCATGGACTTTTATCTTTGGCATTTATTAAAATTTTAAATGAATTTAATTAAAAATTTACTTTCAATTTAAATGGTTCTTGTTCGTGCTAAGTTACCATAAGTGCGCATGAAGGGGCCTACTGAGAGTAAGGATCCTCTAGGGAAGGATGCGCCAATGTTCCCCCTCCACGGACCCGTGAAAAGTGGACAGAAAGTGACGTCAGACTCCCTGAGAACGACCATACTTTTAACCTCAGACTGAATGTAAGGTTATGTCATATACACACATATTTACACACAGCACCAACGGACAGCTGCCTCCCACTACCCCTACCTAACCTGGCCGAAAGTCTTCAGTAAACTCAGCTCGACCATTCCGAATTAGGTACACAGTTTGGCGCATCTTTCCCTAGAGGATCCTTAACTGAGAGTTGCTTACAGCGCTCCAAGTGGCTGTTGGCAAAGTGTATCGTTGGTTCTATCGGCGGGCGGCGGTGGGAAGAGGGGAACTGACAATTTTTTCCAGACGCCCGTCTATATTTATCGCGGGTAACTAAGCCCGCACCGCATCTACGTTTATAATATCTTTGACTAGCCCGTGTATTCTTAGATCATACTTAGGGCGCTTTCATATGATTAAGCGGGGCGCACACATAATTGCACAGCGCACAACGCATGGTGCAAAAGGTTCTAGACCAATTACAGGGCTCTATTTCAAATGCTGTGATTCTCACACAGCATGGCGCAGAAGGCGTCGAAAAGTTCGGAATGTTAAAGTTTCATGCAGTTTGCAGCCGTCTTGTGCAATCTGCAGGCGCATCGAGCAGACGATTTTCAATTTTCAGCAGAGAAATTTCTCGCGCGTCGCTTCGTTTGATTTAAAAGTATCGCATCGTTTGATTTGGAAGTATTTTTTAGTTTTGAAAGTGAAAGTTTAGAAAAGGAAGATAAAAAGTGGTGTGTTGGACTCCCTGTAATGAATATTATTGAAGGTATGTTTGAAACTTTATAAATAAATATTTGTCTTTCTTCCGAATGTATTTACACAACTAAAAATTATAGCACAAAGTTTCGTGTAATTTTCATACAAACAAATGATTTAATTTTATCATAAGCGCAATACATAGAAATTTTAATTAACTAAAAATCATTCACTTTTATATAAATATAATTTCCATGCTTTTCGTTTATGATAAAAGTAAATCATTGTTTTTTATGAAGAATGCATGGAAACTTGTTCCACAATTTTTGTTGTGTAAAAAGATTTGGAGCAAAGAGAATAATCTTCGTCTAGGCTTAGGATTCTTAAGAGAGAAAAAGTTTGAAGGTTTAAAATTTAATGATTTTTACACAATTAAAATGTCTGTGTATTTCATTCTTGATCAAAGTAAATAATTGTTTTTTATGAAAATTACATGAACTGATTTTCCGTAATGTTTAGTTGTGTAAATATATTTGGAGAAAAGTCTCCGATCAGGTGAACCTGCTGTTAACCTAAAAAAATTCAAATCATTCACTTCACGCTTTGAGGTTACAAAACGACTAGCCCGCTAAAGCTCCGTGCATAGGAAGTAACTATGCACATCCGTGTGCGTTGAACCGTGTTCTCTTGTGCGTTGCGCCTTGTGCTTATTCGCTGTGCAAATGTGTGTGCGCCTCGCTTTACCGTGGCGTCCAGAGATGGGCTGTGACATGTTACTCTAGGTTTTCTACGTATAATACATAAAAGACGTAATATACGTCAAAAATGGTAGAAAACTATGTATAATACATGTCAAAGATGGCGAACCTAATTTGCTTAACCGGTACTGCATTTCACAGATTTGAATCATTGACATAACATCTTATAAAGCTGTTCAATTGATTTAATTTAAGTTTTTAGAGTAAACATGTTAAGAAAGAAGTAGAAAAGAAAACATTTCAGGGAGGAATACCGTAGGAAAAAATTAATTTCGATCGCCAGAAGTTCAAAGGTAAAAGTGTTGCGAAGTGTTTACTTTGTCAAAAAGTTTTGAAAAACACAGGTTATATGCGACTAAAGGCCCACAGGTATGTAAACAAATATCTATTCATCACAGATTATTTATTAAAATAATCCATTATTAACTATTTAATTTAATATCTGAAGATTTTTCTGAGATCTCAAGATAATTCATGAGGCTTCACAGCAAATTTTTTGTACAGTGCGTTCTTACGTCAAATATGACATATTCATACATCATATTTGAATAATTTTATTCCAAAACAATAATGGAAACCGTGTAAACTAAAGATTTTAGGTTATTTAAAATACCAAAGAATTATATTTTCTCTTTAAGGGACATGTGTAAGCAGTGATAAACTTAACAAATGAGCAAGATACACAGCAGGAAAGCACCCGAAGTATTATGAAAGACAGTAAACACGTATATTATTATTTTTTTAAACAATTTTTTTTAGGAAAGTGATAAATAATGATGAAAAATTAATGAATAGCTCAATATTGGTTAATTTATAAGGCAATTGGGTATTTTTAGAATAACGAATTAAAAAATCACATCCCTCGTGGCGTACCATGATTGCAGAATTGCGTTGTGTTTTGCGTAAAGGCTCTTTTACACTTCTTGCTTGTTGGTCAATCAACAGCCAGCAGATTAGAAATTCGGTTTGAGTGGTTTGGGCACGTAGTTCAAGTCGTTCCAATATAAACGTTTTATTTATTAATTCAGTGTGATTGAAAAGTCTGGAAGATAAGTAATATACTCATTTATCAATTTTATATTTTACTTCGTAATGTATGGATAATTATATACAAAATTTCTGAAGACACGTTGCCAATGTAATAAGTACATAATCTCAAAGCGAACCTTCATATTCACGTACATATCATAGATATATTTTTTGTCTACCAAAAAAAAAAAAACTCAGCACTTGATAGAAGTAATAACTTTAAAGAAAAAAACACTCAGTATTTGTTCTTAAACACTCTCAAGAATGTATGAACAACGAGGCTCAAAGAAAGGCGAAGCGGGATGTCGGGAGAACTTGCTCATCGATAGATATGCCAGCAAAGATGCAGCATTCTACAAGCGTGACCTATCGATCGTCTGGATTGATTATCGGAAAGCTTTCGATTCGACCTCCCATAGAGTAATCATCTGTCTTTTGGAATGCTTAAAGGTTCATCCGCAAATCGTTGGGGGCCTAGAGAGATTGATGCCGCTTTGGAAAACCAGATTTACTATCTTATCTGGAAAAAATCGTGTGACAACGAACAAGGTCAACTTTCAGAGAGGTGCTTTCAGAGCGACAAATTGAGCCCACTCCTCTTCTGCCTTACATTATTGCCACTATCTCTAGCACTTCCTCATTCCGACAGGTACTTGTGCGGCAAACCTGCAGATCGAGAGTACAAGGTCACTCATGTATTTTACATGGACGATCCTAAGATCTATGCTAAAAACAAGGAGCGACTACATCTAGCTCTAGGGATTGTCGAACAATATACTAAGGAAATTGGAATGGAATTTGGGCTAGGCAAATGCGCCAAGGTTTATTTGAAGCGAAGAAAACTTTATGGCATCCCTGAAGATCCTGAGCTCGTTGATAGAAGCGCTATACGACACCTTTGCGCTGGAGAGACTTATACATACCTGAGCGTGCCACAGAGCCGCATTC
>NC_046665.1:24129344-24130557 GCF_010883055.1 Belonocnema kinseyi | reverse complement strand
AAATTTTATATTTATATATATATATATGCATAATTAAAAATTTGTCATAAGGACAACCGGAGGATTTCGCCGGGAGCGGGTGCTAATCTGGAAAATTGCATCCGCTCCCAGCGAAATCGCGGTAAAATTTCAGCCACAACCACGTCTCACGACCTTGAGAAAGGTGGTTACAGTCTGTAACGGAATCAATACGACGATCCGGCAAAAGTTTCGTGCACCCTGAGAGCATGGTGTGATCCAAGGACTACCGCCTTCTGCCTTTTTCCCGCAAGTGTTTTAGCATATTATTGACACACAGGGATGCTTTTCAGGCTATTAGCGAGTAAAAGCTTGGCACCTACAATAGCGCCGATGATAAGGACGATTAGTTTAAAAGAATATTCCGGGTATAATCGTTGCATCTCCCTTATAAGATTTCTATACCTCTCTTTCTTTTTATTCTCCTTGGCTATGATGATTTTGTCAGCTGGTGCCGAAAATTCGATAACGAACATGGTTCACTTCTGGAAGTCAAGAAAAACCATGTCTATCCTCGCGTGTGCGAAAGAAACAATTGTCGAGAATATAAAGTTCCAGTATATGCGGCACTTCCCATTCTCGACAATTGACTCGATTTCCCTAGGAGCATGAAATTTCCCTAGGAGTACTAGACTTCAATCCGGGCGATTTAAGGAAAGCAAACATTAGCTCACACGACACTGACTGACCCACCACATTTCTGTGGAAGATACCGTGCATCCACTTATCGAGGAGCTGTTCACGAAAGTTTTTCTCTTGTGCTTTCTTAATCCGGGCTTTCAGGAGTGAGTACTCGAGACAGATAAGATTTGATGCATTTTGCTCACTCCTAATACTGAAGTTAATCCCGAGTGTTTCAGCAGCCTCCTGCGCTGCTTTGTACAGAAACGCTCCTTTGCCCACTTCTTCGTGATTCCTGAACATTTTAAGAAGAGGGTCTCTTCCATTTGCAACTCTATGTGCTGTACCCAGAATAATCCTGTTGTGAAGACATTCAAGACTCAATATTCCGCGACCACCCTGACGGCGTGAGATGTACAGTCGCGGAACGAAAGACTTAAGATGCATGCTTTCGTTCATGTGCATAACCTTCCTTATCCCGATATCAAGAGATCTGAGCTCGTTCTTCGTCCATGGAACTACTCCAAATGAATAGAGTAGTACCGGGACGGCAAGGATGTTCGTTGCAGATACT
>NC_046665.1:24127179-24129244 GCF_010883055.1 Belonocnema kinseyi | reverse complement strand
ACGAAGCTCGTCATCCATTTCAGACAGATCTTTAGGCTTGAGAGAAACCTTGGTGTTGATGTTTCTCCGGGTCGTAAAGCATCGCTCTTCATCTATTGGATGTCTGCCCGCGGTTGGTCTTAGTGTGCATCTATATGCTGTGCATAATATATAGCAGAGAATAGTCGTCAATATCTCAACACGGTAGGTATTCAATTCGTCTAAAGTCCACTTCACCGAAATGTCATTTCACCTAAAAAGCTATAGTTTGTGCACAGTGGTAAAATGCGTTCGAAACATGGTTGTGTGTGTATCAAAAAGCTAGATAATGATGCCAGAAGTGTCCAATTGGCGGCGTAATCATACTAAACCTATTAATTGTCGCGTAAAGTTTAAAATTATAAAAGAATTATATTAAATTATATTAAATACATACTGATACTGGTGTATTTCGATGCATTCATTATGAACAAAGGACATGGAACTAGCATAGCGAGAAAAGAGCGGCATGCGCGCGAGGTGCAGCGAGGAAGGTTAGGCTATAGAAGCGAGCGGTTTATATAGTTATAAGGTGTGGATGGATGTTAATTTTTAAGAGATAGTTTTAAGAAAAATCTGTAAAAAATGGAAGTGTAAGCAGATCCATTTTTTAAGGCCATCAGGTCGAAAATAAACGAAAAATTTAATTTAATTTGATAATTTAACATAGATAATTATCTATGTTAAATTTTCAAATTGTAGGTTTTTTTTTGCGCAGTATAAACACTATCGGTAGTCGTAAAAAGAATATTTAAAGCACGCGGAAGGGATTGCCTGGCAATAGAGTAAGGCATTGAAACTAAAAAGTTATTTTGTTAATCTTTAGCTTTTGAGGCTGTCAATGGAACGTTGTATGTATATTAGTGGGGTCCAAAAAACGCTTTTTGAGCTACACGGGAAAATTTTGAATTTTCAAAAAATTGAACTCATGTTCCAGGGTTTTCTGGAATCGTGCCAAATTTTGTAGGGATTGAAGAGGCGTATCTACGAAATAAAACCATACTAATAACTTTTCTTTCCAGCCGATCCTCATCATCGCCGCAGCACCCCAAATATGACCGTAAAATCAAAAAACTACATTTTTACGTATTATTGTCACTTTGTAGCAATTTCCGTTGTCTTTTTCATACAAATAATTACTAATGGACAATTTTAATATTTGCAATGATATTTGAAACAATTTCGAATTGTTTTAACAAATGTAGATTATTTCAGCAATTATTTATTTTCAAAAAATGTAAAAAAAGACTTGTATTTTCTTATTGAAATGTGATTGTTTGTCATTGTTTGGAGTAATACGTTTTTCTGCAAACATTATGTATTCATTTAAGCATTTATTTATTGTTTATTTTCACAATTTCTAAAAATTGAGCCGGAGATATCAGCTTTCTTTTGAAATTAAGAAGTATTAGAAGTATTTGTTCTATTTTACTAATTTTTTTAGTCATCGAAAACTAACTGCTTAAAATAATAAAAATTGTTTAAAGAAATAAAAATTTGTTAAACATTACAAGAAATATATCAAAATTATATAGTAATTCAACAAAAAGTATCATAGGATAACAATTTTCAAAAAGGTGGACCTAAATTTTTCGAAATTTTAAAAATAAATAATTCATAATAATTTAAACAATTATTAAAATTATTAAGAAATTAGGAAGTACACTTATTTAAAAAAAGGCTTTTAGAAAAATTTACTACTTCAATCATTGATAAAATATTTAATTTCAATCAGAAAATAAGATTATGGTCATATTTGGGATGTTGCGGGTAGGGTGGGGTGAGTTGGAAATAAAAGTTAGTATTATGGTTTCATTTTGTAGATACTACTCTTCAATCCCTACAAAATTTGGCACGTTTCCATAAAACCCTGGAACATGAGTTCAGTTTCCTGAAAATTAAAAATTTTCCCGTGTAGCTCAAGAAGCATTTTTTGGACAACACTAATATACATATACAGTCTGTCAAGTTAAAGCGTGGGTGGCTTTACTCGCAGTCGGTAAGGTGTATCGACATGATTTTGGTGTCAAAATATTAAGAAGAGCTC
>NC_046665.1:24116931-24127079 GCF_010883055.1 Belonocnema kinseyi | reverse complement strand
AAGAGGGAGCTCTTCTTAATATTTTGACACCAAAATCATGTCGATACACCTTACCGACTGCGAGTAAAGCCACCCACGCTTTAACTTGACAGACTGTAACGTTCCATTGATAGCTCCAAAAGCCAAAATTTGACAAAATAACTTTAAGTTTCAATTCTTTACTGTACAATTGCAAGACAATCCCTTCCGCGTGCTTTAAATATGGTTTTTACGGCTACCAATAGTGTTTACACTTTTTTTAACCATACAGTTTGAAAATTTAACGTCGCAAATTATGTTTTTAAGTATTTCCATGTCCATTGTTCATAATAAACGCATCGACATACACCAGTATCAGGACGTTAGTAACGTAGTTTTTTTTTGAAAATTTGACCTTTAAAATATTGTTTTTTTTTCAATTTTCATGACCATATTCGTAAACAGTGATTGACAAATACATGACCACACGCTTTTGAGAATTTCACACCAGGCGAAAAAAGCCAGCAACGAGCAATGTGGCCGACACCGACAATATTGTTCCGTTGCCAGCGCCGGCAAAATTGCTCCGTTGCCAACACGGGCAACATTGTTCCGTTGCTGGCGCCGGAACACTAAACTGTATTTATTAAAAATAAACCTTTCATTGAAAGGCCCAAAAAGAAATGACCAACAAAGAAGACAATTGTTTAACAATAAATCATAATTAAAGTAATGAGGTAAGTATAGTTTTTATAAGAGTATTTACTTTCAAAACCACAACCTATCTCATACATAACTGTCAAAAACGATAACAGTATTTATAATCTCGACAACAAGGAGGACCCTCTCAACTTTTATATACGCTCATAACTTTACCATTTTCATCATCAAAACCTGTAATGTAAAGAAAAATTATTTATTATTTATAAACAGTTTATTCTTCAATTGCTCTTCAGTGAACATTTCTATTTTTCATTTGTCTACAAACAATGTTTTTCTTATTTATTCACTCTCCTTCTGAAAAATAACCTCCAAAGCAATGAGCAACCTGTCAAATTGTAAGTATACACACATAACTTTACCATCCGTGACCCTCAAAACTTATCATTAGAGGTAGGAAGTTGTTCATAATGATTCAAAGTATACGTCTGTAAGGTAGCAAGAATTTCTATGCCGTATTTTCAAAAATATGGAGAGTTATAGTAACCGGCTTCGTTTGGGTTATCGTAGTTTTTTGTTAGTTTACGTTTCATTAGTGAGTAAAAGCGGTGATTGCTTAAAAACATTAGTGTTTCAATGCTTTGTTGCTGAAAGTGGAAATGTCTAAAGAAAATATAGAAAAAGGACGTAGACGTTCTCGAGATGAAAAAGCGTGTTTCTATCTAAGTCGTTATTCTATCCGGGCCTTCAATTCACAAATGCAACTCAAACGTTCACTTCACTTCTGTTTCATTAATCAACAAATTATTCTTTAATTACTCTTAAGGCTGTTGGAACGGTGCGCACAAAAATGGCGGAATCCATGATACACCCAAAACTTACCAGCGGTCAATGATAATTAGGTTTTGAGTCTATAAAAATGCCCTCCGAATATTTCCCCGTCGCTAATAGGGGTTCCATGGTTGTGGGATATGCGCTGGCTGACTAATTGTTTAAAATATATCGGGTAGAAGCTAAAAAATAAGAGTAAAGTGGTTAAGAAAAATATACGAATAGAGAACAAAGCGACTCACAGTTATTTGGCGCTGATCGATCAACGTTACTTGATCGTACTACCATCATCTGTACTGTCGGTAAGGCTGCTGCTTTGGGCGGGAATTTTAAATTAGAATAAAAATGCGATTTGTGTTATTTATATTGTAATTGTTTCTTGACATGTCTTACTTGGCTTCGGAATTGGAAAACTGTGAACAGTGATAGAAGTATTCCTCCGTGAACTCGCTGATAATAATTGATAATAATTTTTCAAGATTAAAATGTATGATTTATTGATTTATTTTCATACCAGCGGTGTTAGTTGAAGTTTGCCGGTTTAACTCATAGATGTCGCTAGAGATATGTATATATTTCTATGATTTGGCATCTATGTCATATTTTTCTATGGTCAATAAACTTAAAAATACACAATTCCATTTTGCGAAAATAATAGCATCATAGTTGTTTATCTCAGTGAATATGTCGAGTTTCGTTCCAAGTAAATCGCATTTGCGGCATTCGTTGCTTTTCTTATTTCATCAGAAGAAAAAAGCAGTTGAAGCTCATCGATTGCTGGTAGAAACTTATGGTGAACATGTTCCAGTGATTAGAACATGTGAGACATAGTTTCGTCAATTTAAAAGTGGGGATTTCGATTTAACAGACAATGAACATCCTGGTGCAGCGAAAAAGTTCGATGACAAGGAATTCTAGGCGTTATGGGATGAAGACCTAACCCAATCGCAACAATAATTGGCACAAACATTAAATGTGACTCAAGGAGCAATTTTCCAATGTTTAAAAGCCATGGGAAAAATCCAAAAGTATTGCAAATGTGTACCACACCAACTGAACTATAGACAAATGGAAAATCGAAAAACCATTTGTGAAATGCTGCTTGAACGGTTTGAAAGGAAATCTTTTCTGCATCGAATTGTCACGGGGGACGAAAAATGGATTTATTTCGAGAACCCGAAGTGGAAAAAATCATGGCTTTCACCTGGTGAGGTCGGCCCATCGACTCCAAGGCCAAATCGCTTTGGTCGCATGACAATGCTCTGTATTTGGTGGAACCAGTGTGGTGTGGTGTACTACGAGTTATTAAGACCTGGTGAGATGGTGAATACGGATCGCTACCGACAACAAATTATCAGTTTGAATCATGCGTTGATCGAGAAACGGTCGGAATGGGCCTGAAGACATGGCAAAGTTAACCTACAACATGACAACGCACCTTCTCATACCGCTAAAGTGGTGAAGAACACATTAAATGCATTTAATTGGGAAATATTATCGCACCCGCCGCATTATCCAGACCTCTCCCAGTCCGACTATCGCCTTTTCGCATCTATGGGACACTCACTCGCAGAGCAGCGCTTCGCTAATTTCGAAGAAGTCGAAAAATGGTTCGTCGAATGGTTTGCCTCGAAATGGAAAAAGTTTTTTTGGAATGGTATCCATGATTTACCTGAAAGATGGGCAAAATGTGTAGAATCCAATGGTCAATACTTTGAATAAAAAAATTTTGAGCTTCCCTTGAAGATTATGTGTTTTCTTTATTGAAAAAAACCGGCAAATTTCAACTAACAACCCTGGTATATTGTTGTGTTGTAACGTGCAAAACAAAATGGAAATAGCGCATTACGTAGAATCGTATGAAAAAGAAAAGTATTGTACAGCCTATTCTCGCTTTACAGAATACTAATATTAATCACATAAATTTTTTATTGGAAATAGCAATATGTGCAGATTTTTACAGAAATTTAAAAACGTTCGTCGTTTTAATATCGAGATATATAATAGAAATGATTGTAGACAGCAGACGTCGAATTCAGTAACCATTTTCGCAGGAACAATTTTCAAAAAATTAGCAAATAACTACATTACAGGCGCTTACTTTTTACAAATTATTTTCTACGCCCAGATTCGCAAAGATGCATCATTCTTAGATATCGAGAGAGTGCATTCCAAGAGATTCAATGCAAAAAATTAATTGTTGCAAGAAAGGGAAACTAGTCGCTTTGTTCGTAGATTTCAAAGCAGCGTTTGATTCAGTTAACAGAAAAGTGCTATGGCAGGCAATGAAAGAGAGGGGTGTAGAGGAAAAGTTGGTAGAGAGGATAAAAGAAATTTTTTATTGAAACCAGGATTAGGGTGAAAATAGGAAAGAAAAAAGGGCAGGTTTGCAGGACGGGCAGAGGTCTAAGATAAGAGTGACCTTTGAGTCCGTTACTATTGAACATCCTGCTGACAGGCTTAGAGGAAAAGCTAAAGGAGAAAGCGAAAGGAGGAACGGTTTTGGGTGATAGCAAACTATGCTCTCTAGCGTGCGCGGACGATGTAGTTCTGTTAGCAGATGATGGGAAAGGGATGAACCTAATGATGAGAACCTTCGAAGAGTATGTGGGAGCAAAACATCTGGCGGTGAGCGTAGAGGAGACCAGGGTGATGTGATGTGTTTCAGAATAGTGATGGGCGATATGTACTCGAAACTTTACTCATTGAGTACTTCAGCAATCGATACATCGATACTGGACTCGAGTACTTCATGAGTCGATACTTTGATGTATCGATACTTTTTTCGAGTGTATCGTTCGTTCGATTCTCGACTGAGGAAGCCCAGCATTCGCCATTCAGCAAGCAGAGTAAGCCAGCCTTTATAAAGCTAGCAAAGAAAGAGACATACCTATCTGAGAAAGAGACAGATAACCGACGTTACTCTCACAACTTATGCGGAGGGAAGCGAGAGCGGGTAGTGCTCATAAGACGTTAGAGGAGTGGAATTTGGTATGTAGACAAGCGTTCGTCGAGCCTCTTCTTATAAAAAGAGGCTCGACGGACCATAGCCTCAAAATAGGAGTATATTATTGTTCTATTGGTGAGTTAAATTTTCAGTTAGTTTGAACAGCTTATCAAGACTTAAGGGAGCAAGGAGGCTACGACTGAAGCTGAATATTTCGGGGTAACTTGATTGTAAATAATTTATGAATTTGAAAAATTGTTTATTTGTTAAAGAAAATTTGATTAGAAAGTCATTTTTAAACTTAAAAACTTGGTGTTTAAATGCGGATTATTGAGATTTCTTTTAGGTTACGTTTAATTTGAAAATGTAATGTTATTATATATTTTTTGGTAGAATGAAACCCCTTTATTTTTTTGAACTATTCTCATTATTGACTATTTGTATTGTTTTTTCTTTTTCTGAAGAGGTCACCTCAGCATTTGAAGGAGCTTATGAAAAGAAAGAGAGAGAGAAGAAGAAAGTTTCAGTAATTAGGAGCACCGAGCGTTGGCAAGGCTTTAATATGGCACATCACAATTCACGTGTGTATGTTTAGAGTGCGCATGGACCCAGGTTTCGTAGTATGTTCACGGTGTTATGTTTGAAGCGGATTTGAGGGCGATGCGGTGTAGTGTCTCATTTTGTAAAATCAGCAACCGTCGCCCTTTTGTATTGTGAAGTTCCTTTCACGAAATGAGAAATGAGTACTAATTGGAACAGAAGAGCTGTCAGCGATGTGGGGAAATATTATTCGAAACTTGATAACTCACTAATCACTGCAAGGTGTAATTTTTGTTTGAGCCTAATAACGCACAATAAAAATACGACAAACTTGTGGAAACACGTGAACAGAAAATACTCTAAGAAATTTCTGGATAAAAACAATGCTTCAACTTCACAGTCTTTGTCAGCTCCATTAACTTCTACGCATATATCAGTTAAATCAATTTCGTCAACATTACCGCAAATTGATGTAAATACTATAGATCCTATCGCTGTAGAGGACCTCGTTGATTATCCAGGAAATAAGTCGAAGGTAATGGAAGAAAGCGAAATTATAAAATAATTTTCTAAGTTCATATCTGCAATAATTTTTAAACAATTATTTGAGTTTTTGAAAAATATAAATAAACACTCCATTAGAGGTAATGTGAGAGTAACCTCAAAAAAATTTACATTTATAAATCCATCTAATGTTCACACGAAACGATATATCGATTACAAATTTCGGAAACTAAATGAAAAGCAGTAAGGAACGTTTAACTGAACCTAAATTTTTATACTTATGAAAAAAAATTCCCGTACAAAAATTTTCCATCTTTGCTTTTTTTATAAATATAAAATTTTTGATCCATTCAAACAGTCCTGAGTGCATTTTATCCAGCTTCCAAAATTTTAACTTGATATTACGTTTAATGTGAACGTAGTTTGGTTTAGCAAAAAAAAAAACGGGAAAAATAATAATATTAATAATAAATATAAAATTTGAACCTCCCTATTTGTGTGCGATGTCAAAATTCTTTCGAAAAAGTTCCTGTGCCATAATTACTTCATGGAATATTCATTCTGTTGAACAAAACACATACAAAACAAACTAGAGCTTCGAAGAAATAAACATTTTATGTTTTTGAAATCTAAACCCGATGTTTCTTATAAAAGAAAAACTCTGAGATGACTGATGATGAGATTCCTACAAAACATATGGCTCCTACGGGAAAAAAGACTGACAATACAATCAAAAGTGCATTTGAAGAAATTAATTCTTTCAAAGTTATCAAAATTTTTATTTATTCCTCATTAGTTCTTAGCAGAAAATTGAGGTGTATATGGAAATTTAAATGAATTTTAATATAATTTCCATAACCAAATTCTTACATTTTCAGCGGGTGGAAAGAGGAATGCAGAGTTGACTAATGCCTTGCTCTACACGATAGCAGCGGATGATTTACCATTGGTAACTTCTGAAAAACGCGGATTCAAAAAGTTAGCGCGTGTTGCAGTTTCACTGTATAAACCTCCGAGTAGAAAAACTGTTACTAAGCTGGTGAACGAAAAATATGCAACACTTAGTGAAAAAGTTGCAGCGGATCTAGATGCCATGCAAAGAAAAGGTCGAACTGATGAATGTCTTTCACTAACTTCGGATCTATGGACTGATACGAGAACTTGTAAAAGTTATATGGGCCTAACAGTTCATTTCCACAAAGATTTGACTATAAGTTCCATTATCCTCGGATCTTTTCCTCTCGAAGAGAGACACACAGCCGATTATTTGAGAGAACAGTTGGAAAAGTTGTGCGTGCAGTGGAAAATTTTGTAATCGTCGATATCTGCAATCGTTACAGACAGCGCCCCTAACATTGTTAAAGCTGTTACTGATTTCGTGGGGAAAACTCATCATTTACCATGCTTTGCGCACACTCTGCAATTAGTGCCTGAGGGCTGAGGGCTGGAAAGTAATAAGGAGGTGGATGGAGGAAAAGAGGGAAGAATTGGTTTTGATAGGAGGGGACTTAAATTCATGGACTGGCGAACAAGGAGGAGGGTTATAGGATGAAGAAACTGAGCCATATACAAGGAACTCCAAACATAGAGAGACGGGCAGGGAGGGGAGGAAGTTACAAGACATGATAGGAGAAACAGGATGGTTTATATGCAATGGCAATATGAAAGGAGATGAGCGCTTCCCGGTTATATTTACACTAAGAAGAGGCGTCAGTAAGCGCGGCAGAGGGAGAAAGGAAAAAGGGTGCGAAAGAAACACGAAAATGGGAGTCTGGGGGGGTCGATAAATTAAAAGAGTTTAAACAAAAGATGAAAAAAGGAGAAGGGTAGGTGTGAAAAAGAGGAGGGAATAGACTCGTTAATTGAAAGGTTGAAGGGGTCCATTGAAAAGGTAAAGGATGAGCTGGGTACTAATGAAGAAAGAGTAGGGGGAAAGAGAGGCTGGTGGGACGAGAAATGCTGGAAGAGTAAAGAGAGAATAAAAGAGTGTGTGAGTAAATGGAGAAGGAGGAGTATAACGGGAGGAAAAAAGAACATGAGAAGGTGCTGGAAATAAAAAGACAAAGGGGAGAAGAAGAATATTAAGCAGAAGTAGAAAAAGCGATCAAAGAAGGTAGGGTGTGGAATGTGATAAATAGGGATAGAGGGAAAAGGAAGGGCGTTAACGAAGAAATAGAAATGAGAAATGGACGGATTATTTTAAGGGTCTATTAGGGGGAGAGCAAAATAAGATCAAAGGGGAAAGTGTAGGATAGTCCAAGGAGAAATGGAAGAAGGGAACGAGATAACAAGACAAGAAGTGGATGAGGCAATAAATAGGTTAAAAAGAAACAAGGTGACAGGAGAAGATGGGATGGAGAATGAAGTGATGAAGTTTGGAGGAGAAGGGATTAGGGATGGGATGTGGAAGATCTGCAACAAGGTCTGGAAAGGGGAAGGTTGGCCGGAAGAGTGGACGACGGGACTGGTGGAACCGCCTGTCAAGAAAGGGGAAGGAAAGAAGGTAGAGAAATACAGAGGGATTCCTCTCATGTCAGTCGGCTATAAAATATATGCAGAAATCTTAAAAAAAAGGTTGGAGAGTCAGATAGAACAAAAAGAAAATATCCCACATAATCAGGCGGGATTTAGAAAAGGGATGGGAACTATAGACAACATCTACGTACTTAATTATTTAGTTTAACAGAAATTTTTGGAGAAAGAAAGGGAAGCTAGTGGCTTTATTCGTAGATTTCAAAGCAACGTTTAACTCAGTGAACAAAAAAGTGCTATGGCAGGCAATGAAAGAAAGGGGTGTAGAGGAAAAGTTGGTGGAGAGGATAGAGGAAATTTTTACTGAAACCAGGATTAGGGTGAAAATAGGAAAGAAAAAGGGCAGGTTTTCTAGACAGACCGAGGTCTAAGGCAAGGGTGCCCGTTGAGTCCGTTACTATTTGATATCCTAGTGGCAGACTTAGAGAAGAAGCTAAAGGAGAAAGGGAAAGGATGAACGGTTTTGGGTGATAGCAAACGAAACGCTAGTTTTTAAAGTATCGATACTTTTGGATCGAATACTTTTTTCAAGTATCGCCCATCACTATTTAAGAAAGAGGAACACCATTACAGGTTACGTTTGGAAGATGAATGGACAAACAGTGGAAAGTGTGGTGGAATTCTGTTACTTAGGTTTTTGGTTTGAGGCAGAAGGAGGAAACGAGCTGCAGGTGAGGAAATTAATTGAATATGCGAGTAAAGTAATGGGCCAAGTATGGGGCTTAGGAAAGAGAAGGTTCAAGAACGATTGGAGAATGAGGGTCTGTTTGTTTGATGCGTTGGTGTGGGCGGTGTTGTGTTATTGTGTGGAGATCTGGAGATAGAAGGAACATATGAAAGTAGAGAGCATGCATGAGCGATTTCTGAGGTGGGTAATGGGGGTTAGCTGGAGTTGCCCAGGATATACATATGTTAAAATAAGAGTTAGGAAGAGAAAATATGGTTACTAGACAAATTAAGAGAGCTTGGGAAGTCTGCAAAAGAGTTTGCAAGGCGAGAATAGGCTTATAATATTTACCTTTTTCATACGATTCTATGTAATGTGCTATTTTCATTTTTGTTTTGCACTTTACAACACAACAATGTATGTAAATAAATCAATAAATAATACATTTTTAGCTTGAAAAATTATTATCAATTATTATTAGCGAGTTCACGGCGGCATCCTTCTATCACGTTTCAGTTTTCCTATTCCGAAGCCAAGTAAGACATGTCAAGAAACAATTACAATATAAAGAACACAAATCGCATTTTTATTCTAATTTAAAATTCCCGCCAAGAGCAGCAGCCTTACCGACAGTACACATGCTGTTAGTACGATCAAGTACCGTTGATCGATCAGCGCCAAACAACTGTCAGTCACTTTGGTCTCCATTCGTATATTTTTCTAAACCACTTTACTCTCATTTTTTAGCTTTTACCCGATTTATTTCAAAAAATTAGACAGCAACTGCATATCCCACAACCATGGAACCCCTTTCGGTGACGGGGAAATATTCGGAGTGCATTTTAATATGCTCAAAACCAAATGATCATTGACTGCTGGTAAGTTTTGAGTATATCATGGATTTCGCTATTTTTGTGCACATCGATTTAACAGTCTTAAGAGTAGTTGAAGAATAATTTGTTGATTAATGAAACAGAAGTGAAGTGAACGTTTGAGTTGCATTCGTAAATTGAAGGCCCGGCTAGAATAACGACTTGAACACGCGAGCTGGGCGGACTAGCCCCTGAAAGTGCGACACTTCTGGCTTCATTCTCTAGCTTTTTGATACACGCACGACCATCTTTCGAACACATTTTACCACTGTGCACAAACTATACCTTTTTAGGTGAAATGACATTTGGGTGACCTCGACATTAGGCGAATTAGATCAGTGCTGCCAGAACGAGCTACAAACTTACCCCCACCATACCTACCGTTTGTGAGCCGCAAAACAGAAAGTGCATGATTACCGCTGTAAGTTCGTGTGTAAGCCGAAAATGCACGATTCGACGGCGGTTTTCTGCTGTACGATGATTGCCGATCTGAAAGCTTCGGAAGACTTTGGTGGTCATCTATTTATATTTTGATCCCCATTTGAAAGAAATAGAAGATATTGGCGAATTTAATGTTTCGCGTGATTCTTCCTGTCATGCATGAGTCGATTTTTAGGTTAGGTTTTCATGTGTATAT
>NC_046665.1:24115776-24116831 GCF_010883055.1 Belonocnema kinseyi | reverse complement strand
TACACTTTCATATATTTCTCGATCTTCTAGTTTGTCAGCCTCTTTCAAAAGTGTCCTACACGCATTTCCTTCAAACGCGTCTCCGTGGTAGTTTTTTGAAATGAAGCTCAGGTATAACACATTTTTGCAATACATAAACATCATCCTCTTCGGTAAAAATAGGAGGATTGATCGTACTGTGACATTGTCTGCTATTTTTTTTTATCTTTACCTGAAAGACAATATTTTTCAAAATCAGCACGCAAATCTCCATAAGTTTTTAATCGTCTACAATTTTCTATTGCTGAATTCATTGATGGAGCAGAGTCAATAGAGTTTTCCATCGATGAAGTGTCCATTGAACTCGTCGATTCAATAGAATCCAATAATGGATTAGGGTATTGGTCAGAGCAAAGCGGAGAATCCATACATCGTGATTTTTTGAAATTCTGGGCACGTTACAAGGTATCAAGTCGTACATGAAAAATTTCGTCCGCGCAAGTTGCGTAGAACACAATCATTGGTTGTGGAAACCTAAGAATGCGCATAACTTGCGAAAGGGAGCAGCTAGGATTTTAAATTCAACTGATTTTTAATGTCTAAACAATATAGAAACTTTCTGCGTTAGCAGATTTTATATCCATTTTAGTCAAACTTTTTCAGCCTTCAAGCACACCGTGTGCATCGGCTTGCTCAAAAGTTTTCAGAAAAATTATCTAAAAGCTGTTCGAATAGGTGTCATACCGAACGGTGGTTATGGAAGGGCTGATAGACAGTCGAAAAAAGCCATCGAATGGTTATTAGCCTTAGAACGCGATTTGGACATTGAAATTACTCATTCAGGCAGGGCACGAGAATTTAGATTGCCAGAGGGATGTCTAGTCGATGGCTATTTTGAAAATAAAGAAGAATGTACGAAAGTAGTTTACCAATTCCATGGTTGCTACTGGCATGGGTGTCCGCAATGTTTTAAGTTAAATCGGGATAAAAAGTTAGGTTTCGATAAAAGTTCTGAATCTCTAAATGATCGTTTTGAACGAACAAACGCTCAAACTGATCGACTTCGCTCATTAGGA
>NC_046665.1:24108087-24115676 GCF_010883055.1 Belonocnema kinseyi | reverse complement strand
TATAAAATATATCAATATTAATAACTGGTTGACTATTTATTATTAAAAATAGATCAAATTTTAACTAGAACAATTAGTTTTCTGCAAAAAAGAAATTTTTGAAGAAAATACATAAATTTAAAAAAAATGGTTAAAATTGTTTTCAACAAAATAGTTAAATTTTTATCCAAAAGGCTGAAGTTTGAGCGAGCCTAGGGCGCGCGACTGTTAGTTCTCGCGTTTCGCGTTCGACGATGTATTCATCTTGCGCTTTGCGCTCGAAGGTGTATTTATCTCGTGCTTCGCGCTCGATGCTGCATTTGTCTCGCCCTTTGCGCTCGGTCTTTGTATTTGCCTCACATTTGTGCACAGACCTATTAAGGTTGACGAACCAAGTATCGACAACTGTAATATGGTGATTGTGAATTCTCCTTTGTTAAAGCTTCTTCGGCTTTAACGAACACATTCTCATCACGTATCTCGTGATTCACACTCGATTTTGTCCAAAAAGGTTAACTTTTCTATATTACGTTTATCACTTCTGTATCAAACTTGTAATATATTTGTTCAGATTATTTAGCGATAAACACTTTTTACATAAAACTAATGCCTTCTCATTATGATAAGCATGTAAGAATACATCATTCTGTGCAACAAAAATCTGAATTTTCGATTTTTGAATAAAATCCAAAAAGTTGTTATGATAATCGTGTAGGTCTTTAAAAACTAATATTTTTCTTTAATTGACTTTTTTTCACGTGGTGCGTTGAATGACATAAAATAGTCATTTTCGTTTTTATTATTATTATTTTTTTAAAGTTTGGAAACGCTATAACTCTGGTAATTTTGTTGTTATCAAAAAAAGTCATCAATATAAATTATTCATATTTTTGTGCACTATAAACAGCACTATATGAAAATTTCAATTCTTAAAAAAGTGGTCTTAAAAATTTTGAAAATGCTCCAAATTATTGCATTTTTATTTAAAATAGCTGGCTAACGCAATCGTCGTTTCTTTTCATATCCTTATAAAGTGTGTCAAAGGGAAATTCAATAAAATAATTACTTCAAATGTTACCGTGTTTACAGACTACAACGACGATAATGACAAGGCCTACAGACAGACGTCATCGTAATACCGGTTTCTTTGGGAATTAGGGATTCTCGAAAAGTGAAAATTTCAAAAAATCCGCGATAGTCAGTTTTCTCATGAGACAATAACTTCTTATTATGATGAGAATGTAATAATTCAGTATTTTTTGTGTGATTAAAAGATCAATTTTCGACTTTTTTAATTTATAAAACCTGTTATGATGACCTTGAAAGTTTTTCAAACAGTAAAGTTTTCCTTTTCTTGCCTTTTTTTATATCGTGCGTTGATTGGTTTAGAATTTTCATTTTTATTTTGTATTTTGAAAAAGCCATAACTGTGATAATTTTCTTGTTATCAAAAAAATCCATCAAGATAAATTGTTAACATTTTCGTGTGCTATAAATAGCCGTACATGGAATTTTAAAATCTTTGGACCTTAAACCTGTGTGCCAAAGCCCAATTCGATTCAATTGGTCGGTCCAAAGACATCCAGTATACATACGACTACGATAGACAGATACAAACCTGAAAACTTTTTGTACTCTCTGAGGAAATCTCAAAACGTCGATATTTATTTGATGGAATCCGCGAAAGCCATATTTCGTATGAAACCAATACCTTCTCATTATGGTGTGAATGTAAAAAGCGCGTGCCCTATCAAAGAAATGTGAAAATCAAATTTTTAGGCGCACTACGGCGCCGAACCCCTCGCCGTGGTGGAGGGCCCCACCCTCACCACTATGGGACATCTGTTTGCAGCTGACTTGAGGGTGCGCGTCCCGACTCATCTTCTCTACTCTCCACTCTCGAACACTTGTTTGAAGGGTACTTTATGAGGGTATATCCTGTCACACCCTGCCTGTATCATTTTGTTGAAATCACCGAGAAAAATGTATCCGCAACTGCCTGGGAAGCTGAACGTATTAGTCACACTTAAATCGCATCTAGTTCGAGCATGTATACGTCAATGTAAAAGCATTAGGAAGTCTTTTTTGGCTCCCGTTACTTACTGACCGTCTGTCAGAAGTAAACTTTTCATAGAGGGGTGGAAAAATTGATTATCTCCTGAAGCTAAAAAAATATTGTATACAATTTTTTTGTTAACTTCAAAGTGATACTTTTTTCAAAATAAATCGCTAACTATCTTAAGGCTACTGGATATTTAGTAAAAGAAAGGATAATAAGTAGATACATGTTGACATACTTTTAAAAAAAAGACATATTTATTATACGAAGAAAATTTTCAAAAATGAGAATTATTCTATTACATTTTTCAATTTATTTTAACCATCTAGTTGAATGTGATTCTTTTTAGAACATTCGTGCCTGCACGAGAAGTCAGGTGAGTTAATAAAACGCCACCAATTTCATGATACACAATGTCGAGATAATAGTCGTTAAATTTGGACGATAATCGGGCATGAAGAATATCTTTGTAATAATTATTTTTTCTTTGTTCATGACATTAAAAATATATTGTTCAGATGGTTCGGGCAACTTTTTGGAAATACAATGATCAGTTAATAATGTTACAATTTCAGTCACACAATTTTCGACTAAGCCACACAAGGCTTTCAGCATACTAAAATACTCGTCTGCACACAAAAGAACATTCTTTAAACCAATAAAAGTGGTTTTTTTCATTGCAACAGCAGGTACATATACTTTTTTTTCTTCACTTCACAAGCATTTTCACTATTTTCACATTCTGCAACAGGTACAGGTATACTGTCGAAAAAATGGTCTTTTCTCCAAAAGATGTTGTAAATATCACTTTGTAGTCATTTATCTCAAGGGGTTCAGTATGATCTGATGAGGGTTGTTTCTCCTTTTCAAAACAATCGTCGATGATATTGATCTGTTGCAGGAATGCTGTCCATGTTGGAACCCCAAAAGTGATTCCCTGTAGTTTATTAGTAACAATTTTGACCATTGGTTCAAAACGTCCATCGGTCTGTAGTTCCAATCCGATAATTACATTCTTACTGCAGGAATTATTGAGAGCTTACAGTGTCGTTAAGATAAGATGTTTGGTAATCCTACCTGAAGGATCGACTTCTGTCATGTTAAGTTTTTTTCTTTTATGACTTGAAGAAGAATTATTAAGAGGATGTGAGGTGATAATATCTTCAATGTCTGAGTCTGTCTGTTTTATCATTTTTTGAGACATTGTACTTATTGTGTTCAGAGATGCAGAGGAACTAATTAATAAACAGGCATAGGTACAGTTTATGTATAGTATCAAAATGATCGGATATAAGGTAGTGGGGGGTTAAAAACGTGTCTGAACAAGCTTCATATAGGCATCTTGAACTATGATAGGTTATTAGTTAGGTAGTGGGGGAAATACACAGAAGTGGGGGAAAATTGTAAAAAGGGGTAGGGGGAGTTGTATTTTTAAAAGTTAAATGAAATGGGAGAAAGAGAATCAAAATAGTTTAGTTAAGTTTTAAGCAGTTTCATCTATGTAAAATATTTTAAAATATATTTTGAGTAAAGATTAGTAACAATCGCTTACTAATTGACTTCAGTATTATCTTTTTTTTACTAATTACCAGCAGCAAGTAATTATTTCGGTTAGTAATTATACTAATGGAGATAAGTTCAGTAACATCTAATCGAAAACTTTAGAATTATGATATATAAGGTAAGTAAAAATGGTTTAAACATTGAAATGATGTAATAATTATTTTATGAAAATTTTTGTAAAAATATATTAAATGGAAATATTTTTCATATATGATAAATAAATGTTTTGGTTTTAAAATATAATACATATACTGGAAAGTTGTATGGATTTGTGAGAACGTCTATTAATAGATTTGCTAAGGGGTCCTTACAAGAGTGTTGGGGGTGTGACCATAGACAGAGGAGAGGGGATGGACCCATTTTCCTTGCAAGAAAGTCAGTTTCCCAAAAATCAGTCTAGACCTTGCCTTTACTAATGCAACACTGTCCCCTAGATTACCAAACGTGTTTTTATAGTCATTCTTTATTTCCCAAGTTTAAAGTTAATTAAGAGAAAAAGTGAGTGAAGTGTTCCAAATTCAAAATTGGATTAAAAAGTGTTACATAAAAAAGTGAGTGAAGTGCTATTGAGTCAAAACTCGAATCATAATTTAAAAAATGTGTGACAGTGCGTTAAACAATGCCAGAATTGCACTTGATGCAGTAAGTGAACACCTAGCTGCAATGGCTGCTTTGGAGGCATATCTTGCTGAATTCACTTCTTCCGCTGCCTTAGTGAAGCTCATAAATGAGGCAGTGGAGACAAAGAACAAGGAGGTACTTGTCCGCTGTCTCCCAGCAGCAATCAAAATGAGGCATTCATTGGACATCTCAATAGAAAGTGCAAAGGAAACAGTAGGTTAGTAATACATTACAATTTTATTTATTTTCTCTTTTTTTTATAATTATTTTTAAAAAATTAAAATATCTTTTAAAATTGAAAATTTCTTGATTTTTATCATTTTCAAATAATAATTAAAACATTTTTTTACAGAATCATGCATAGATAATGAAGCTCCGTCGATCCTCGAAATCTACACGGGGGTTGAGAAAAAAAGGAAACGGGCAACTGGCGTTACATCCCACTTTAAAAAGGCTACAAGGAGCTGCCCTTCAAAAATCAGCCAGAAAAGAAAAGGCCAGAAGGACATGGAAAAAGAGCTGCCAAATTTATTAACACAGACAGTCTATGTTATTGACGATGAGATGGAAGCAGATGTATCGGAACGTGATTCTCGAAATAAAAAAACCAAGGCCTCGACTAGTAACATTACGAAACTTCCAATTCTGGAAATAAATCTGGAAATTGACGATGGGGTGACACAAGAAAATCAGCAACAGAATCCCCAACAACAATAACTTTAACGCCAACAACAACTACAACAATCTCAGTTAGAGACTGATGGGGCAATAAAAAATGTAATTAAGCGTAAACATTCGGAGGCAAAGTTGTTAAAAAGGAAGACAACAGAGAAAAAATCAGAATTAAGCAGATCGAGGAGAGTCGGCGAAATGTTGAAAACCGATCCAAACTCAATATTGGGAAGAAGCAGGAGCAGCAACAAAAGATGGTCTAGGAAAGAAAAAAGGAAAGAAACCTGGATCATAAGAATAAAAAAAAACAAGGAGAACGTTTATGTGACCTTAAAAAATAAGGTTAGGAAGGTTACACAAAATCTAAAAAAATCAAAAAAAAGGAGACATTAATGGAACTGGCACGAACGTAGAGGAGATGTTGGCAGCGTTATTAGATAAAGAGGAGAGAATCTTCCAAGGTAAAACTATAATATTAAAACGTAGATATACCTATTGAAAATAAATTTTGATATAGTTTCTCTCAAATTATAATTTCATTGTTTAATTTTTACAGATTGTCAAAATTCCATCCAGGACATTGTGAAGGTCCAAGCCGGTGCTGGACAGCAGGAGCCTGTCCTGTATGAATCTTCCCAGGATGCTGAACCCTTGTTAGTACCACATACGAATATTGGTACTTCTCAGGTTGCAGGACCTTCCAGAGATCCAGACATATCAGCAACATTCAGCCTGGACGATGCACAAGGTAGGAATGAGAGGATGAAAGATTCACCAATTATTTGTGAAATCAGTGAAAGTACCGAATACATTCAAAAATTCGGTTTATATGGTTTAAAATTAAAATTTAAAATTTCTCCACCTGGCAAAAATAACCTTGTGGAATGGCTCGAATTGGCATTTCTCGAATTATTTGAATATTTGATTAATTGGTGCGATCCAACTGATGTAGTAGGGTTAGTATTT
Source organism: Belonocnema kinseyi (assembly GCF_010883055.1). Classification (NCBI taxonomy): domain Eukaryota; kingdom Metazoa; phylum Arthropoda; class Insecta; order Hymenoptera; family Cynipidae; genus Belonocnema; species Belonocnema kinseyi. The sequence goes on along the minus strand of NC_046665.1, from coordinate 24,109,816 downwards.
TGGTCCGACGGATTTGGAAAAGGTGTAGTGTGGAAGGCTTTCATTCCATTGAAAGACTTGTCTTTTGAAGACCTGTGGGACCTTGTAGCAAAAGTTGTACAAAGTGCCACAGGTTTTGAAATCGATGATACTTTCCATGTTGAAATGAGAGTGTTCAGATACCAGTCGGCAAAGGTCGTGTTAAATTACAATCTGACATTTTTAAACGTTCCGTATTGACAATAGAGAGTAAAGAAAATACTTGTTTACCACAGTCCATTGTAGCGGCAATATCCAAAGGGAAATTGTTGGCCAATAAATATAACATTGAATTACAAAATGACTGGCGTCGATAACGCGAGAGAGGTGGTGTGCATCTATGCACTGCTTCTAATAGGTTAACGCTAGACGCCGGTGTAATTATACCTCTAAATGGCTGTGGCATTCCAAAACTTGTCCAGTATCAAAAATTCCTGTCAAAATCTCAGATAGCAATAATTGTGTATCATTATGATAGCTTTGGTTTAGGGGCGGGTGGTAGTCGACATTCTTGTGTACCTTGTGACAAGGCTTATAAAAATCCTGAGAGTCATTTATGCGCAGAAAAATGTAACGCTTGCCACATATCTCCATCCTGTAATCAGGAAAGTAGGATTGTATTTGGGGATATCGAAAAGGAAATAAAATGCGATTCATGCCTTAGATCCCTTTATGGGGCCTCATATATGAGAAACCATTTACATCCTGATTCATACAGTAAGGGAAAAAGTATTTGTTCAGTATTGAAAATTTGTGGTAGTTGTTCAAAATTAATCAACCATTTAGATGTCAAAGATCATAAATGTGGATATTCAAATTGTGTTACGTGCAGAAAAGTTTGTCCAGACAACCATTTGTGCTACATAACACCAGTTGGGAATCCACGTTATAATAAAAAAGTCGCATACATTTTTCACGATTTCGAAACTTAACAGAGTGAATCTGTCGTTGGTCAGGAATCCACGAAAATTCATGTACCTAATTTGTGTGTAGCACAATAGGTATGTGATGAGTGTATGGATGATCCTGACCCAAATGTACGATGTAAATGGTGTGGTATCAGACAGTATATTTTTAATGAAGATCCGGTTTCCGAGTTTACAAAATTTGCCACAAGAAAAATGAATCATTTCACGGAAACCGTTTTTATAGCACATAATGCTAAAGGGTTTGATGCTCAATTTATTTTGAGTCATCTTATTAGAGAGAAAGGGCTTAGAAATCCACCTGAAATTATTTTAAATGGGACTAGCATCCTTTTGATGAAGGTAAAAAAAACCCGTTTTATTGACAGCTTGAATTACCTTCACATGCCATTAAGACAATTGCCTGAAGCTTTTGGTTTAGAAGAGGCAAAGAAGGGTACATTTCCCCATTTATCCCCCGACACAATGTCTCGTGAGGCTCGGGAGTCATTTTACAAGTGGTACGAAGAATGTGTCACATCATAATACAATTTTAATTTCAAAGAAGAATTTAGATCATATTGTATGAATGATGTAGACATTCTTCGTAGAGCGTGTTTGGCGTTTAGAGCATTATTTCTTAAAGTTGCCAATGTCGATCCATTTATTGAGAGCATAAAAATTGCACACGGTGTGCTTGGAGCCTGAAAAAGTTTGACTAAAATGGATATAAAATCTGCTAACGCAGAAAGTTTCTATATTGTTTAGACATTAAAAATCAGTTGAATTTAAAATCCTAGCTGCTC
>NC_046665.1:24101414-24107987 GCF_010883055.1 Belonocnema kinseyi | reverse complement strand
GGAAAATTTCCCATTGGTCATCCCAAAGTTTACATTGGTGATGACTGCAAAAGTTTAACCGGTGTAAACTTTGATTTATCTAATGTCGAGGGACTAGTCAAATGCAGAGTATTACCGCCTAGCAATAAGTATTTACCTGTTCTGCCTGTCCGCATTCATGGTAAACTCATGTTCCCTTTATGTAATACTTGCTGTAAAGAACAAATACAGAGCGATTGTCCACATGTAAATAACACAAATGTGCGAGAAATTGAAGGAACATGGGTTTCCGACGAGATAAAAGCTGCGATTCAAGAGGGGTATCAAATTACTGCCATTTTTGAAACTTGACAGTATGAGACTACTCAATATAATAAGGTCACAAAAATGGGTGGTCTTTTTGTAGAATATATGAATCGATTTTTTAAACTGAAGCATGAAGCCAGCGGATACCCTGCCTATTGTACTGATGAGGTTTCGAAAATTTATTCAAAAAATTTTCGAGTCTGCGGGTATAGCCCTAGATCCGAAAAATATGAAAAAGAATCCTGGTTTGCGATCGTTGGCGAAACTTTGCCTCAATTCATTTTGGGGGAAATTTGGTGAACGAGAAAATATGCCTCAGACTGAGATCATTCATAGTCAACAAGAATTATTGAAAATTGTTCAGAGTCCGGATAAAATTATCAACAGTCTGTTGCCTGTGGACGATAATAGTATTTATTCCTCATGGTTGTACAAATGTGAAGCTGTAACTCTATCGCCTATTACCAATGTGGTTATAGCAGCTTACACAACAGCCCAAGTACGCTTGAAGTTATTTACTTAATTGAAGAAACTAGATCGTCGTGTCCTTTATTTTGACACGGATTCAGTTATTTTTGCCAGCACTAATGAGCCAAATGAGTATTATCCAGATACAGGTTGTCTTTTAGGTGACTTAACTGATGAGCTCGAACTTTATGGCTCCGGTAGTTTCATAGAAAAATTTGTCTCGGGTGGTCCCAAATTCTATGCATATAAGATACGATCACCTTATCACCAGGTAGTTACGAAACAAGAGGAAAAAATATGTTGTCCGGTGTACACTAAAAGACGATTAGTTGAAGGATATGACTCTCTACTATTTGGCTACATTTCATAAGATAAATAATTTATTTCTATTTTAACCATATAAATCGAATTATGAAAATTTGAAGAATCACTCTCTCATTCCTACACACAGAAACAATGGCTTTTGCATTTCAAAAATAATATAATTATATGTTTACTTCTATTTGCCTTTTCTTTGAAAAAAAAATTCTTCTGCTTACTAACAATGATATTTTTTGTTTTCAGTTGACCAATTTGGACTGTTTGGTGATGATGGCGAGAATACTTTTTTCGACCCGTGCAGTCAGAAGCATCACCCCAATTTACCAACACTTACTGACTTAAGCGACTATTTTCATGGAGGGGATCAGCCCTACACTCTTCAATTGTCCGATATAAGTGTGGACTTAATTGAAAATTAGAATTAAGAATGAAATTTAAATATATTAATTTCAAATTAATTAGTATATATTTAAAAGGGAATTTAATAAAATGAAATCTACTTTTAAAACATAAAAACTGTCCTCAAAATTTATTTATCACCCCAAAATGCATGACAAATTCAATTGTATTATTATTTTTTTATCAAAAGCAAAAATCATTTAGAATAATATAATTGTATACCTGATTTTTCTAACCTAAACAGGCAACCAGAATATAGCTGAAAAACTAGGGGTTTGCGGCAGTGGTCCAACACGGCGCGGTGGGAGGACTCGCACGCCCATGTAAGCTCATCTCTGGGCGTGCTGGAAGGTACACGTCATAATAAGCTTATTTATTGACGTGATGGAGAGCGGTCAGAAGAATCAGCTCAAGCATTCTGGCCACGCGGATAGTATCTTATTGATCAATTTCCACAAAATAAAGATAATAAAAAAGTGTATGAAAATAAATTTCTAGTTAAAAGAATCAGGATATTATTCTATAAATAATAATTACTAGTTAAATTCTATCATTCTTAATTATGGATGCACGCTGGAAGCATCCATTTACATCGTTGGTATGTGGACCGACAGGATGTGGTAAAACTTTTTTTGTAAAAAATTTTCTCCGTCATGTTGATAGTATGTGTGATACACCTATTGAGCGTATAATTTTTTACTATTCCGAGTGGCAAACAGCTTACAAAAAATATGGAAAAACAATAGAATTTCGTGAAGATTTACCTCAATCTTCTGAATATTTCAATGACCCTAGAGTTGAACTCATAATTATCGACGATTTAATGAGAGAGTCTTCAAATAACATAATAATAGATCTGTTTACCAAGGGTAGTCATCATGAAAATGTCAGTGTAATTTTTATATCTCAAAATCTCTTTCATCAGGGTCATGGACAAAGAGATATTTTTCTAAATGTGAACTATATTGTTGCTTTTAAAAACACTCGAGATCGTGCCCCAATCCAGCATCTAGCTCGGCAGGTATACCCTGAAAATTCTCGATTAAGAGAGGTCACAGTGAAGAACAAGTACCAGTTGCACGATTGTAATGATGTCGAAAGGTTGTAAATCAATTGGCAAAAAAATGCTATTATTTTACATGCTCTTTGTCACCTGAACTCCGGCCAACGTCTTACTTTATTAAAATCCTCGGATGCCCGACTTGTTAAATGTATTTGTGAGTGTGCTTTAAATACATTATTGGGAAACGTGCCCCTCAAGAAGCAAGAGAGACTAAAGTTAAAAAAGCATAAAAAACTACTTCGTAAATTAGCGGAAACCCATGGTACGTGGAAGAAGAAGAAAAACTTTATCGTACAAAAAGGTGGATTTTTACCTCTTTTACTAGCACCAACCATTGGTAGCTTAATATCGAATTTATTTAGTGGTTCTTCTTGAACAAAAAGGTCGTTTTACCATCAAATATGGAGCTTGCTAGAAAAATGGTGCTTATTCCAACTGACCAAGTCGATAAAATCCAACAGCAAATTCAAACTTTAAAACAGCCAACTATAAAAACAAATGATACATAAATTATACCTGCAATATCCGGTTTAACTACACAAACACCTGGTAATAACCTTGGTAGACTAGATTCCGAAATGAGTCGTATCCTATTTTCACCTTCTCCAATTGATGAACGTGAAAAGTGGAAAATATATAGTCAAGTATTACACAAATGTCTCTTCTTTGTTGATGAGGATAGAAAACCACCTATTGAGAATAATGACCAAAATGAAACCGCAGACGATCAATCAAACGACGACGAATTTCTACCCGTTGAAACCATCACAGCATCAGTACCCAGAACTTTTCAGCCAAACAGTATCTTATTACTCAATTATTTAAGAAGCCCGAATATAACTAACAGAATAAAATGGGATAAAAATGGTTTAGTTTTCATTGATGGACAACGTATCAAAGATTCAAATATTACAGATCTTGTTAACGATGCATTGAGATATAGAAAAAGATTCGTTCCATCTGGTAGAAATCAGTTTGCTCATATCCTTCGAGAGCTTGGCAAACCACGAGAGCTTGTAAAAAATAGAGAATACTGGAGAGAGAAATCAGATAACCAATTGTCTCGGGACCTCAGTAATAGAACATACTCTACATTTCACCCTCTTATAACTGACGATGATAGTACAGATAATCCTAGTGATTCACATAGACTTCGAGAAACTCCAAATATAAGAACTCGTGCAAGAAGTCGAAACAGAAATAGAAAAGATCAATCACTGAGTCAACGTGGTTCAGGATTAATAACAAAGTAGCAGTCTTTTAATCTGAGAAGAAACTGTTAGAAAAAATATACTACAAGCCAAGTCATCCGGCCTCCTACAGTGGCACAGAAAAAATAATTCGTGCTGCGCGAGGAAAAGTATCTAGTGCTAAAGTGCTTGAATGGTTAAAGTCACAGGACACATTTACCAAACTGACGGGCATACGTTCCCACAATTTGATGGTAATATGAAAAATAGAAAAGGCATTAAGAATGGTATTGACCTTCTTCACAAATATAAAGTACCTGTTGCAGAAGATAAAATAAATGATGAAAATATGAGAGAAAAGTTAGAAGATTTAATAGAACTTATTGTCACGAATGAAAAGTTAGAAGATGAAGCAGAAGTTCTTATGTGGAAAAAACCCCTTGTAAATTTCTTTGAACCTGGCCTTTATGCCGATATTGAGTCTCTTTTAAATACTCTGAACAGTCTTCCAGAATTAGGACAACACATTAAATTTAAATATGACAAATTCAAAAGCAGCTACGCGCGCATACAAAAACAGTGTACAAAATTATATCAGATGACTGATCAACATTTTTTGGTACTTAGTGATAAATTATCACGTATTCTTGGTTTTGCACCAGATAATCTACTTCCAATTGAAAATAATGAGTATACTGCTAGACATCCACCTAGTCTAGCTAGTGGTCTTCCGGATAAATTACTTGTTTACTGTACTATTTGTAAACCTCGCATTACTGGTGATGTAAAAGCTCCACTCTTACGTACTGTTTCTGTAGATACAAGATATTACTGTTTTGGTACAACACAAGTCAGTAATTTTTCACCACCCAATTACATACCAGTTTTTCATACAGGATTTCCTACAATTGAAATTGATATAAGGGACCACGTTGGTTTACTAATACCATTCGAGTTTGGTGCGCTGACAGCTACACTTCACTTTAAACGTATTGACTAGATATTGATAAGAAAGAAATAATGAGCCAATACGCCGAATATTACGCCTTACAAGCAGATGGTGGTGGAGGGATTCCCCAGATTTATATTAGCGCATCATATCAAAAAGGACACGGTATTGGAAGCTTTCTTGGCGGTCTATTTCGGCGTGTTCTTCCTTTCTTAACTAGAGGAGCTCGAATTGTCGGAAAAGAAAATCTTAGAACTGGCATGAATGTTATGAATTATTTGGATGCTAATATTCCGCTTAAAAATTCATTTAGAAATCGCTTTCGGGAAACTGGTGAGAATTTGAAACGGCGTGCTATTCATAAAATGGAGAATATTATGAATGGTTCTGGTTATAAGAACAATCGGAAGAAGCGAATGGTTCAGTTGATTTCTAATCGTGGTGCACTTAAAGTCGTGAGCCGAAATCCCATTAATAAGAAACAAAAGAAAACCTCTAAAAAAATAAAAAAGCGTGGTACGGTGAAAAGAAAGAAAGCGACAAAGAATAAAAGAAAAACAAAGAATACAAAAAAGTATATAAAGCATAAAAATCGGAAGCATTCTATTGATGATATATTTGGAAATTAATAGTGTATAGAATTCGCATCCGAGACAAAATATATTTCTTAAAATGTCGTTTCTACATTCTCATTCTTGTGAGTGCTTAAAGTCTGAGTTAGATCTATTCTCGATACCTCCTACACAAACCTCGATAGAAAGCTCTCAATGGGTAGACTATAAACCAATATCATCCCTTACCGATGACTCTCCTATAGAATTTGTCGTTCCTGGTCATGGTGATGAATACATTGATTTGGCTCACATAATGATAAATCTTAGGGTGAAATTAATAACACCACCTAGGGTTGCTGCAAATGCCGAACAATTGGATAGATTGGAAAAATGGATGATTTCGATGAAAATGTGGGATTAAAAGCTCGCCAAAAATATTTAAGCGCTGGTAAATCTATTGATCTTATTGGACACCTGCACTGTGATGTTTTTAACCAGGACAAATTTCTTATCGATGGTGTGGAATTGAGGCTACGACTAGTACGCTCAAAAGATTTATTCTGTCTTATGGATGGCACAAATGGCTGTAGTATAAATATTGAGGAAGCCTCACTAGTTGTGTGGCGAGCAAAAATTAGTCTCGGTATTCTATTAGCTCATGCAAAAGCTCTATCTCATGGTACTGCAAAATATCCTATTACACGTGTCGAGGTAAAAGCTTTGTTTCTACACTCAGGCGTTCACTCTGAAACGCTTGATAATGTTATTCTCAGTCAAATGCCAAAAAGAATAATAATTGGGTTTGTGGACAATATTGAATTCAACGGAAGCGGAAACAAAAATCCTTTTAATTTTCAAAATTATAAAATTAATCATCTTTCGCTTTATATTGATGGTACTTAGATAACTTCTAAACCACTACAGCCATCATTTGGGGATAAGAAGTTGTATGTCGAAGATTATCACACGTTATTTAGCGGAACTGGTATCCATTTTCTGAACGAAGGAAATAATATTGATAGAGAGAATTATCCTGCAGGAAACTGTCTGTTCGCCTTTGATCTTACACCTGATCTCTCAGCAAACTGTTACTCTCACTGGAATCTTGTAAAACATGGTAGTCTCAGAATTGAAGTACGATTCGAGGACGCCTTAACCAGTACTATTAATTGTCTTGTATATGCGGAATATGATAATGTTCTGGAAATAGACTCGTCCTGACAGATTATTGTCGACTTTAGCGCTTGAGTGGGGAAAAAATCAATTATGCCAATGACTTGACGTATTTCAAAGACAGTATACTGCATGTGTCCTTCGTGAAAAGTTGGTTTTTTTTCCTACATT
>NC_046665.1:24099127-24101314 GCF_010883055.1 Belonocnema kinseyi | reverse complement strand
TGCGGTGAAGGGGGAAAAGGAAAGTGGAGGGGGTTGTCTTTCCATAGTGGCCCGGTACTACTATTATGAATTTGTAGTTTTTTCCAGTGCGTGTAATTTGAGCTTTTTCATTTTTTTCGTATCTTGTATAGTTTAACCAAAAAATGGAATTTGTGGATTTTTTATTTTTTTGATAGGGTCAAATTTGGAATGTTCAACTTTTGGACCAAATTAAAAAAGTTGTTATCATAATCCTGTATGGCCTTTAAAAAGCAAAGTTTTTCTTCTTTTGACTTTTTTTTATATCATGTGTTGTTTGGCTTAAAATGTTCATTTTAGTTTTTTGTTTTGATTTTGAAAATGTCCCAACTCTGATGATTTTCTATTTATAGAAAAAAGTCATAAATATAAATTGTTTGAGTTTTTGAGTTCTATGAACAACCGTACAAAGAATTTTTAAATCTTGAAAAATTGTGGTTTCAAAAATGTTTGGGTCGAACAAATTTGGAATTTTCAATTTTTCGAGCAAATTTAAAAAATTGTTATCATGATCTTGTAGGGATTTCGAAAAGCAACGTTTTTCTTCTCTTGGCTTTTTTTCGTATCATGCGTTTTTTGTCTTAAAATGTTCATTTTAATTTGTTTTTTTGGATTTTGAAAATGCTCTAACTCTGGTAATTTTTTATTTTTCAAAAAAGTCATAAGGATAAATTGTTCATCTTTTTGAATATAATAAATAACCGTACAGAGAATTTCGGAATTTTCAAAAAAGTGGTCTAAAAAATATTCAAAATGTGCCCACTTTTTGAATTTTTATCCAAAATGGCTGGCTAACGAATTTGACCTTTAGTTAAGGACACTAAACGAATATGCTAAAGGGCACTGTAATAGATTAATTTTTTCGAAAGTTATCGTGTTCACAGACAGACATACAGACAGACAGACATGCAGACATACAAGCAGACATGCAGACAGACATACAGACAGGCATACAGACAGACATACAGACATACAGGCAGACACATTCGTAAAAATCTGTTTTTTGGTCTTATACGAGTCTCAAAACGTGGGAATTTGACAAAAACTGGGGGGGGGGGGGGGGGGGGGGGGGGGGGGTCTAATTTAACTCAAATCTAATGCCTTCTCTGATGAGAATGTAAAAAAGGAATTTTTAATAAAATACATGAATTTTTCACAAAAAAGATTTATTTTCCACCAAGAATAATTTCCTATACCAAAAATCAATGTTTAATCATAATTAAATTTTCGACAAAAGAGATTAATTTTCTACCAAGAAAGACGAGTATTCAATAAAATACAAGAATTTTCAACTTAAAATGATCAATTTTCAATGAAACGTAGAATAGTTCAAATTCTTTGAAATCGCTTGAAATTATTTAATTTAATTAAAAATTCCTTGGAATGTTTAAAAATATCCTAAAATATTTTAAATCCTTTAAAATCTCTTGAAATTTTTCAAAGCTCTTGAAAATTCTTTGCAATTTTAAAAATACCCTAAAATATTTTAAATCCTTTAAAATCTTATACTAAATTATTGAAATCGATGGAAAATGCCTTGGAATCTATTAAAATATCCTAAGATATATCAAATCCTTTAAAATCTCATATTAAATTACTGTAATAAATTGAAAATTCCTTGAAACCTTTTAAAATACTCTCAAATATATCGAAGCTTTCAAAATATTTTGAAACACGTTAAAGCTCTTTAAAATTCCTTTAAATTTTAAAAATACCCTGAAATATTTCAAATCCCTTAGAATATTATACTAAATTATTATAAGCAACCCGCTAATAAGCGTTGAATTCAGAAAAATTAAGAATTTGTATTCCTACGAATACGTGATTTTTCCTCCGTCTAAAAATCAAAAAGTGAAAATCCTATTCCTCTCAATCAACTTAGTAAAATTTAACGAAACCATTTATTTAACCTATTTTTTATGATTAAACCTTTCTATAACTTATAAATTCGCAAAATATTAAAATTTATATTTATTTACATTTTAATAATTTATTTAAACATCTTAAAAAATGCATCAAAGAAATATATCTAAATGTGTGAATTAAAATAATTTCAACTCTAGAGAGGTGGACTTAAATTAATCAGAAGGAATTAAATAATCTTAAAATATGAACACTTTTGGGGAATAGAATACATCTCTGTGAAGTTATCTGTCTGTACAATTACAA
>NC_046665.1:24086450-24099027 GCF_010883055.1 Belonocnema kinseyi | reverse complement strand
ATACACGCGAAAAACATAACCTCAAAATCGACTCATGCATGAAATGAAGAATCACGCGAAACATTAAATTCGCCAATTTCTTTCATTTATTTCAAATGGGGATGGAGATATAAATAGAAGACCACCGAAGTCTTCCGAAACTTTCAGATCGGCAATCATCGTACAGCAGAAAACCGAAGTCCAATCGTGCATTTTCGGTTTACACACGAACTCACAGTGGTAATCATGCACCTTCTGTTTTGCGGCTCCCAAACGGTAGGTATGGTGGGGGTAAATTCTTAGCTCGTTCTGGCAGTACTGAATTGGATATCTACTGAATGGACTTTAGGCGAATTGGATACCTACCGAAATAGTCACCCATCGAGTGACCCCCACCCATCACTCTGGTTACGAAAAGATTTATACACGTTTAAGAAAAAATATTCAGATTCAGTTGTAAGCTAATTAATTAAGTTCTCTTGCTTTCTATAAAAAATGAGTCATAGTTTTCACGAAAGAAATTGTAAGCTTAAAAAAAGATTTGAAAAGATTTTAAATAATTTTACAGAAATTTCACAAGATTTCAAAAAGATTTCAAGAACTTCTAAATTTCAGAAAGATTTCAAAGATTTAACAAAGATTAACATTTCATACATTTCGAAGAAATTCACAAAGATTCCAAAAGATTGTAATTATTTCATAAAGGAAAGATTTCAAAAGATAATTAATAATTTTTTTGTAGGGAATTGCAAGTCTAGAAAAAATAATTTAAATTAACAATAAATAAGTCTTTATTTACCATTTCTAAGAAGTTCTTATTGAAACTATTTTTTTTAACCTTTGAATTTTACAGTTTTATTTAATCATCTGCTGCACTAGCAGCCATTAATTGGAATGAAATTTCATAACTTTTCTGACTGTCAGACTTATTTAGTACCATCTTTGGTTTTGTTCTGTTTTTTTTTTCTTGAGTACAGTTTTGCCACGGCCTTTTCTTTGGGTTTATAAGGTGGAACTTTATTAAAATCCGCTATAATGCAAATAGAATAAAATTGAGTCAAATGTTTATGTTTAGTGTTAGATTCTATTTACAAATTAATTATAACATTTGTATGTGAAAAAAAAATTGCAAATTTCACAAAACATTGTGAAAAATATTAATTACCTTAACATCACGCTTGTGTACGCAAATAAAACCTGGAGCACTGGGACTAGTCGCGTTTGTCACTGATTTGTATTTGAGGCTTAAACCATAGCCCGCTGAATCAGAGCGACCAAAAGACTACAACGCAGATGTCCAGCCCTTAACCAAATGCACACAATATAAGTAATTAATTAAAAAATTAATTATTTAATTACACAAGTTATTAACCATTTGTTAAAAATTTGTTGACACCATTTTTTTCAATTTTTGTTTACCGTTAAAATTATAGCAAATTTTATATACCTGAGGCAAAATCCTAATACTCGGTAAGTCCTCCCTGCATGCTCTGTCACGAAAAATAGAGTACTGCGCGAGGTTGGAGAGAGATTTTCAGTCCTAGTTTTCCCTTGAAAGCGCTCAAAAATTGCGATTTCGGAAATAAATAGGGTTCCGCGAGCATTAAAGAGGCTTTTGCGATATCCTAAAACTCCCTCCGTGCTCTGTCAAACCGAGTTCGCGCCTATGATTTTAGAGTATTGAGCGAGCACGTATCGAGGCTTCAAAATAATATTCAATGTTTCACAAGTGTTCGCTAAAGTCGCTTTAATGCTCGCGGAAGCCTACTTATTTCCGAATTCGCAATTTTCGACCGTTTTCGAGGAAAAACGAGGACTAAAAAGCTCTTTTCAACCTCGTACAGAACTCTATTTTTCGGGACAGAGCATGCAGGGAGGACTTGCCGAGTATTAGGATTTTGCCACGGGTATAAAGCAAAAGTACCTACGCATAGTAACAAAAGTTATCTTGTGATATCTTTAGACCCTACCGAAAGAAATCTCTAAGTTTTCTTTAGCGAAATAGCTTGGCCCGTTTGAGTCTATAAACAGAGTCGATTTGCAACAAAATAGTCTCGGAGATAGTTTGAGAGATTTGGGTCCTTTTCAAGATCCTTTTAGTGGTCGTTTTAAGAGTAGTGCGACGGTAATATAATGTTCCTTTTGTATTCGTCACGTACCGGGCGGGCAGAGTTATTTATAGTAATTCGCCGTTGCTAATCCGACTCTCCCTTTTTAAATTTCTCTTCAAATTCTTAAAACTTTTTTTTAATTGATGAATTTTCTTATTATACTTATTTATAATTATAACTTATATGCTAATATACTATTTTCTAGTTGAATTAAAAAATGTTGTCTTTTTTGGCGTATCTCATTTCATTTACAAGAAACGTCGTATTAATTCCAATTTTAAGCATTTAAAAAAAAGTTAGATATCTGAAATCATCGAAACCCGTAAATTCCGAATTATTATGTTTTAGGCTTTTAACTATGAAATTTAAAAAAATCTGCTTCTAAATTTTAATCCTAAAGCTTAACAAAGGACCCTTGAGTGTCGGCTACTCTATTGATATAGCACCTCTGCTTGTTATTTATGATCGTATTCTTATTTCAATTTCAGCCTCTCTGCTTTTTATTTATGATCGTATTTCTATTTCAATTTCGGAAAGGACATTTTAAAGCCATTAAAAGATTTAAAAGAACTACCTGGACCTTTGAATATATCTTACCTGAGTGCGTGCGGAGAATTTCTCTGAGCTTCTCTGACCCTAGAGAATCTTTAAAATATACTCAGAGATTTCTTTCGGTAGGGTAAGCTGCCATATTTTACATGACTTTTTAAATTTGTAAATTATCGAAAGATTAAAATTAATCATGCGCAGTTCTACTAGATTCCATTTGATATTTCAGTTATTAGTCTTCTACGGCATATAAGTTAGTCGACCAAATTATAAGGACTAAAAGTCTTTAAAAAACAAATCGGCGGCAATTTGGAATTTCAATGATAGATACGCAATTCAAAAGCCTTCGAAACCCATTCAACAGAAGTGAATGGATTTTTGTTTCCTGGGTACTGAAATAAAATAATTGGACATCTCCTTCATTATTCAAATAATGGAGCTCTGAATTGAAGCAGCTACAACACCATAGCGCGCATGCCCAGCGCGAAACGTAATATGCATGTTTTCCGTAGACGCTTGTATTTCTCAAAGATATTATAAGCATAGATGCGGCACGTGTTTAGTTCGAGGAACTAATTGTAGACGGCGCTCTCGGCGAAAATTGCCCGACCCCCCATGCCTCTCCACCCGTAAATTACGCCATCGAACCTCTTTGCCCCCGCACTCTTCTACCTTCAAATTATTCCGACGACTAGCCGATACTCAGTCGGTACATAATGAAAAATTTCCCATACAAATTTTATTCAAAATATTTTTTAAGTATTTATTTTCAATTTTTCGATTTAATTTCACATTAAGGAGATGTATACATGCATAATATGTACTCTTCAATTTAATTTAAATGTGATTTTATCATATCATGAATATTTTTAACTGATACATTTTTTTGTTCACTGTAAAATTATGAAAAAAATATAATAGTAACTAATACTTAATAAGCTGGTAATTGTATTACTTATATTTTTTGAAATACACTATTCTGTGACTAAAATCTATTTTTACAAAATGATTTAAATCTTTAAAGAATTCTTTATTCAAATATTTTATTGCCGCAATCTTTTTATTTTGTAGAGTTTATTTAAATTTGCAAAATTTACAGTTTTTTTTGTCTACAATTTTACGGCGTAGGATTTATAACCATATTAAGTTAAAATAGATTAAAAATTTCTTTAACCAATATGACTGTGTACAATTCTCGCGTATAGAATTAGTGATTTAGGGTTTTTAGATATAGAGTTACATTTTATTGAATCATTACTGCCTCCCTCATTGTTGTTAATTTAAGAAAAAAATAATTTGCAAATTTGTATGTTTCTGGAATTAATTATGAATTATGAATAAAAGTGTATAATAAAATTATTTTTTATTTTATTTTTTATATAATAATGGATCAAATTGTAAGTATCATATCGGAAATTTAAAAAAAATTTTAATTATAAATTTAAATTATATTGTAAAATGTATGCAGTAAATGTAATTTAATTTTTCAATGAATTTCGGAGAAAGCTTAGTACCAGTGACAATAATTGAACAAAGCGCATTTTTTTATAATAAGAATAATATCTATATATGTCGTCTAATATATTTTTTGAAATAAGCGTAATCAAAATTTTTCTGGCAAAAGTACTTACGTCAAAATAGTTTTTATAAGCTTCAAAACTTCACTTGAAAAATTCAGGAAAAGTAAAATTTGCCAGGAAAGTTCTGACTACATTTCTTCACTATTTTATCGTATGTATCGCAATTTGTTGATATTTTTAGTAGCCAAAATTCATAGGTACCGAATTTTTAATTGTGAAACCGATAATTTGAAAATTAAAAAGACCTATTTTTAAAATTTAAATTGAATGGTCGAATGGTCCACGAGCCTACAGGCCCACAGGTGGTCCAATTAAAATTAATGAAAATTTATAAATATTTTGTCATGCATTTTTTGAATGAAGGTACAAAAATAAAAATTCAGAAATTATTAGAATGTTTTAAAAACGTTAATCTTTTTACCGTTTTTTTTTAAATAAAATAATTTGGAAATCAGTTATCTATAAATTTGATAAATTACCACTTGTTAAAAATTACTCTTAATATCAATGTTGTTCTTGACTATATATATATATATATCATCAGATTTAGAATAACACGTGTTTTGACACTTTGGTTTTGCTAATTGTTTCCTAAGCAGATAGCGATCTCTAAAAGTGGCAATTTTTTCCAAACGCTGACAAAATGACAGATAAAGTATCATCAGTCGAACGTTGTGCATGTCAAGGTTGCTCTACCGTGAAAACAAAAGGAGTAATTTTGTTTTGTTTTCCGAAGAAGAACGATCCGAGATATGATGAATGGTATTACAAAGCAGGTAAGATGTTTACTAATAATTTCTTTAGCATCAGATCGGATTACTATTTTGTTCTTCTTTTTACTTTATACTTTTGTATCTCTGAAATAAAATGCACAAATTCTGCTGTATATTTTTTTTGTTAAATCATGCAATAAACAGACAATATTATTTATTAAAGTGGCGATCATTTCTGTCATTGAAAATGAAAAAAAAAGTTAAACGCGCTCTCAAAAAAATGATAGAAACCCAAAAATCGGAAGTTTGAGGGGCACCATAGGGTAATTACATTTCTTCTAAGAATTATTTGTTGGAAGAAGCGTTAAGTATTTATTTAAGTATGCAAAAATAGAAAAAATAGAAAACATATTTTTAAAATAGAGTACATTTTCCGAAAAAGGGGAAAATTTTGAAAAAGGAGAAAAGGGGAGTAACTGTGAATCTTGTTCAGGTGTAAAAAGAGTAAGTCTTTAGAAAGGGGAAAAAAGAAGGATGAATTTATCTATTTTTTACACTCTCATCAGAGAAGGTATTAGATTTGTGTAAAAATCGACCCCCCCCCCTCAGTTTTTTAATTTGAAATTACATTTTTTGTTGTTTATTGAAGTAATTGATTTGTAATAATTAGAATTAATAAATTACTATTTTAATAAATTTGAATTAGAACATCCCAGTTAAATATTTATTATTTTGGTGGCAAAATTATCTTTGAGAACTCAGATTCTTTGGTTTAAAATTCACGTTTTTGGTTGAAGATTCATCATTTTCGTTAAAAATTCGTCTATTAGGTTGAAAGTTGACATGTTTCGTTGAAAATTATTTTTTTCTATATAAAATTATTGATTAAATTGTTCGTTAGGAATTGAAGATTTTTTTATAGAAAATGAATCTCTTCGTTTGGAAATTTATCTTTTGGTTTAAAAATGCATTTTTTTTGTAAAAAATTAATGTTTTTGTTTGCGATTTAATCTTTTGGTTTACGAATTTTTTTCCTAGAAAATTAATATGTTTGGTTGGAAATTTATCTTTTTGTTTAAAAATTTCTTTCTTTTGTGAACAAAATAAGATTTATAATCGTAGATTTTCAAATTATTTATGTCTTACAATCCAATCGTAAATCGAAAAAATAAATATGAGTCAAAAAAACTTGTTCTTCGAAACTCAGATATTTATTTCATAAAAAAACTCCTTTTGAAACTTCCTAACGTTTCGGTACACATGCATACCTTTTTCAAAGTTTCTTAACCTAAATAATTATATTAAAGATTAGTAATTATAGTCTGAACAAATATGATGGATAATTACGTAGATTTAAATACATTGTTACCTGAGTTGATGATAATTTAAAATAGTCAAACAGATGAATTTTCAGTCAAAAAAAGTAACATTTCAGTCAATAATTTAAAAAAATTAATTAAAATTTTGTCATTTTGTAGAAGTGTCAAAAATTTTTAAATTTCTTATTTCAAATTTAAACTCAATTACGCGCTTCCACATCAGTGGTTTTCAATGGAAACTTGCCTATTACATCATCGTTCATTACGTATTCTTCATGTATTTTTGAAACTGTCAATTTCTGTTCGTCTGTCCTAACCTACGCTAATTTGTTTTTCTCATACAAATTTAAAAAAAATGTAGTTTAAATCGAGTGAAGTCTCGAAAAAAATTTTTGAGACTTCTAAAAAATGACAAAATTTAAATTAATTCTTTAAAATTATTGACTGAAATGTTACCTTTTTTGACTGAAAATTGATCTGTTTGACTATTTTAAATTATCATCAACTCAGGTAGCAATGTATTTAAATCTATGTAATTATCCATCATATTTGTTCAGACTATAATTACTAATCTTTAATATAATTATTTAGGTAAAGTACCTTTGAAAAAGGTACGCATGTGTACCGAAACGTTAGGAAATTTCCAAAGGAGTTTTTCTTTTAAATAAATATCTGAGTTTCGAAGAACAAGTTTCTTGACTCATATTTATTTTTTCGATTTACGATTGGACCGTAAGACATAAATAATTAAAAAATCTACGATTAGAAATCAATAAATATCAACGGTCGAAGAAAGGATTGATTTGTTTCATCAAATCATTTTACAATAATATTTTGTGTTTGAAATTTACCTTTTTATTTGGAAATAAATCTTCTTCTTTGAAAAGTTAACAGTTTAGTTGAAAAATACTTTTTAAAACTATAAAACTTAATCTATTTTGATCAAAAATCGTCGCATTTTTCCAGTAAATTAATGTTTGCGTTTGAAATTTAATCTTCTTGTTTGAAAATTCGTCTTCCTGGTAGAAATTAATCTTTTTTGTTGGAAAATCAACTATTTGGTTAAGTTTTAATTTTTTTTATCAAAAATTCATATTTTCGGGTTAAAAAACTAACCTTTTTTGTAGAAAATTCATGTCTTTTGCTTTGAAAATTATATATTGGTAGAAATTTCATCTTTTTTGGTTGAAAATACAATTAATGTTTAAATTGTTAATTGTAATTTCAAAAAATTTCTATAGAAAATGAATCTTTTCGTTTGGATATTTATCTTTTTGTTTAAAACCGAATTTTTTGTAGAAAATTACTCTTTTTTCGAAAATTTCCCCATTGGGATGAAATGTATGTTTCATTGAAAATTCATGAATTTAAACAAAAATTCAATTTTGTTATAAAATTAATTTTTTCTTATTGGAAATTTATCTTCATATTTAGAAATTCATTTTTTTTAATCAAATTAATCTGTTTGGTTAGGAATTTATCTTTTTGTTTACAAAAATGAATTATTCTATTTAATGATTCATCAGAATATTGGAATATTCATGTTTTTGACTTAAAAATAAGATATTGCAGTTAAATATTCATTATTTTGATTGGAAAATCATCTTTTCAATTGTAATTTTTTTAAAACTGAAATTGTAACGATTCCAATTGAGTATTCCAATATCTTAGTTACAAATTAATCTCTTTGGTTGAATAATAATGGTTTGATTAAAAATTGCACAATTGCATTGTTTGTTTGAAATTTAACTTTCCAACTTCAAAATTCAAATATTTGGTTAAAATTTTTTTCCTAAAAATTGGTCTTTTTTACTTAAACATTAATCTTTTGACATATCTTTTTTTGTATCAAAATTAATTTGTCATTAGAAGATTGTACTTATACATTGTTGGTTAGGTATTTATCCTTTAGAAGTTAAAAATGCAACTATTTCTCAATTTTCGCAAAAACAATCAGCCTATTTAATACGTTGGAAGGTAACTTTTAAATAAGGGCTAATACGAGGGGTTATGTTAGTTGTAGGGCGCAACTTAAGTTAGAAATTTGTAAAAATAAAAGACACTGTGATCCTATTATTTACCTTTTGCATACCTGGAACAGAAAAAAATTTCCGTTCATTTTCCAGGTCGCAGAAAATCTAGAAGGCCATAGAAATTGAAACATTCGAACCATCAGAACTTATTTTCTTTAAATGGTTTGAAACAATTGAAAAATAAATTTATTCTTACAATTTAACGAAAACAATATAACTAGATATAGATACCAGGTGAGACGTGGCCATAGGTGTGATTTACTGCGGTTTATAATTTACTTATTTATCTGCTAAACATTAATTTCTGCACATTCTTGTAGGAATTGAGGAAAAGAAGAGGACGACAAAGTTGAGGATATGTGGTTATCATTTTAAAAGTGATTGATTCACAACCACCGACCACAGTAGGCTAGTTCGCAATGCGACCCCAATTCATCACGACCAAGTACTTGGCTGCATGTCGGAGTTTGATCCGGGGAATGCAGTGTGGAAATATGAGGTAAGTAATAATTATCAAAATTCTCCTCCTCAGGTTTTTTTTCAGGAAGAAAGTGGTGAAAGTGCTGCAATAGAAAAAGTGCCCAACGAAGAAGAAGAAGAAGAAGAAGAAGAAGAAGAAGAGGACTTTAACGATTCTCTTATTCGCTTAAGAGCAGAAAATGAAGGTCTTCGTTCTCTCGTGGAAATAATGACAAAGCAACAGGAAATAGCAACAGCGCCTGGAAGTGCAGAAACTGCAAAGACTAAAGAACTCAATGAATATGACGTTCATAAATTCTTAGATCATTATGGAGTGAAAAAAGAGATTCGCAGGACCATGATAAAGATGCAGCTTCGACCTGACAGCAATAGACAAGCGCCATATACGAAGGAAGAGATGGATATGGCAACTCAGTGGCATTTCCACTCAGCAGCTAGCTACGATAGGATGAGGCTAGCAGGAATGATGTTACCACATCCCAGAACTATTGAGAAGAGCATAGCTAAAACAGAGGTCTACCCCGGATTTCTTGAACCTATTACGGAAAGGCTGAAATTTCAGTTAAAGGATTTGCCAGAATGTGCAAGAAAATGTGTAGGTAAAATGGACGAAATGGACATAATGAGACGTTTGGAATATGATTCAAAAATGGATATAATCGAAGGATTCGAAGATCTTGGGCACCTAGCTATGATCCAAAAACTCGCAAATAAATTATTTGCATTGACTCTCAATGGCTTAGATCCATTTCATCGATGGCGCTGTGTGATTTTGTACGTGCTAGCACACAGTAGTCTGAAGTCAGAAAACCTAGCAGCACTCATCAAACAAAGCATTAATAAAGCAGAGGAGTGCAGTGCTGATGTCAAAATGTTTGTTTGCGATCAACGGGGTCCTCACATTGGAGCTTATAAAAAACTAGGAGTTAAAGAAGAAACTCCATTTTTCAAATATGAAGATAAAACAGTTCTTGCTGTACATGATTTTGTATACGGACTGAAAAACATTGTTAGTGTGTGTTAAAGATATGGGATCTTGATAGTTGATGGCAAAGAAGTTGCTTTCAAAGATGTCGTTACGACTTGCTACGCAGATCAAAACAACAAGCTGTCTAATACATTGGGCCATATACGTTTGGAGCACCTAGCACCTAATAATTTTCAATGGCAAAATGCCAGATTGGCTTTCCAACTTGTAAGTCACAAAATGAAATGTGATATTGAAGCGGCTAAGATGGCAAAGATTCTAACCACAGAAACAGCGGACAAGACGATTTGGTTTCTTGGAAAAATGAACACTGTATCCGATGTTTGCAACAGCAGCAACATTTTTGACTCCAATCCAAATAAGCGACCTTTGTCTGAAAAGAATCCTGAGTGTATTCAAATCTTGGAAGAGTTTTTAGTCTGGGGACCTACAATCCACGTAAAGGATAAAAAAACTGGAAAGCTTATAAGAACACCTTCCTTTAGGGGCATCGTGGCGACTGTTTGAGGGCTGTTGCTCCTTTATCGCGACATGGTTGCAAAATAAACCTCCTTCCAGCTGTTGACTACATTTTGCAACACAGATTCAGTGGAAACTCTTTTTTCAAGAATCCGAGGACGTGGAGGATATAATCCAAATCCTGCTCGAATGGTCCGTCTAACGATGCGTCACATGGTTGCTGTTAAGAATCTCAAATCGACAGGAAGGGAAAACGTTGCTCCCGACGATGGTTCTTATCTGCCAGCGATCGCGAGTGATGAAATGGATCAGCAACTGCAGAATTTCGAAGCACCAGAAGAAAGGAATACGGTAAGAACAATGACATTCATGAAAATCGGTCAACTCGATGAGGATGATGTTCCTGAGGAAGACAAACTTGTAGAAGAGCTGAATGATGATGGGGTTGACGATGAAGAAGAGCGGAATAACGAAGATGACGATGACAAAGAAGATGAACCGGTGAAGAACGCAGAAGAAAAGCAACCATTGGAATCGATACTACAAAAAACATCGACAACGGAAGTACTAAAATCAGCACCTTTCAGTAAAATATCTGGAACTTTCGAAGGAATGTCTGTAGCATACTTTGGAGGATATACTGCGTTTAAAACTGTCAAGGAGTTTAAATGCGACCGATGCCTCGACGAAATGCAGAAACCTCCTGATGCTGATGTGGATAACGTAAACGAAAAATACATACAGTGCCGAGAGTATGAAACGAAAAAAAGTTGGCAATTGATTGTACTCCGGAGACCGACTGAAAAATTCCGAAATATTGTGATGGCCAACTTGCAAACGTTTGAAGACAACTCCCCCCTAGGAAGAAATGAAAAAGGATTAAAAGAAGCACTAATGAAGCAAGCCGTCACAAATATGTCGAAGGCGTCTCCTGAATGATACGCAGAAAATGATCCTTGTTACCAACATAGATTATTTGCAACCATGACATTGTTTACAGCAAAAATCCACAGAAAGTACTCTTTAGACACACAGGCAGATAAACAGGCAGAGCTGATAAAGAGGCGAGCAAATGCTGCGGAAAAGAAAAGAAAGATTGCAGAGCAGAAAGATTCTAAAAAGCGAACTGTCGCCATCGAAGAATACGAAGTATTAGAATCACGTGGATACTACTGAGATAAAATCCACTAGTTACTTTATTTTTCTAAATAAAATTTCATTGTAGTTTACATCGTTTTTCGAAAGATTTAATTTTTTTAAATGCATTTTCATAACAAGAGCTTATAACAAATTTGTACATCTTGCTTGGTTAAACAACTTTTGTCTTTGCAGTTTTTGGGTCTCTTGTGCCGTTTTTTAAATATTTTATTTTTTCATATTTAATCTTCTTTTTTACGATTGAAAGAAAAAGTACTCGTCCTTTAAAAAAACTATGAATAAAGAATTCATCAATCCACTTTGGGTGAACAAATTTTGTCCATTATTTTTTTTGTGTCTTGCGTCGTTGTTTTTAAAATTTTTATTTTTCTATTTTTAATGTTATTTTCACATTTAAAACTAAAACAATACTTCCTATCAAAAATTGACAAAAATTTGAATTTTCGATTTTTCAAGAAAATTCGAAAAGTTGTTATGATAAATCTTTTAGTGCTTTTAAAAAGCAACTTTTCTCTTTGATTGAATTTTTGTCATATTGGGAGTTACTGGGCTGAAAATGTCAATTTTCGTTTGGTTTTTGAAATTTGTAAGATCTACAACTCTGGTAATTTTTTTTTATCAAAAAAGTCAGAAGAAAAAATTCTTATCGTATACGATGATAATTTTTCCTTTTAAAAAAGCTCTGTATACAGAGATTATTTAAATCTTCAAAAAAGTGATCCCAAAAATTATCAAAATGCGCTCAATTTTTGAATTTTTATCCAAGATGACTGGCTAACGAAATTTATCTTTGGTATTGGGCACCATCAGAGTATACCAAAGGCCAATCCAATCTGTCAATTCTTTGAAAGCTATCGTCTGGATCAGATGTTCTCAAAAAGTGTGCACTTGACATTACGGATTGCCAGTCAGTGTGTTTTTTGTGTGGATTAATATTTTTTGTTAAAAAGGAATTAGACTCAAAGTAAAATTCAGAAATATCTAAGCCTCAATATTTGATCTTATTTATTAAAAGGCTTATAAATTTAATAAAAAAATACAATCCGGATATTGCACTAATAAGCGAAACAAAATTAAATTCACGACACAAAATTAGCTTTGAAAACTACACTTTTCTAAGAAACGACAGGATAGATAACAGAGGGGGAGGAGGGACCGCGCTAATAATAAAAAATAATCTAAAATTTTACAGGGTAAATATCAAGTCA